>NW_023276807.1:252754033-253093744 GCF_003668045.3 Cricetulus griseus | reverse complement strand
TCTTGCTGCGGTAACAAAAAGACAACAAACGGGTGACTCATGAATGGCTGGAATATTCCTCACTGTGCTTGAGGCCATAAGGTCTAAGATCAAGGTGCTAGTATTAAATGTCTGGGGAGAGCCCGTTTCCGAGCTTTCAAATGATGACTTCCCTTTGTTTCTTTACAAGGTGGAAGGAAAAACAAATTCTCTTAGGCTCTTTTACAAGGATACCTTTCTCATCGAACCCAGGAGGTAATCATCTATCAACTTTTCCACCTCCTAACATGTCAATCCAAAAATTCAGGCTACGCCACCATGAAGGCACCCTTCTGGAGGCAATGCATTCAGAGCTTGCATCTCCTTTTGGGGAGAGAGTCCATGTGTTCCAGGTCCTGCAAGGAAACATCCAAGTGGAACTCAAATTCTCGTTCCTCACGCAGAAGTCTTTTTCAACTTGTACTGAGAGAATAATCAAGAGTCTTCCGGCACCTCACAGTTATTGTGGGATGGGAGAAGGAGAAATCAGGCATGCATCCATTATATTATTTTTCTTGTCATTTTAAATTACTAGGTGGCAGTGCTGAAATACCGTACATGGCTGAACATGGACTCAAGTAAATACCATGTCTGATTCTGGCAGACAATAGATTTCCACAAGCCTAAAACAATTTAAAAAGCTCTCTCTCTCCCTTCTCTTTCTTGAGGAGGAGGGGATTTTTTTCAACGTAGAAAAAATGATAAGCTTTCTGAATATTGCACATGTAAAACATTTAAAATTCCTGTCTACATTTAGCATTTTGGCATTTGTTTTCTCTATTTTTTCCTCTTGACATAATTTCAATCACTATGCTAGCTTTTTCTGTTCCACCCCGTGCACTACTGATGACTATTTTTATCTCCTTTGGTTATTTGACTTCCCCATTTATCTTGTCTAGAAGGCAACTCAGTGTTTGAAGAGGGATGTCTTCCTTTTCCATCATTTCTTTCTCTGGCTATCAAGACCTTTAATTTCCCATTCTACATGTAAATTTAGAGTGAGCTGGTGTGCAAAAGCCGAGATGATTCAATTTTAGCTTTCAGAAGCTTTTCCACCAGGTCGACACTATTCTGATTAAATGGGTCCCCACATTTTTCTTATATGCTTTACTGAAGTTTAATGTTAGAGTCCTTTCCATTTGTGAAACACTTTCATTGAGATGCTAGGGCTGGCAGAGTGCCAGGAATGCAGAGAGACAAGTCACCTGAGATCATGAACATAAAATATCCACATCTGAAGTCAAGTCCACCCTCACTCTAATAGCTTATCCCAGACCCAAAATGATTCTTTTAATCAGAAACTTGTTACTAATTTAAGAAAATCTCCTTTTTTGACCCAATTTAAGTGAGTAACTTATTTCTTCCTATGTGAATACACTGTGACGATTTAATTTTCAAATTCCTTTTCTGTTTTCACTCTTTCTCCTAGCTTGATGTGCACCCTGTGTCTCATCGTTCTGAAGCTCTCTTATTGCTGGTCTCTCTTGCCCTTCTGTTCAGTGCATTATGAGCTTCCAATTAGTTTTCCAACTGTATTAGTTTGGTTGCACCATTTTCTTCCTTTAAGCATCTTTACTCACTAAAGATGCTTTACTCACGCGTAACTAACTTCCTTAAATGAACTTCCTGAAATACTCTGTCAATTACCACAACATATGATAATTTTGTATGACAACACAAAATTTTCACAGATTTGACGACACACTAGAGTAAAAAGTAAAACAACCAAAGAAGCTTCTATTTGCAACTGAGACCATTACATAAAAGCACAACCAGGCATAATGCAGAATCAATGGTGATTTTGTATTATTTACCTTGAAACTCTCCAGTTAAGCAGGAAAAGAACTGGGGAGATGCCTGAGTGAGTACAGCTGTTTCTACTCAGGAATGAGAACCCGAAGTCTGAATCTCTGGCACCTCCATGAAAGCTGATGTGGCAGTTCTGGGATAACACCTGTTCTAGACAAAAGGATTATTGGCCGGACAGTTAAGACATTCTGGTTTGATGAGAGATGCTGCCTCAGAAGGTAAAGTGGACAGTAATAGAGCAAAAATCCAGTGTTATTTCACAGCCTCCATGTGTGCATACATAGGTGCACACAGCCATACACACACAAAGGAAAAGATTGTTCAGACTTTTAGTTTTTGCTGATTGCTATGGTATAAATGCCCCTTACCTTAGCTACTGTGAGCGATCAACATCGTATCACTTGATGTTAAGAGATAGGCTTATAGTGACTCTCCACTGAAGAATACTGGAGCCTGTTCAGCCCCTTACAGTGAAGAGATGAATTTGTGGACCAGTGGGTGTAGGGGCTTACAGTAGCATCTAGAATGTCCTTTAGAAAGCTATTTGGGCGAATTGATGAATCAGGAAATAGGAAGAGAAGTTTTTTTTTTTGGCAGGATCTGAGTAAAGAGGAATTTTGAGTACTTCATAAAATTATATTTAGCCGTGGGTTATTTATTATTTTGCCACTCTTGTGAGAATCTAAATAGGTTCGTGGATTTTTACAAGTGTCCAATATGCCAAAATAGAAAAAAAGATAGGATTCAAAGTTCAGTATTGTGAAATAAAACAATGAATGGCTAACTACGTTTGTAGTTTATATTTATAAAAGATAATTTGTGCAGATGCTCACGTCTATGCTTTCAATATACATCCATTGACAAAGATCACTGTTCCCTTAGAATTCAAATTTTGCTGGAAGAATTGTTCTCCCTCTGCTAGTGAAACCAAGGACCTGGCTGCCTTTAAATTGTACTGAACACTAGGGTGTCCTCTGTATTCAATGGCCATGGGTGCACTGTAGCAAGGAGTGTGTTCCCTCAGCTGTGGCTCTCATGCGGCCTGGAATGGGCAAAGAAAGAAAGGCTATTGTTGAAAATTGAGTGGGAGTCTCTAAGCCATTTACCCACGAGTTTGGCTGCCCCATCCATGTAAGTGGGTCTGATGGTTACGGCCCCTAGCCTCAAACTTCCCGTCACATCTAGAGCGTCTCTGAGTTCTCCCTCTCAGGCCATATCTCATGCTGTTTTCACTGGCAGCCAACTGAGGTTGTAGGAAGCATCCCATGCATGTTTCCAACATTAGGCAATCATTCCACTCGTGATTCCAATGTTACGTCCCATGATTCCTTTACTGCAGAAGTGGCCTGCTTTAAATCACACTTGTGGTCTCAGTCCTAAATCCCTCTGAACAAGGCCCAGCTGCCCCCCCCCCCCTCCCGACTGAGGCAACACCATGTTTGCTCATGTTCCCCACACCTGGGACTTGCCCTGCAGGAATTTCTTGTCACAGCCAGGTCTTCTGGAAGCCTCTGGGGAGACAGACAGGAATCTGGAGTACAGATGGGCCCCTGCCTTCTGGACTCTGCTGGCTGGAAGGACAGCCTCAGTTATTGGAAGGCTAATCGTGTCCATGTGTGAGCTGGAAATCATCTAAGTTGACAGTACTGCTGTGCATTCAATGGCATATTTGAATGATCCAGTGAGGAGAATATAATCACATTTTAGGTAAAGGGGTACTTCTGAAGGTCTGAAATGTTCTCAGATCACTTTGCAATTTTGTGAAGGCTCGGCCATTTACGTTGTATGTGCTCTTGTGGCATGGCATGGCATACCTAATCGTTTTGTGTTACAGCCAAGGAGGAGCAAGCTATCACCTCCCTTTCTCCCTGCCTTAAGCTTGCTCCTGAGTTTGTTTCCCTAACCTTTGCTAAAGGTGCTACCACTCCCCCAATCAAGCCATTCCAGACTGCCTTCTCCCTTGGTTCTCCCTGAATGCAGGTTCAAGTCTCCCTACATGGGGAATCTGAACTCCAGTCCCAATGCTTGAGCAGCAGATGCTTCCTCAACTGAGCCATTTCTCCAGCCACTCTTTCTGCCCTCTTTTTTATTTATAGGAACACATGGTGTATTCATTACTTTCTTTCAGTTCTTGAAGTACTCACCACTGAGTACTTTGTCTTTCCTTTGGATCGCTATTGCCTCAGTCTTCCCTCTCAACGGAAGGATCTTCATTATTTCTCCACAGATCCAAATGAGCTACCTCTGGTGGGGCACAGAATAGAAGAATGAACTAGGTGGTATTGCATTTATACTTCCATATTTAGTGTAAGTTTGAGACTTTGATGAAGTATCTTTTGCCTTCTTTTTTGATTAGTGTCAGGTTAGCTTTCACTGTCAACTTGACATTGCTCACAGTCATCTGAGATGGATTGCTTAGATCAGATTGGACTATGGGGATGTCTCTGGGGAATTGATTGTCTTGATGGTTAATTACTATGGGAGTGACCAGACCACTGTGGGTGGCACCATTCCCTGTGCAGGTGGTTCTGGATTGTATGTAAAAAAAAAAAAAAGAAAAAAAAAGCTAGAAAAGCAAGAGCCTATGGGGCGTTGGTGGTACTTGCCTTTAATCCCAGCACTCAGGAGGCAGAAGCAGGTGGGCCTCTGTGAGTTCGAGGCCAGCCTGGTCTACAGAGTGAGTGCCGGGACAGGCTCCAAAGCAATACAGAGAAACCTGGTCTCAAAAAACAAAACAAAAACAACAAACAAACAAACAAACAAAAAAGCAAGAGCCTGCAAGTGATCCAGCTAGCAATCAGCTAAGAAGTCCTGTTGGTTGGAATAGTAAGCAGGCCTACCTTCAAATTCTTGCCTTGTGTTCTTGTCTTGAATTCCCTCAATGATGGATTGTAACCTGAAAGGTGATATAAACCTTCTCCTCCCCTAATTTTTTGTAGTTCTAATGTTTTATCACAGTAATAAAAAACAAACTAGAACTAAGGTGGCACCAGCATGGAGAGTCAGAATCCAACTTCCTCAAGTTCAGCATGCAGCCGTATCACTTTGTGACTTTGGATAAACAACAAACATTGCTATGTTTTACTTTATTCACAGATTAAGGGAGATAATGTGTGTTATTACACAATTATTATAAGAATTAGATGACAACTTGAATGAGGGTGTGGTGGGATGCTCTGTCTGAGCCCATCTGTGTCACAGCTGCCATAAGTCAAAAAGCTCACTAGAGCTCTGGTTGTCCTCTTCTGACTTGATAGAACCTTGATAGACCCAAGCTTATATTCATATTTGCATGCTGGAATGGGCCAGGTTCTAGGGTGGAAGTCTTGGACATTAACACATCTTTAGAATAGTACCGAGGAGTCAAGTTAGAAGGATCAGGAGATGCTGAGACCACATACACATTAAAGATGAATTATTTCTCTACAGATCCTGTTCTGGAAGTCATATCCGTCTGTCGATACTAGTATCATGTCTTTATGACTTTGATCGTTGAAGCTTTCCCACATTTAGCTACTCTACATTCAAAGTACTTGAGAATTTAAGGTGTGCAAAGAATCAGCAGTCTCAAAGCAGGAACGTCATTTATAACTAAGAGTTCAAAGTGAGATTTTAAAAAGCCTGAGGAGCCCAAACCAGAGCAATGGAGCATCAGTGTGTAGCAGTTCACGTAGGCAGGTATCTGAAATCATTCAGGAACTAAGCTCAGAGATCCACAATGAGTACAAAATTAGCCTGTGTCTAGGAGTTCCTGGAGCTGCATGGCTTTGGAGTTGACCCAACTGGGGTGACAGGAAATGAAGAAACAGACACATGTACAGAAAAGCTAAGATCTGGTCGGCCTGATGGAGAGGCGCAGCTGCCGGGAAACTCAACCTGTTTCTTGTGTACAACTGAATGGAGAGCAAGAGTCGATAATCTAAGTAGGGAGGTCTTTGTAGGGGAGCAGACTCAGGGTGTATTCATCCCAGAGGAGCAAGTTGTGGTTGATCTTTCGCACACTGTCAACATGTAGACTGGGACAAGAGGCAGCCTTGCCATTCCTCTGAGGCTAATCTGGGCAAGGTCTCCCCATTTCCATGGTTCTGAGGCATTGTTGTCCTTGACCTGCCCATCCTCGTGTCATGAATGCTCATCCATACAAGGATACAATTACCCTTCATACACGGGGAATGCAGATGTGATTACCAGCCTTGCCTGGGACTCATAGCTGCAGTCCATGTGTGGCCAGGGCAATGTAGAAGATGGTGTGGACGAAAGGACAATGGGGACCCAGGTCAAGACTTCTGTCATCTTGGGGTCATTTTTTTTTTTTTTATGAGAACTAGAGCAGGCAGTTGTTCTGGGCTTGCTCAAGTTATTCTCTTCTGCATCTGAGATGGCCAGTTAAGGTCTCATTGAAGATGAATACTTTCCATATTTCCATATCAAATATGGATCTGCTTAGAAACTGAGGCAGACTACACGGTGAAGAGCAAGGCACCACTGAGAGTTTGTCTTGTATGAAGTTCTGAGCTAAGAGTTTGATTCTATGAGATAACCTAGAAAATGCAGAGTCCTTTGTCTGATTTTTTTCAAAAATAGTCATCAAATCATTTGAAAACACATTTTTTTCTGTTTTACGTATCATCATCAGCATCATCATCATTATCATCATTCTCATTTTCATCTAAAGGTTTTCATCCTTTAGAAATAGCTGCCCAGTTCTGTGGTGGTCATGGAAAACTCATCCTTGGACATAGCCTCCTGGGAATTTGTTGAGAAGCAGGTGGGTGAGGCAGCCCCCCTCCCCCCAAGCAGGGAGCACTGGAGACACTGTGGAAGGGCCCTGCTCATGTCAACCCTCTAGCCAGTGCTTTCTGTAAATGGCTTCTTATTTCAACAGAGTTCACAAGGGAAAACCTCACAGAAGGTGGTATGTTGTATTATTATTCCAATTTGATAATGAATAAACTGTTCCTAATTAGGGTCTTGGGGTGAGTTCTGGCTTTGCTGTGATAATCCTTTGAAACAGGTATTCCCCATGGTTCTTTGAATTCTGTGGAGAATTCAGGAATCACGGAGTGGTAGAGGGCCCTCACCCTCCTCAGAAATCGAGAGGACAGCAAGGGAGTGAACATGAAATGATTTTTATGCTGCTGGCGGCGGATGGGGATGAGAGTGAAAAGCCACCCTTCATGCAGTCTGTGTAGTGGGATGGAGGTGTGGATAGTTCCAGAGACAGGGGCCTCCTGGTCACTCTGCCTTTGTGCCAGGTCACCCTCTGAGCCTCCAGGTATTCAACAACCTTAGAGGAGCCAGAGGGCAGAGAGAAGTCCCCAGCATGAGCCCTACCAAATAGGTAAAAACAGGCTGCCCCATATTCCCCCTCAAAGGAACAAAATCCCTATCCCTTATTTGTCTTTCCTTTGTGTTCTCTTCTTAAGGTTAACTGGGGGAGGAAAGCTGAGGTGGTGGTGGTAAGAAGCTTATGCAATTTGTCATTTCCTTTTGAAGGAGTCGGGCTTGCTCCCAGGAGCAGCGCGGGAGACTTAAGGCGCCCCTTGTTCTCGTTACCAGTAGATGGCGCTCCGTCTCCGTTCAGCCATGCGTCAAGCCCGGTCCTGCGTTGGCGGGGTCTGAGGTACAAACCGATGTCACCAAAGCAGGCAAGAGGCAAATATTAAACCTAGCATTCCATGCATTTTTGAGAAAGAAAGCCTTTCTTTTTAGGTTCACTCCGAAGTCTCTGGAGATGTGCTTGGGAACTCCCTCTGCCACTGAACTCATCACGGTGGCCTTTTATTCACTTACAAAATGCTTCCCCAGGATCCCAGCTCAATTACCTTTTGTCTCCCTTCTATTCTAATACTCTGGTAGGATGCATGAAAAACAAAGCAAGGCTAGACATTTGCTCTCTCGCCCACGATGGTTTGCTTTTCTTGTTTCCAGAGCCAAATGGAGTAAGTGGTCTCACTGCCCCAATGCATGCGCAGGCGTGTGTACAAACGGAAGTGAGCAGTGTCATCTATAGCCTACATGCACTTTTGTCTGAAGGAAATGTATAAATAAACACAAGTAAGCAAAAATTTCTTTCCTTTGGGTAAAATATTTGAGCAGATTTTCAATAGTCTGACATAAGTGCGTGTTTATTTGCCACTCCAGAGGTCCGATATCTGAAAACTTATCAAGGATGATGGTTAATCAATTCCACAACTAGGTACTGAGTAGGACGGTGGAGAAAGCCTTTTATTCGGTGTTGTGGGGAATGCAAAGAAAAGTCCTTAATGTAAAAGAACTCACCACCCAGTCCTATAAAAATAGCTGTGGGCAGGTAGAGCTAAAGCAGTGTGGACACGAATTTGAATGTGTGTATCTAGGCTGCAGCTGTGCGCTGGTATATTATATTCATTCGGGACTGAGATCTACTGTAGCCATTCGGAGCATGGTATCTGGCAATGAATATAGGGTAGTCTGGTTGCCTCAAAGACCCGCCATGCTTGATTTGAGCTGTACTGTGCTGTACTGATAAAGATGCGAATTAATTCCCCCAAAGGACTAAATTTACCTTAGGTTGTCAGGATAATCGGCCTTTCCAAAGCACCTCTTACATGTGTTACCGCAGGAAGAACATGCTACAAATGCTGTTACATTCTCCTTAACTTCAACAACGTGTAAACAAGAGATGAACACACAGATATTGAAGACTTCAGCATGGCCAGAGCCCAGATGTCAACCTCCTCATTTTTACTGTGGCTATATCTTCTTTCCCTGTAGAATGTATTTAGTGTATTTGGAGGGAAAGAACCAATTTCTCCAGTGGGAAAGCAAGTACATAGTGTAAGTTTCTCTCTCTCTCTCTCTCTCTCTCTCTCTCTCTCTCTCTCTCTCTTTCCAGAGGTCTTGGTCTGTTGCAATAGCCTTGCCAATCCTTCAATTACTGTTTTTCTTTCATGAGAAATTGTTACTAGAATGCACTCACCCTTTTAGGGAGCTGTGAATGTGGTTATGATTGCTCGTTTCTGAGATAACTGGCCCGACTGCAGAGTCCTGGAAAAGTTACTTGAACAAATGGAACAAGGACACCAGCCTGGGCTGCATTCAGACTTTGACTCTGTTGGCTGCGATGCTGTTGAGGAACCATAGTGGGCTGCAAAAAGCACAATTGGGAAGTCCTCCTATAAACAAGGGTATTTCAGACCCGGAGGACCACTTGGGTTTTGATGTTTCTGTAAAGAAGAAAGAGCTTAGGAAAAATGAACTACTTTTCCTTTTGGTGGGTTCAGAACCAGTGGCTGATAATGAGTAGATTGTCCAGCTGATCCTGTTTCTCCCCTTTTCCATCATGGGAGGCTGTGGGATTCAGGTTTGAGTTCATCTGAATCCCATCAGTTCTGCAGGAGTGAGGGAGGGGAGAGAATAGTAAAAGGTTGATTGATTTCAGGCATTTAATCAATGCAAAATTTTCTAACATTTGTAATATTGGTCCTGCTGATAGCCTTTGATGTCATTGATCAAAGAGTTGTGCTAATTCATTACATGCTGACATGAAATGATCATGTTTTTAGCTCCTGGGGAGTAGCCATAATGCACGTTGTCTTAAAAGTTTAAGCTTTTAAGGGCAGCATACTGTTAGTATTTTCTCATCTCTAAACTTCTGGCTCATTTCATTTTCTTAAATGGAAAGAGATTGTAGAAAACTTCTGATGATGCCTGTTTATCCAAGAACTGGTAATCAAAAAGGTTAAAGAATCCTCCACCTGCTAAAAGTCAGACAGTGATCCTCCACAGGGGAGAGTGGAGACTGTGTAGCTGTCAGTGAGTCATCCAATGAGCAACATGGAATTTAGAAAGACACTGTTCAGCCATTCAGGTGTGATGAGGAGAGTAAGCACAGAGACTCCCCGTCCCCAAACAATTCAGCTGATCTCCTATTTTTGTTCCCTTCTCAACATCCCTCTGATGTGTTAAAAGCCTCAGAGTCACAGGAAAATATAGCTTTAATGTAAAACATGTCAGGTTTAGAAAGTATCTCACTGTGGCCAGTTTCAAGTAGGTACACACAGAGGGAACCAAGAAGTTTCTCTGCCACTTGCTAGATTCCAAGGCTGAATGAATTCCAGGCTGCTCCTGAACAATGAGCAGTGTGACTTATTTTGTTGAGTGGATTTTCAATGACTAATAATTCAAGCATGCACTTGCAAGCTACCACTTAATTTTTAAAAAAAAGTTACAGCAAAAACCAGCCCAATATTGTATAACCTTTCCCACAATTATAATGTTCTTGTACATCAACCACAATGACTCTCAGCTATGAAAGAGCAAAACAGAGTTCTGTGTCCCAGCATGGAGAGATTACTCAGAGATGTGAGGTTAAGTAGAAACAGAAAAGCAATAGATTGAAATTCATATTTAGAAAAAAAACCTACTGTTCATATAATAATAAACAGAAAAATGATTGAAATCACATACTCTATGTTTGGTAACCTTTGGGGAGAACAATAGGAGTATGTAAAAGCTAAAAACATGAACTCATTTCATTTTATTTTCTACCGTGTTTGAATCTTTTTGTTGAAATATGTGAATGTATTATTCATGTAATAAGGTAGTTTTTGAAGAGTACACATCTCATCACTCCACTTCAGACACACCGGATAAAACACCGATTTCATCTTCTGTTTTGTGTTGTGAACATACGAAATTTTCTTTTGGTTTTATCATTTATTATAGCACAGATAGATGAAGAGTTAAGCCATCTTGTTCATTTTTAATGCCTGGATTCTTGCAATCAAAGTAATCAAAACCCACTTTCACCTTAGCCCTCTGCCACCATTCATCAAATGGGTTCCATCCTGCTGGGAGGTAGGGTTGTCTCACATGCAAGGGGACTGCATTATGCTGCTGGAGAGAAACCCAGCAAACATGGCCCCACATGGCCCTGGCCTGAGCTTTTATTTCTCATATGGAGAAGCCTTCTTGTACATCCATCTGGCCTCAAATGAGCAGGGTCCTGGCACACAGAGAGAACATCAGAAATGGATGTTCAGCTAATTCTAACTTGGAAAAAAACTCAGCATCATACTTCTCTGAAGGGACAGGAACCAAGATCCAAAGGACCCTGCCTGGCTGCCTTCCTGGTATCATTTGTGCTGTCAGAAGGGTGTGGCTGTCTTTCTGATGTCTCAGGTTACCCTGATGTCTATTTCCAAACCACAGTTTTAGACAGTAGCAATTCTGTGCGGCTCTGGGAAGACTGAACTCTTGTGCGCAAGCTAGATTCTTTTCTCTCTCCCCTTTTGGCCTTCCTCCTTTCCTCCTTCCTTCCTCCCCTCCTCCTTCCCATCCTTCCTTCCTCTGTCTTTTCTTTCCTTCTCTTTGCGTCTTTGTTCCCTACCAGTGTCTCACTGTCTTGAAGTAAGCACTCTGGACACATTGGCATAGACCCTTGCTGGGGTCTGTCATAGAACGGCACACAGGGCTTTTATTTCTTGGGCTGGAAAAAGCTGATTGCTTTGTCATATCTAATTGAATCTTTTGTTTGCTTGTTTGCTTTCCTCTCCCGGAAAAATAATCATCCTGGGAGTTGGGGGAATGCCAGGAAGTATTTGGGTTCAGTCATAAGTCAGAAAGGGGAGGAATTTGGGGAGGAGATGGAGGGAGTCACCCCTGGCCAAAGCCTTCCCCTAGTGGCGAAAGAGCTTGCTTATTTTCCCATGTACAGGTTCCTATAGGGCACTAAAGAGAATAACAATGAGAAAATGATTTAGAGGGTATACCTGCTATCAGGAACTGCAAACAGTCATAAGCCACAACAAATAACCAAGTCATTTTCCCTCATATATCTCAGGATTCAGACCTTTAGCAAAGTGCTTATAAATTTCTCTATTTCACACCTAAAAAGGACTTTAAACTTGCAGAGAGTGTATATGAAAGTTATATAGTTCAAGAAGCTATGATTATAAAATGCAATGTGGAAAGCTAGAGGATCAGAGCTACTTAACTCATACAAAAATACTGTTCTCAAGCCTGGAGGAAAATAGTAGTTGGCATCTCACAGTCTAGGCTTTCCTCACTGTCTTTCAAAGACTTTTCCCTTTTCCTACTGCTAGTGGCCAGCCATCCCTCAAGTGGGAGACCAAGGTGGTGCTTCTGGGTTTAGGAATTTTTTCTGCTACATAAATAATCAATAATCTCCTTTTCATTGACTCATGATGATTAAACAAGGTCCACTCCCCTCCACCCCCCACATCCTAGTCTCCAAGTCCCATCTATTCTGGTCTTTACTTGGGCTCCTGAATCATGAAATTATCTGAACATCTGAACTCACACTCTTCTTAAGTGTTGACCACTGAGCATGCTAGACTCTGAGAGGCTTTTTGGAAAACTAGTTAAGCATATCAGGCCATCTGAAAGGATGGCATATGTGTCCTCAGTATGTGATCTCACTCTAGACCATGCCTGTCTTGTAATGACACCCACCCCTGCCACAGACTTCTGAAGTTCTTTGTTCACATGTAAAACTCACATGAAAATATTTTAATTCTGGATTGAAGCTTCTCAGAATTAAAAACAATGAAAGCACATTTCTCTTGCTTAAAAAAAGTAATACACCTTGGATTGGTTTATTTTCTTGTTTATTGAAAATTATAACTTCTTGTTTTAAAACAACAAATGATGAGAGTTTCCAGGTTGTCTAGGGACCTATGGCAGTCTGGGGTTGGGTCCATATATATTGGAAATCTATTCCACCCTGCCATGAGTTCAGAAGATCCCAGAATTTCTATTGTCTTTTAGATGTAGGCTAATAGCTGTCCTGGCCTTGGAGGAGAATGGTTCCTATCTAAATAACAATAGACTTGGGCCAGGTCTAGTGAGCCTTGCTGGGGTGAAGTGCCTGAAGGCCTGAGTAGGTGCTGCAAAGGAGGGTCTTTAGGATTAAGGGAAATAATTGCTATCAGCCATTTATACATGATAATAGATGTCTTCTACCATTGCCCCCATGTTTGGATGGTTACTTAAGATGATGCATCAATAAACTGGGAGCTTTCAGAATTAACTGAATGCTCTCCTGTTATGATCAGATGTCTGTTTTTTCTTTAACACTGTTGGATAGCTAGCCTTCCCTTATCCACACTTCCCCAGGCAGGAATGGACCCAGCATTGTTTGGCTGATTTTGACCACAGCTCTGAAGACATCAATCAGCTACAAATGGCCCCCGCAATGTGGGGCTAATACAGATGGTCCTCGACAAATGGCACAGCAACGTAGGGCTAAGATGGATGGCGCCCGAAGTCTGGGTTTATTTTTAGTGCTTTCTCCTCTACTTGAAAAAGTTGTGACTGTCTACCATCCATTCTCTTTCTTCAACTGGCTGCCATAGAAAGTAATTTCAAAAAATATTTTAATTTTTTTCACTTATGCTTGGGTAGTATTTTGCCACGTACACAGTATTTTCATGTTCATTATCTTATTGATTGTTGCTAAGACATTTTAAACAACCTTGCAAATAGTATTTAAAAATCATTAAGGCCATTAATATTCTATTTAGTCTGCAAAAATTGGAAATAGCTGATGCATCCATATCACAGAACCAAGAGGATATAAAATGTTTTCAGTAGTGCTCTGTGCAGTTACTTAAACACAGATGTCAGATTCCAGTGGAAAAAATAGAGGAGAGAAGGTAGATGGAAAAGAGTTGTCCACTCTAGTTATTTTTAGAAATACTGACTCCAAAATTATGCTTATCTTGATTTTTTTTTTAAATTCTGATCATGCTGTTTCCAAGGGTAGTGTGTATACTACATCCTCAAAGATTATGAGCCTTAAAACACCATATTCTTTGATGGCTGTCAGCAAGTCAGGACACAAATAAAAATATTTTGTTTGTTATTAATTTATCTGTAACTTTTTGAGAGGGAATATTGTTTTCTTATAGGTGCTTTTCAGTTCCTTAACTGAACATAAGGATTTATGATTTTAAAATTTATATTCCTAGTTTCTGGAGGCAGGAATAAGACATATTTCTTTTTTTTACATCTAATCTTTTTAAATAATTTTTTATTTGAATTAGAAACAAGATTGTTTTTACATGACAAACCCAGTTCCCTTCTCCCTCTCATCCTCCCCTACCACCCCCCCAACAACTAAAACCCTACCTATCACATACCCTTTCTTCTATTCTTCCCCTGACTCAACCTTTCTGCTCCCTCATGACCTCTGCATCCTTCCTCTTCTTCCCTTCTCATTCTCGTAGCTCCCTCCCCCTCTTCCCATGCTCTCAATTTGCTCAGGGGATTGTGACCCTTTCCCCTTCTCCAGGGGACAATGTTTGTCTCTTTTAGGGTCCTCCTTGTTTACTAGTTTCTCTGGCAGTGTGGATTGTAGGCTGGTAATCCTTTACTCTATGTCTAAAATCCACATATGAGTGAGTACATATCATGTTTGTCTTTTTGTGATTGGGTTACCTCGCTCAGAATGGTTTCTTCTAGTTCCATCCATTTTCCTGCAAATTTCAAGATTCCATTGTTTTTTTTTTTTTTCTGCTGAGTAGTACTCCATTGTGTAGATGTACCACATTTTCTCTATCCATTCTTCAGATGAGGGGCATCTAGGCTGCTTCCAGTTTCTGGCTATTACAAATAGTGCCGCTATGAACATTGTTGAACAGATGATAAGACATATTTTTAAAAGACCAAGTTGTGAAATTTAAAACTTGTTTTCCCCTACTCATACCCACCTTTGATATTTCTGTATAAACTGTTAAGTCTGAAGCAGTTGTATTCAGATTTCTATTGAATTTATATATTTTTATGCTTTTGGTCAGTGTAGAATTGATAATAAATCAGTTTCAAGATATACTGATTTTGACATAGACATACATGTGTGAAATGGTCACCACACTCAGAATAATAGTAACTTCTGTCACTCCCAAATTCTATCATACTCCTTTGCCATTTCTCCCCTTTCTCAGCCAATAGTTGACATTTAAAAAAGTGATTTATAAAATAGTATAGAAAATAGATTTCCAAATGCAAAGTCAGGGAAGGCTTTCCAGTCCAAGTGGTGACAAAGGATGAGTTGGATAAACTAACTGGAGGCTGGATGGTAACAGATGATGGGAGATCATTTCAGAAAGAGGAAAAATCACATGCAAAGTAAGAGGTGGAAGAGGGAGGTCCATCTGAGGATGAAAGAGTCCAGGTGGCTCGAACGGAAGAGGAATGGGCACCAGTTAGGTCATGTAGGACCTTCAGGCTCTAGTCAAGAACTGAAGGTAGTATAACTGATTTGAAGTGGTTTCTACTACACCAAGGAGAAAAGAATTCAGGGGTGATGGATGTAAAAGCTAGTATTTCTCCTTTTCCTGGTGATGTCAGAATAGTATCATGTGGTATATGCAAAGTGTCTGGAATCAAACATGACCTCGTAAGGTTTTTGATTTGTGAGGAAGTGGCATCTACTGAAAGCCACTTGTAGGACAGGAGTGAGTTTGTGGGAGGATGCCAAGTTTAAGATGAGGGCATGGGAAAGTTGGACCAAAGGTTCATTTGAGTCACTGTAGTGGATATGGTATCTGACATTTATCTGCATGTGGTTTGGGCTCAGGTTCTCTGTAATACAAGGAGGAGATAATGAAAATGAAGGCATCAAACGAGGAGGACAGCTAGGTGCAGAGTGCTTGCTTTTCAGGATCCAAGTGCTTTACTTATAGCTATCAGATTCATATTTATAAATTAAATAATGAATTTTCTTTCGCTGATCTCCTAAAAGTGAGTTATAAACATGAGATTTAAAACACTCCTATTAGATAGTAGGAAACCCTTAATAGTAGCACTTTGAGTTCTGACTGTTGCCTCAGCTCAAACTCTGGTGTAGAGTTCAGGCACTGATCTGGAAGAACAGATGCTTTGGCACACACAGGGCATGTAAGTTCTTTGCTCTCACCCTGGGCATAAGATAATTATTAGCAGAAGGGGCCATGTGAAACCTTTATGGGTGGGGTGGGAGGCAGTTCTGCAGCTTACATAGGAGGACGTGGCCTCGGAGCTCTGTGTTTATTCTCCTGGTCCACTTTATTGTTTCCACACTCTACTGGATCATCAAATGAACAGCTTTGCCATCTTTCCCACCTCGATCCTGTCGTAAAGTTGAAATTCTGAATTCATGGTGTTACGATCACTTTCATGGCAACAGACTGCAGCATCATAAAACAGTATGGTGATGACTTCACTCCAGGAGGGAGGCAAAGGGGAAAGCATTCTATGCTGAAGTATTTTTAGATGTAACTTGATTTGGTGACAGGGAAGAATTCAGGCTATTTTTGCTGATGTAGGAAAAATATCTGCTAAGCAAACCTGAAAAAATTTCTACCCACCATGGCCAAAAGCAGGTATTTTATTTTGAAAGACACTGTACAATATTTTGTTGTTTGTGAAAAAAGATAGTTGTCCTTTGAAATTAGCATAGACAGTGGAAGCATTAAGTGGATTTTAGAGTAAAAATTTTCATTACTTGCTGTTTGACCAATAATGCCTTACAAGTGACCAAAGGCATATTTCTTAAGCTTATGTGGTCTTAAAATTACAGTGTACATGAAATTTGTAGTTTTAGCAGTATACTTCTGATTTCTTTTAAAATCAATTTTGGTTCACTGAAGTAATGATCTTGTTGACTTGTCCTGTCAATCGTATCACAGTGCACACAGTGCACACAGTAAATTCTATTTTGAATTCATTGCACCCTTGGTTCTAGAGACAGAACATACACACTTCTTTTTGCACTATGAAGAGAAGACTACAGTGTTTCTGCAACATTGTTCTATTTTTCAGGATGTGAGACTTAACTTTTTGTTCAGCTTTAGAATTTTTCTTTCCTGTTGAGATGTGTATTTCAAACCCAACAGTGTATTGTGACATATGGCCTCTTTTTGTGTTTTGTGGCACAGCAGTTAAGTGGTCAATATTCAGCGGTATTGAGCACATTTTATGAGTCCATCCTTGTGTCTGAGTGCTCTATTTACTAAAGCATAGAGTCAGTCCCTGTAAGTGTATCTTTGCATGCATGAGTAATGAAGGGAAGATAATTTACACGCCTTGTATTTTTGTGCGCATGCGCAGTACAGGAAAAGGGAAATTTCACTCCTTTTGTCCCCTCTACTTTCTTCAGACAAACCGCAAAAAGTCCACTGCTTCAAGCCATTTTTGAAAAATTGTCAAAAAGGGGTTTTAGACAATGTGCAACAATTATTTAAAGTCAATTTCTATAGAAATTTCCCAACATTTGACTATTATATTAATTTATTGCTAGACTGTTGGTGTTTGATGAACTGCACACAGGAGAATTAGCCCATTTAACTCTTGTTTGGTTTATGAAAGCTTTGTTGCCAGGATCCTATAGTAGAGACAGATATTTAAAAAAATAGATCTGATGTAGTCCCAGCTTTGGTCTACACTTTGTGCATAATGGCAAATAAACATTTGGTAAGTGTTAGGATGTTGAACCCAGCTGTTTCTTTTTTCTTCTTTTCTTTTATTAGAAATAAAATAATTTTATATGTCAATCCCAGGTCCCTCTTCCTCCCTTCCTCCCCTGCCCCTCCCCCTCAACTAACATCCTACCTATCCCAAACCCTTTCTGCTCCCCAGGTAGGGTGAGGCCTTCCATGGGGGGGGGTGTCTTCAAAGTCTGTCATATTCTTTGGGATAGGGCCTAGGCCCACACCCATGTGTCTAGGCTCAGGGAGTATCCCTCCATGTGGGATGGGCTCCTAAAGTCCATTTCTGTATGTTACAATAAATCTTTCCACCAAAAGCCACCCGAGCCCCACTGCCACATGTGCGCTTTATGCCAGCCACCCGCCCGGGTTAGGACCCAAATGAATACACAGAAAGTCTTGTATTAGGTTTAAAGCTGCTTTGCCAATGACTAGGATTCTCATCTGCTTGCTCATTCTTAATTATCATAAATCTATATATTTTATAAGACTCATCTTATTGGACGCCTTATTGGCGTCCCTGCTTGCTGGTGGCTCACATCCCGCCACTGGAGGAGGAAGGGGAAAAGAGGGAACTTCCTGTTTCTCCTTGCTCAAATATAAGTCTCCTTGCTATGTCACTTCAGGCCTGGATCACCACTTCTCTACTACATTTCCCAGAATCCTCTTTGACTCCTAGTCCTGTCTAACTTGCTGTTTCATTGGCCAGACAGAACTTTATTAAACAACCAATAAGATAAACATACACAGTACATTCCCCATCTCCTATGCTAGGGATAAGTAGTGATCTACTACAAGAGGCCCCATAGATTTCCAAGGTCTCCTCACTGATACCCACATTCATGGGGTCTGGATCAGTCCCATGCTGGTTTCCCAGCTATCGGTATGGGGACCAAGAGTTCTCCTTGTTCAGGTCAGCTGTTTCTGTGGGTTTCACCAGCCTGGTATGGACCCCTTTGCACATCAGTCTTCCTCTGCATCTGAATTTCAGTTCAATTCAAGGTTTAGCTGTGGGTGTCTGCTTCTACTTCCACCAGCTGCCGGATGAAAGCTATAAGATTGCATATGAATTAGTCATCAATCTCATTATCAGGAGATGACATTTAAGGTAGCCTCTCCTCTGTTGCTTAGATTGTTAGTTGGTGTCATCTTTGTAGCTCTTCAGACCTTCCCCTAGTGCCTGATTTCTCTTTAAACTTATAATGTCTCCCTCTGTTAAATTATCTTGCTCTCTTCTGTTCTTCCCCCAACTCAACATCCCTGTCCCATCATATCTTCCTCACCCCTCCTCTTCTCCCCTTCTCATTCTCCTAGTTCCCTCTCTCCTCCCCCCATATTCCCAATTTGCTCAGGAGATCTTGTTCCTTTCCCCTTCTCCAGGGGACCATATATGTCTCTCTTAGGGTCCTCCTTGTTTACCAGCCTCCCTGGCAGCCTGGGCTACAGGCTGGCAATGCTATACTCTATGTCTAAAATCCACATATGAGTGAGTACATACCATATTTGTCTTTTTGTGACTGGGTTACCTCACTCAGAATGGTTTCTTCTAGTTCCATCCATTTGCCTTCGAATTTCAAGATTTCAATTTTTTTCCCTACTGAGTAGTACTCCATTATGAAAATGTACCACATTTTCTCTATCCATTCATCAGTTGAGGGGAATCTAGGTTGTTTTCAGATTCTGGCTATTACAAATAGTGCTGCTATGAACATAGCTGAACAGATGTCCTTGTAGGAATGTGCTTCTTTTGGGTATATGCATAAGAGTGGAATTGCTGGATCTTGTGGTAGACTGATTCCCATTTTTCTGAGGAATCACCATACAGATTTCCAAAGTGGCTGTACAAGTTTGCACTCCCACCAGCAGTGGAGGAGTGTTCTTTCTCCACATCCTCTCCAGCATAAACTGTCACTGGTGTTTTTTATTTTAGCCATTCTGACAGGTGTAAGATGGTATCTCAGAGATGTTTTGATTTGCATTTCCCTGATGGCTAAGGATGTTGAACACTTTCTTATGTGTATTTCAGCCATTTTAGATTCCTCTATTGGGAATTGTCTCTTTAGTTCTGTACCCCACTTTTTAACTGGATTATTTGGTGTTTTGGAGACTAGCTTCTTGAGTTCTTTGTAAATTTTGGAAATCAGCCCTCTGTCACATGTGGAGTTGGTGAAGATCTTTTCCATTCTGTGGGTTGTCATTTTGTCTTGCTGACTGTGTCCTTTGCTTTACAGAAGCTTCTCAGTTTCAGGAGGTCCCATTTATTAATTGTGGATCTCCGTGTCTGTGTTACTAGTGAGTGTTACGTTCAGGAAGTGGTCTCCTGTACCAATTCTTTCACGGGTATTTCCTAGTTTCTCTTTTAATAAGTTCAGTGTGGCTGGGTTTATGTTGAGGTCTTTGAACCGTTTGGACTCAAGTTTTGTGAATGGCAATAGACATGGATCTATCTGCAGTCTTCTACATGCCAGCATCCAGTTATGCCAGCACCATTTGTTGAAGTTGCTTTCTTTATTCCATTGTATAGCTTTAGCTTCTTTGTAAAAAATCAGGCGTTCACAGGTGTGTGGGTTAATATCAGGGTTCTCAACTGGATTCCATTGGTCTACTGGTATATTTTTGTGCCAATACAAAGCTGTTTTCAGGACTATAACTTTATAATAGAGCTTGAAATCAGGGATGGTGATGCCTCCGGAAGTTCTTTTATTTTACAGGGTTGTTTTGGCTATCCTGGGTCTTTTGTTTTTCCAAGTAAAGTTGAGAATTTTTTTCAAGGTCTGTGAAGAATTGTGCTGGGATTTTGATGGGGATTGCATTGAATCTGTAGATTACTTTTGGCAAGATTGCCATTTTTACTACATTGATCCTACTTATCCAAATACATGGGAGATCCTTTCATTTTCTGGTATCTACTTTAATTTCTTTCTTTAAAGACTCAAAATTCTTATGATATAGGTCTTTCACTTTTTTGGTTAGCATTATCCCAAGGTATTTTATGCTGTTTGTGGCAATTGTAAAGGGTGATGTTTCTCTGATTTCTCTCTCAGCACATTTATCTTCCACTACTGATTTTTTGAGTTAATCTTGTATCCTGCCACTTTGCTGAAGGTATTTATCAGCTATAGGAGTTTCCTGGTAGAGTTTTTGGTTCATTTATGTAGACTATCATATCATCTGCAAACAGTGAAAGTTTGACTTCTTCCTTTCCAATTTGTATCACCTTGATCTCCTTTTGTTGTCTTATTGCTCTAGCTAGAACTTCAAGGACAATATTCAGGAGAAATGGAGAGAGTGGACAGCCTTGTCTTGTTCCTGATTTTAGAGGAATAGCTTTGAGTTTCTCTTCATTTAGTTTGATGTTGGCTGTTGGCTTACTGTATATTGTTTTTATTATGCCCAGGTATGTTCCTGTTATTCCTGATCTCTCCAGGACCTTTATCATGAAGGGATGTTGGATTTTGTCTAAGGCTTTTTCGGCATCTAGTGAGATGATCATGTGGTTTTTCTTCTTCAGTTGATTCATATGGTGGATTACACTGATAGATTTTTGAATGTTGAACCAAACCTGCATCCCTGGGATGAAGCCTACTTGATCATGGTGGATGATTTTTCTGATATGTTCTTGGATTCAGTTTGTCAGTATTTTATCGAGTATTTTTGTATTGATGTTCATGAGGGATATTGGTCTGTAGTTCTCTTTCTTAGTTGTGTCTTTGTGTGGTGCGTGTACCAAGGTAATTAATTGTAACCTTGTAAAAAGAGTTTGGCAATGAACCTTCTGCTTCTATTGTGTGGAACAATTTGAGGAGTATTGGTATTAGCACTTCTTTGAATTTCTGGTAGAATTCTGCACTGAAGCCATCTGGCCCTGGGCTTTTCTTGGTTGGGAAACTTTTGATGACTGCTTCTATTTCCTTAGAGGTTACAGGTCTGTTTAAGTTGCTTATCTGTTCTTGAGTCAATTTTGGTAAGTGATATCTGTCCAGAAAATTCTCCATTTCCTTTAGATTTTCAAATTTTGTGGAGTACAAGTTTTCAAAGTTTGACCTGAAGATTCTCTGGATTTCCTTAGTGTCCGTTATTATGTCCCCCCTTTCATTTGTGATTTTGTTAATTTGCGTGTTCTCTCTCTGCCTTTTGGTTGGTTTGGATAAAGGTTTGTCTATCTTGTTGATTTTCTCGAAGAACCAACTCTTTGCTACATTAATTCTTTGAATTGTTTTCTTTCTTTGTTTCAACTTTATTGATTTCTGCCCTCAGTTTGATTATTTCCTGGTGTCTTCTCCTCCACGGTGAATTTGCTTCCATTTGTTCTCGAGTTTTCAACTGTGATGTCAACTCTCTAGTGTGAGTATTCTCTAGTTTCTTCATGTGAGCACTTAGAGCTATGAACTTTCCTCTTAGTACTGCTTTCAAAGTGTCCCATAAGTATGGTTATGTTGTGACTTCATTAAAGGAAGTCTTTAATTTCTTTCTATATTTCTTCCTTGCCCCAGGAATGGTGCAATTGCATGTTGTTTAATTTCCATGAGTTGGTAGGTTTTCTGAAATTTGTGTTGTTTTTGAATTCTAACTTTAAACCATGGTGGTCTGGTAAGACACAGGGGATTATTCCAATTTTTTTGTACCTGTTGAGGTTTGCTATGTTGCTGAGTATGTGTTTGATTTTAGAGAAGGTTTCATGTGATGCTGAAAAGAAGGTATATTCTTTTGTGTTTTGATGGAAAGTTCTATAGATGTCTGTTAATCCCAATTGGGTCATAACTTCTCTTAGTTCCTTTGTCTCTTTGTTAAGTTTCTGTCAGTTGGTCCTGTCCAGTGGTGAGAGTGGGGTGTTGAAGTCTCACACTATAACTGAGTGAGGTCTTATTTGTAATTTGAGTTTTATTTATTTATTTATTTTTAAAAGATTTTATTTATTTATTATGTATACAACATTCTGCTTCCATGTATATCTGCACATCAGAAGAGGGCACCAGATTTCATAACGAATGGTTGTGAGCCACCATGTGGTTGCTGGGAATTGAACTCAGGACCTCTGGAAGAGCAGCCAGTGCTCTTAACCTCTGAGCCATCTCTCTAGCCCCTAATTTGAGTTTTAATAATGGTTCTTTTATGAATGTGGGTGCCTTTGTAATTGGGACACATATGTTTAGAATTGAGATTTCTTCCTGATGGATTTTTCCTGTGATGAATATGAAATGACCTTCTTCATCTCTTTTGATTGATTTTAGTTTGAAATCTAGCTTGTTAGATACCAGGATAGCTACCCTAGCTCATTTCTTGGGTCCATTTGATTGGAATATCTTATCCCAACCCTTTACTCTGAGGTAATATCTGTCTTTGAATTTGAGGTGTGTTTCTTGTATGCAGCAGAAGGATGGATTCTGTCTTCGCATCCATTCTGTTGGCCTGTGTCTTTTTATAGGAGAGTTCAGACCATTAATATTGAGGGAAATTAAGGTTCATTGAGTGTTTATTCTTGTTTGTTTTTGATTTGTTGTTGGTAGTGGTATTGAATGTGGATTTACCCTGCTTTTTCTTTTGGGTTTTGGTAAAGTGGTATTATCTATTGCCTATGTTTTTGAGTGTAGTTAATTTCCTTAGGTTGGAATTTTCTCTCCAGTACTTTCTGTAGGGCTGGATTAGTGGTTACATATTGTTTAAATCTGGTTTTGTGGTGGAATATCTTGTTTTCTCCATTTATAGTGATTGAAAGCTTTGCTGGGAATAGTAGTCTGGGCTGGCATCTGTGTTCTCTTAGAGTTGGTAGAATATCTATCCAGCTCCTTCTGGCTTTCATAGTTTCCATGGAGAAGTCTGGCGTAATTCTGATAGTTTTGCCTTTATATGTTACTTGGCCTTTTTCTTTTGCTGCTCTTAATATTCTTTCTTTATTCTGTACATTTGGTGTTTTAATTATTATGTGAAGAGGGGACTTTCTTTTGTGGTCCACTCTATTTGGTGTTCTGTAGGCTTCTTGTACTTTCCTTGGCATGTCTTTCTTCAAGGTTGGGAAAGTTTTCTATGATATTGTTGAATATGTTTTCTGCACCTTTGACTTGGGTTTCTTCACCTTCTTCTATACCTATTTTCCTTAGATTGGTCTTTTCACAGTGTCCCATATTTCCTGGATATTTTGTGTTAAGGATTGGTTGGACTTAAGATTTTCTTTGCTTGATGAATTCATTTCCTCTAGTTTATCTTCAGCATCTGAGATTCTGTCTTCCATCTCTTGTATTCTGTTGATTATGCTTGTATGTGTGGTTCCTGATTGTTTACTCAGTTTTTCCCATTCCAGCATTCCCTCAGTTTGTGTTTCCTTTATTGTCTCTAATTCAGTTTTCAGGTCCTGAACTGTTTCCTTCAGCTGTTTAATTGTATTTTCTTGGTTTTCCTTGATTTCTTGCATATTTTGGTTTGTCTTTTCTTCCATTTCTCTGAAGGATTTTCTCATTTCCTCTCTTAGGGTCTCTATCATCTGCATGAAGTTGTTTTTAAGGTCGTTCTCTTCTCCTTCATCTCTGTTGGGATGCTCAGTTCTTGCTGGTATAGTGTCCCTAGACTGGGGGTGTCATATTGGTTTTTCTGTTGTTGAATGTGTTCTTTTTTATTTTTTATTTTTATTTTTTAATTCTTTAATTATTATTCATAGTTACAAATCCATCCCCCCATTCCATCACCCTGACTGGTGGTGACATATTGTATTTTCTGTTGTTGAATGTGTTCTTTTTTATTTTTATTATTTTTTGTTAAATTTTTATTTGACTTAGAAACAAGATTGTTTTACATGACAATCCCAGTTCCCTTGATTTATTTTTATTTTTTAAAAATTCTTTAATTACTATTCATATTTACAAATCCATCCCCCCCATTCCATCACCCTCCCATCCTCCCATGTCCCCCACCAACCCCCCCAACCACCCACCAACTCCTCTGAAAGGATAGTGAGGCCCTCCACAGGGGTCCTTCAAAGTTTATTATTTCATTTGATGGAGGGCATAGGGCCCCCTTTCTTTATCTGTGCTGCAATAGTATCCCTCCATAGGGAATGGGCTCCCAAAGTCCATTTGTGCTCTAAGGATAAAGACTGGCTCCACTGTTAGAGGTCCCATAGACTGTCTTGGCCTCCTAGCTGGCACCCACATTCAGAGGGCTTGGTTCAGTCCAATGCTTCTTCCCCAGCTTTATGACTAGGATCTCCATGCTCTCACTAGGTCAGGTCAACTGTTTCTGCAGGTTTCTCCACCACCATCTTGGCTCCTTTGTTCATCCCTTCTTCCTCTCCACAACTGGCTTCTAGGAGTATGGTTCAGTGCTTAGTTGTGGGTGCCTGTTTCTGCTTCGAGCAGCTACTGGGTGAAAGTTTTAGGAATGGTAACCAATGTAGACATCAATCTCATTATAGGGGAAGGGCATCAATGGCATCCTCTCCACCACTGCCTAGATTCTTAGTTGGGGTCATCCCTGTGTTCTTATACTGTCGTCTTCCCATCCCTTCTTCCAGTGGGTGCAGGTGGGGTCTTTCGCATTCCTGGTTGGTACAAGTTCAAGTTCTCTCCTGGTGGGTGCAAGTGTGTCCAATACCCTGATGGCTCTCCCAGTGGGTGTAGGCAGGTCTGAGACACTTCCTCTCCCAGTGGGTTGAGGCGGGACTGGCACTGTGATGTGGGCAGACTCTGGATGGCTTGGTCTGTCAGGCAGGTCCAACTGCATGTGGTCCCCAGGCCAGGAGCTACTGTATATTTTTATTGTCCCTTTTCTCTATTTCATCCTTTTTCTTCTTGCTTTTCCAGTTATGAAGGTATACATTCTATTTTAACTAACTTATTTTTATTTTATGTGCATTAGTGTTTTGCCATGGGTGTTAGGTTCCCTAGAACTGGAATTACAGACACTTGTGAGCTGCCATGTGGGTGCTGGGAATTGAACCAGGGTCTGCTGGAAGAGCATTCAGTGCTCTTCACCACTGAGGCATCTCTCCAACTCATACATTCTATTTTAAATTTACTTTGATAGAAGCCCTAGCTTAAAACTCATTCTTATGTATATTAATCTCAGCTGGCATTTTAAACACCTAATTCCACATTTTGTTCTTGATATTAAAATGGATGTATATTCCTTAATATCTCTTTGGTTTTAATGATTCTCTACATTTATAAGGTAGACATTGTCCAGAATTTCAGTACTCAGTAATTTTTAATGTGACTTGTATGTTTATTTTCGTTAGCTCCACTTTCACTTTCATTCCAAAATTTAAAGTAACAATTATCCTTAAAGAAACATTGTTTTTGATTGCTCAGTCTTTGGAAGTTTCTTGAATGAGTTTTCTATATTAGACTTATTCCTCCAGGACCCTCCACTGTCAGTGTTTAAGACTGTGTAATTGTATGTCTATGACTGTTGTTACACTTTTTTTTTTTACATAAAAATCTCTAGGAACAAAATACTATGTTCAAAGGAATTTGTAAAAAGCATTTGTTTTGAGACTTTTGAGAGTCCATGCTGGCTTTAAACTTGAACTTGCATTAGCACACAGAGCAGCTAGTGGTACAGGCCTGTGCCACCATGCTGGCCTCTTCCTAGGAACAGTTAGAATTATCTTCTCCTCCTCGTGTTCAATACTTCATCTGGATACATCTCTTACTGTTATACCAGGCCTTCTGTGGATACTTTCAGTTTGAGGTTATTGGTCTTTCTTTAATTCTGGAATATTCAACTTCAGTATTTTTAAAAATAAATCCTTATATTCTTATGTTCCTCCTGTGCATCTTTTGCAAATTCTTTTCTCTTGACATTGGAACTTGTACATCTATGTCTCTTATCCTTGAAATTAGAAAGAAATCTCCTTTTTTCATTACATTTTCAGTTTAGTATTCTAGCTCATACATTTGCAGTTCAACATTTCCCATCTTGTTTATTCAATAACTATCTTAAAATATTACATCTAATATTTTAGTGGACTCCTTTTCTTTGGACTTTTGGTTTTCTTGTTATTAACATCATATCTTAGCTCCTGGAAGATGTTTAATGACAGGAGATTTCCTGCTGCTTCTGAGACATCCACTTCAGAAACAGTGCCTGCTGTTGTTCTCACAGTGGTTGCCCTGTTCAGATGTCTTGCTACTTTGTCTTGTGATGTCAGGTCTTTCAGCAGCACTAGCTTCTATGTTCTGTGTTTTGAAAAGGATTACAGGATGTGTAGTAATCTGTATCCATTCTAGTAGGCTTAAGTAGAAGAAAGATGGTATTAATGGGTTTTGTGTTGCAAAATTAGAATACTATAGTGTGGGTCTATATAAAGGGAAATTCCTTTGGCTCATGGTCTAGAGACTGAAAAACCAAGGAGCATGGCTCTGACATTGGCAAAGCCTTTCATCTGTGTTATTCTGAGATAGAAAGTAGGAAGGCAAGGGAGAGTGAGATCAAGAGTAAGAGAACAGTACGGGGCTGGCCTTGCTTTTAGAAGAAGCTTAGCTGATTTACTCACTCCCACAGTGAGAACATTAATCCATTCTCAATGGCAGGACTTTTGTGACCTACTTGTCTCTGTTGCATGGAAGATTAAGTGGACATTGGAGGACACATTCAAACCACAGTAGACAGTTCCTTAGGTTTCATGCAGCTTACCACAATGACACTTTTCTTGGGCTAAAACTTTAATGCATTCAGAGAGAAGCCATCTTGGTGAGAGGTGATATGGATTCCAGAAGAGGGGAGACTGAGGAGGGAGGGCTGTAGACCAGCCTCCGTATGTTCATTAGCACTCTGGGCATGGAGCTCATTTCCACTAAGCTGATAGAACCTAGAGGCCAGTGCTTAGACCAATTTCTGCCATGAGGCACCAGGCAGAGCTTGTGCTTAGACAAGGCTTGGGAAAAATAGAGCAGAAGCTAAGAGCTTCTCTGTGGCCTGACCTACCCTTATTCCTCCAAGACAGTTCCCATTTCCTTAGTGCTTTGTACAGTCCTGGGTTTTTACAGTGGGAAAGGTGGTGATTCTTCCTTTTCCTCTGAGAGAGTTTCTCCATGACTAATTTGGAAAAGGAAGCAAGGTAGCCACTCTTGTCTTCTGATTGTACAATGAGTGTCCCCATGAAGCCAGCAGTTCTGGTTTCTGGGGCTTTTATGTCTGCAGACTCCCTGCTCCTAGAAGGCAGGGTTTATGCTTATTTTATCTTGTTGTCTATTTTCCTTCACATGTCACATGCTTCTGTCTACATTTCTCTTTTTGGTGGGATTAGTTGGTATTTTAATGAATTATTATTATTATTATTATTATTATTATTATTATTATTATAGATCAGCCTGCCTTCAAAGTCACAAAGATCCACCTACTTTTGTCTCCCTGTCTTAGAGTTTACTATTGCTAGAGACACCATGACCATGGCAACTCTTATAAAGAAAATCCTTTATTGAGGGTGGTTCACTTACAGTTTCAGAGATTCAGTCCATTATGATCTTACAGGGCAGCATGGCAGCGTGCAGGCGGATATGGTGCTGGTGCTGAGAGTGCTACATCTTGCAGGCAACAGGAAGTCAGCTGGCTGTCACACTGAGAGAAGCTTGAGAAAAAGAGACATCAAGGCCCACCCCCATAGTGACACACTTCCTTCAACAAAGCCAAACCTCCTAATAGTGCCACTCCCTTTGGAGGGGCATTTTTTTTCAAATTACCACACTCCCAAATTTGGGATTAAAGCATGCACCACTGTATTTAGCTAATCAAGTCACTGAATGTTCATCTTTCCTGTTTTTTATACTTTTGTAAAAAGCCAGGAGTCTCCTTGTTATAAGTGCACACATCTTGTCAATGTTGTCACATTGACAGCATTCTCCAGGCCTGTTCTCCATTCCCCTGACAATCTATATGTAGGTATAATGTTTTATGGTCATATTTATTTCCCATTATGCTCTGATATCCCTTTTCCTCTAAAACTCAGCCCCCCACCCCGCCAGTCACCAAGTGGCTATATTGTTAGAGAAAAAAGTGATATCCCTTCTCCAGGAACCATTATCTTAATGTGAGTCCTCATGGGTACTTCCTCTGTCCAAACTGGAGAGTCCACTCTTGTGCTAGTAACCATAGTTGTTCTGTATTCATGGTCACAATGACAGTGTCATATCTAGATAGCAGCATTTCATGATGCTTCTTCCCATAAGCTATTCCCTTATATTCTCCTTCTCTGAGTCTCTCTCTCTCTCTCTCTCTCTCTCTCTCTCTCTCTCTCTCTCTCTGTGTGTGTGTGTGTGTGTGTGTGTGTGTGTGTTTGTGTGTGTGTGTGTATAAGACTACTGTTTAAGGCTTGGATCTTATGAATTGCGTTTTTTCAGCACTTGATCAGATATGACTTTCTGTGTTAACCACCACTCTCTAAAGGGGAGATTCTCTGCCCCAGACTGAGAGCCACATTAATCTATGGGTATAAACATAAATATTTAGGAGGCATTCTGACAATATATTCAATTAGGGAAACAAGGGCCCAGTTCCTCTTCACCCACTAGTTTTTGACTAAATTTATTGTATCAAGTGTGTCTTCCCTCCCATGCAGCAGGCCTCAAATCCACTGCACTTGGTTATCTCCCAAAAAGTATGTCATGACATCACCAGTGGGCATTTCTTGCTAGTAGGTTGGTGTTGTAGCATGCATGATGTATAGTTGAGTGTGAACACTGATGAATCTTCTCCACAGAACAGGTCCCTGTAGTGCTATGACCACTCATATGCAGGATGGACTTCCAGTTTGGTTCCATCTTGACTGCACTGGGTCCAGTGAGCAAAATGTGTGGTGCTTCTGATAGCTTTGTTTCTTCGGATTCATTTATTCTTGAGTTCTCCGCTGTTTAGAAATTACTTTGATTGTGACTAGCACACAAGCTAGAAGTTTATTTGATTTCCATATGACAAGATGATGGTGAACAATATAAGGCTGATACGGTGTCTATGTGCTTCACAGAGACCTCTCACTAGCGGGGGTCCCATTTCTTCCCAGTTCACCTCTCTGTAAACCCAAAGATGTCATCCAAGAAGGTGACATCCCTTCCATGTGGCAACATGAAGGTAAGAATGAAGGATTAACTAAAGATGTGATCCAGATGTTTTCTAGGAGAAAAATCCAAGAAGACAACTCACAAATTTGTCTTTTAATAGAAGCTACCAAGCTGTTGCAGAGCACTTCAATTAGAGGAAACTGGAACATCAGCCTTTGCTTTATAGAGCCATACAGTCAGCTGAAGAGTGCATAACAATGTAATAGGAAAAGAATTGGTAATGAGCACAACCATTAGTCTCTGGGCATCTTTCTTCTTTTATTTACCTTGTCTTCCTTGTGACTGTTGTTCCCTCCTCTCTTTCATTCCTCCCCTAAACATTATTTACTGCCTAGCGTACACCAGGGACTGTAATAAATGCTTTATAACCTCAGTATTTTAGCCCACATTGCCATCATTTATCTGGAGGACACAGATACTTTATGTGTTATGAGGAAATCTCAGGGAGCAAGTAGGTTGAATGCAAAAGTTCTACTTGATGTATGGAAACTGCTGTTTTATAGATAAAGAAGCAGACTCTGGGAAACGATGTCAAAGATTTAGGTTGAAGTCTACTTCTGCACCTTCCTAGGCAGGCACAGACATTAAACATTTATTCATTCACCAAACACGTCAAGCATTCTGTCAGTTAGTAGGAATTCAATCATAAGCAGACACATTCCCACTTCAAATAGACTGGAGATTGTAACTTAGGAATATAACAGTTGTAACCTAGATTGTAACCAGGTAAATAAGTAACAGAGAGAGCACCGGTACTCCCACATGATAGGGTATGGAGTTCCAGGCTTTCCCCATAAGACCATAGTACATCAAGAGCAAAACAAAGCAAACCATTTTTTCTTTTGCCTGTGTAATGCTTTCAGGTGTAGAAAATATTCTCCAAACAGTAGGTAGCTAAACAGAAACACAATGGGCTTTCTGGGAAGACAAGAGAGGACTTCTGTTACAGAGGCAGGGATAACATGGAAATGAAGAGATCAAGCTGGAGAATGGTGGTGGGGGAGGAGAGTGCCAATCTAAGAAGAGTCTTGGTTTGCAGACTAAAGACTTTAGACTTGGATATCAGGAAGCATTTAATGTTTACCCATGAAGAGTGAACATAATGCTTTAGGGACAAGATGGTACAAAGAGCTTGGAGACATCAATGTCTGAGCACAAGAATGTTGACAATGGGGAAAGGTGAGGTAACTGGAACATCCAAGCTCCTTTTGGTTCATTATAGCCAGTATGAGACTCCTGTTCTTGAATTTACCTAGGTGTTTAAGATAACCTTAGACAATATCAACACCATCTCCAGGTCCCAGGAAGAAGGACTCCATAGGAATTCATCCTTCCATGGAGACTAGGGTTCTTTCTGTATCTAGTTTTATCTCAGTGACCATAATGTACTCGTGTGAGTGCATCATTGTTTTAAAGAAGTAGAGAATGTGATACTTTCTGGGAGGTAATTAGCTAAGTTAAAACAATCATCATTTTGTTACTAAGAGAGCAGAAAGCCCATTGTGTTTAATAACCCTGTTATTAAAAAGGAAGGAAGGGTTGAAAACTGGAGCAGCTGGCTGTCGTGGTCCCATCTTGGATTAATGGAACTAAGAGAAAAGTATGTCTAAAGCTACACAGATGGAAAAGCAGGACATAGACCAAGGTCCTTTATACTGGGTAGGTATTGTGACAGAAAATTTCATTGAGTGGAAAATTTAAAAAAATAAAAAGGTATGAGAGATCAGGAGGTTGAGGGCCAGATTATTTGTCAATTGGCCAGTCTGGGAAGGCTTTCATCTACTGTCTATAATGGAGCATCATCAATAGAAACACATTTCTGACATGAGAGACTGCGGTTGGGGGACCATAACTGAAGGATCAATGGGAGGTGCTCTTGGCTCGCAGCAGCCCATGCTGCTACCACCAGGAGCTTCCTGGCACTGCAACTGACTTCATCATGAATTTTAGCAGAACAGGGAGTGTAGAGTGACTTCAGAGTCTTGTTCCTTGTATCCTTTACTCTGTTTTTGGGGGGTGAAGCAAGGTCACTCACACAAGAAAGAGGGATGATGATGAGGAAGACTCTTAAATTTCTCTTTAAGAGTCTACATGGCAGCTGGGATGTGGTGGCACTCACCTTTAATTCCACCACTCAGGAGGTGGAGGCAGGTGGATCTCTGTCAGTTTGGGAGGCCAGCCAGGGCTAAACAGAGAAAGCCTGTCTCACAAAATAAATAAATCAAAATAAAAAAGAGTCCACACAGTTAGCAGTCTTCCTTCAGCTCAGGGTAAAAATTAGGGCCCTCTCTGAAAACTTCTTTCTTCCCTTCTGTCTTCATTTCTATTCCCATTGCAGTGATAAAATACTTTGACAAAATCATCTTAAGGAAAAAAGGTTTGCATTGGCTCACAGGTTATAGGCTTCAGGGCAGAAAAGTTAAGGCATCAGGAGCTTGAAGCAGCTGGTTACATCGGGTACAAGCAAAAGAAAGGAGTGAATGCATGAGTGGCTTTGCTTCTCTACTCATATGTAGTCCAGGATTCCTACTGCCTAAGAAGTGGTAGTAGTGAGTAGGTACCCATAGTGAGTAGGCCCTTACTCTAACTTCTGTCAAGTTAACACTATCAACAATCAACACAATTTCTCTCCTTTTCCTTGTTTTGTTTGTTTTTATTTTTTTCTTTTAAAATAAATTTATTGGTATACATGATAATTTTGCCACTGAAGACAAAAGCAAATGCATAAGATAGGTGTGTTTGTTTATTTAGTTTTTAATTAAATTTTTCTTTCACTTTACATACCAACTCCAGTCCCCCTCCCTCTCCTTTTCTTGCCTCCCCCTATCCCACCCCACATCCACTCCTTAGAGGGGGTAATGTCTCCCTTGGGGAGTCAACAAAGTCTAGCATATCAAATTGATGCAGAACCAGGACCTTCCCTCTTGCATCAAGGCTGGGCATGGGTTCCAAAAATCCAGCTCATGCACTCAGGATAAGTCCTGGTCTCACTACCAGTGGCCCCATGAACAGATCAAGCCACACAACTGTCACCCACATTCAGAGGGCCTAGTTTGGTCCTATTCACCTAGGTTTCCCAGCTATCATGTCAGTTGAGAGTCTGTGAACTCCCACTAGCTTGGGCCAGCTGTTTCTGTAGATCAAAATTTCTAATGAACATTTTAAGGTAATTATTAAGAGAATAGAATTTTATTTTTACATGTTTGCTTCCATCTCATAGAAGCTACTCTCCTCCACATTTTCCCTGTCTAGATGGAGTCTGAATGTAGAGTGTGTGAAAGTCTTTCTTAGTTGATGGAAACATGGACACAAAGCTTTATTATTGAACATACTGGTTCAGTAGGGTAAGCACTGAAACAAGTTATTATTTCTCAACATGATTCCACTCAAATTGACATTCATTCTGCTTGATCTCTACCCACTAGAAAGAAGTTTTGGCAGAACTCAGACTTTCTTTGTGATGTGCTACAAATAATAGTCCAGTTTATTGATTATATTTAACTAACTCCAGTCCTCTTTGCTCCCATGTATCCTCAGTGGTACCACTTAGAATTTCTAGTGAGGACATGAAGCTTATTTGGCGTTTCATTATTGGCTAGCTGCCTTTAATGACCATAATTCCCTCCACTCAAAAGGAAGGTTTTTTTGTTGTTTGCTTTTTATCCAAACAGGGTTTCTCTATGTAGCCCTGACTACACTACAGTCTTGGAACTTACTCTGTAGACTAGGTTGGCCTCAAGCTCAAGAGATTCACCTGGCTCTACCTTCAGAGTGCTGGGATCACATGTGTGTGCCACCATTGCCCAGCAGGAAGAGGGTTTTACAAGAAGAGCTTTACTTAATTTTTTTTTTTATCTTGTGTTGATACTCTGACTGTAAGAGACAAGTATCAAAAGTTGGTTCTTTCTCTCCCTGGATTCTTCTGTGCATTTTTAGGAAAGGCTTCCCCCTGGGAAATATAAGATACATTCTTTGGACTTCAGGCTTGCTTTCTTTAGCCACCATATGGGGCCCGTCAGACTTTGGGCCCTAGTTCATGATTTTGGAAGCACTGCTTCCTGGTTCTGAGATTCCTTCAGGGCTCTCTTACAAGAAAGAGTATTTTGTGTTCCTAAGATCATATTTATGTTTTTAAGGATGCATGTGTATTTCTGTTTATGTCTGTATGGGTATATTCCACGTGTGGTGCCCATGGATATCAGAAGGTGCTAGAATGTCAGGAGCTAGGTGTTAGCCACCAGACATGGGTGTTAGATACCAAACTAATGTCCTCTGGAAGAGCAGCAAGTATTCTGAACTGCTAGCCATCCCTCCAGCCCTGGAAATACAACTTTTTAAAGAGAGAAATGAGGTGCTTCCCTCCTTTTCCTCTTGTAATTTCACTTCATTCCTCCCCCCCTAGTTCTCTTTTTTTTCCTGTCTCTTTTCCTTCCTGTCTTTTCTTCCTCTCTTTCTTCCTCTTCCTACATCCTCCAGTTTGGAGGCTTAGTTAAGATTTAGTGGAAATCAACAGCGAAGATAAAAGAAAGCTTTGGCCATGCATAAGCATGGGATGACAAAGAATCACCACAACTTACCTGCTGCATTTCCAGTGAAATCTACAGAGGTTTCACAGAACAAAAATACATGTAACTGAGAAGTAATTGGCAGGCAACAATAAGAATAGACATAAAATAAATATCTAGAGTTTTCAATACTTTTTTGGGCAAAAGTTAACACTATTTCCTTGATAGTGGTGGAGATTCTATGGCCAAACTTAACACGCTAAGCATCTCTTGGGCTCATCTGCGGTTTCTCCTTGTGAGATCCAGCTGTGACAAAGAACCTTTGCTTCCTCAGTGTGGTAAGCACCTTCAACCATAGATCTCTGACTAGCTTCCTCCTCTTCCTTCATCTCTCATGTGATGCCTTGTAATATGACTTATCTATAAAGAATTATGCTATTTTGACATAGCCAGTGTCTTTTTTCCCCCCCTTTATCACCAATGTAATGTGTCTCCTCAGTGATCCAACATCCATTCTGAATCCAGGCTATAAAGCCCTTTTGCTGACAACACACACCGAGTTGAACCCAGTTTCCTTCACTGTATGATTGCTCTGTGACAGTCCCTTACCTGTGTGATTGCCTGGCCAAAGTGTCTCTTACTATGCTTCAACAAGTATCATTAAAAGTTGTTTTCTTTAACAACAATATCTAAAGAAATGTTTGAGAAGACATTTTACCTTTCCCCCATATTCCCTTTTTTCAGGGCTATATTGTTATGTTATCAGTTCAGTTGGGACTCTCTGTCCTTTTCCTCCTCACATGAAATAGTGAGAATTAAACCTTGTGCTTTGATGAAGACCAGAGCAGCAGTTATAGGTCTCTCATCTATTTATTTGAAAGCATGGGTTTGCTCACCCCCCCCCCCAAATGCCAGGGTTGAATGAGGGATGGGTGAGATATTTGCCTTTCTCAGAGGACAAAAGAGAATAGCTTCTGAAACAGAAGACACAATACTTTGTACAGAAGAATCTAAGGAAGCTGAGAATGTGAAAGTTATTTTCTAAAACCTTCTCAGCCCATTCTTCCTCATGGAAATCCTACTGCCCACGGATACTGGGATTGTAGTTACTTTTTTATTTTTCAAAATAGGGTTTCTCTGTGTAACAGTCCTGGCTGACAAGGAACTCACTCTGTAGACTAGGCTGGCCTTGAACCCACAGAGATCTGCCTACTTCTGCCTCCAAAGTGATAGGATTATAGGTATGCACCACCACTACAGAGGGTGTTCCTTCCCAATTTACCTTGCAGCTAGAGGGTGCTCTCCCCCTCTCCTCTCTCTGCCCCAGCTTACTGGATACTGAAGTTACAGCCATGTACCATGTCCGCCTCTCTAATTCACATGTTACTACATTCTCTTGAGAGAAGATCCCATAGCTCTTATTATCTTTCAAAAATGTTTCCTATACCCCCAAAGGGTTAAGAAGTGCTGACAGGCAGCTTGACCTCCTTTAGCAGTCCTAATAGTCAGGCAACTGTGGCTTCAATATATGACTGTAGACTATGTACCGTACATAACATTTCTGCCTCATTTTGATTCTGCAGGCCAAATGGTCTGCTTCTGTCTCGTTCTCCCCATATTCACTGGGGACTCAGCTGCCATTCCACAGGGCATGGAGTGCAAATTAGTTATTCAGGCTCCATTGGCAAACAGCAAGAGCACTGTGCAATCTGTTATCCTGTCTAAATATCTGTGGCACAAACAATGACTTAAACATGATTATAGTTATTTGATGCTACAATTTAATCTCATGATAAAATTGTATGTGTTCTGTTATCTCTCTGCCAGTTTTTATAAAATCATGTCACACACATGACTTGCAGTGCTCCCAATCAGATATCCACCAGTAATTTGTAAAACATGCACACTACACAAGGGATGTTTGTATAGGAAGGCAGAGAGACCAATAGCAGAGCTATGGTTTATTTTCTTGGGGTAAATACTGCAGTGCCAGTACTGTTTGAAGACGGTGCTTCCCGATGGGTGCAGAGGTGGTGCCCGAGAGGGATGATGCTCCTTTGTAAAAAAACAAAAATCCTTTACTGTGGTTGAGATCTACCTCCTTGGATGAAAAGATGATACAAAGAAAGAGGGAAAAGTGCATCTTAACCTAATGGAACGAAGGAAACCACCAAGCTGTCAATTCACTGAGCTGTGGATGTAGAAGCAGAATGGAGCCTTTCAATTCTGCTGCCTTCTCCCTGGGGTTAGAGACTGGTTGCCATGGATATTCTGGATTCCTGCAGCTAATGGCAGGGAGTTCTGTAGCTTGGCATCCTGGGGACCCGCCAGGGTGAAACATGAAATGGAGGCTGGTGGGTGTGGTGGTGGAGGCTGGAAGCCAGAGGTCAAGGGGTCCACTTCCAACAGAGCTAAAGCAGATTGTATTTCGAGTCACATTCATTTGACAATCTATATTTTCCTGGAAAAAAACAGACCTTTTTGTCCCTCCCCTACTGCACAAAGAGAATCTCAGTCTCCTTAAAATGGTTGCAAGTACATCACCGGGTAGTGAATGCTATAATTAGATGTTCAGTGATGAGTCTAAGAAGGATGCTTTTTAACGTGATTTTTGGAGGAGGGAAAATGATTTAGTTTGGTTCAGAGGTTTGTTCATTTAAAATAAATATACAGAGTAACTGTGGTGAACAAATAATCTTCTGATTTATCCTGTTTCATTTTAATTGTTATTTGGTACCTGGCCCCTTTCTTTCCAATAGCTTATTATCCTGTCAATCTTTTCTGTACTTCTTACATTCATCCTCAGTTTTTAACCAGGTCATAGTGAAAACATTTTCCCTCTGTAGACCTTTGGGAGAATTTCTCTCCCTCTGGCTGGATAATCAAGCACTTCAAAGTGAAGGTCTTGGGCAGCAGTGGCTAACCTGATAAACAGGAATATGTCTGCTTTGACCATGTGAGCCTTCTCAGCAGAGTGTTAAAATGGCTGTGAGCTTCCAATTTTGCTTCAGAGAGCAAAATATTTGGCAGTGACTTTAAGATGCTTTGTCTTTAGGCTCTTCCAGTCTTCTCTGAAGGAGTTGCCCTAACACAGGTAAAAGAAACATCAATCATCATTACTCTATAATAAGGTTGAAAAGTAGGGTTGATTTGGGTGTTAAATTTGTTCCTTGTTTTTAAAGCATTGGATAATATTCTTGGATAGTATTCTTCTTGCAGCTGGTTGGCAAGGGCAACAGAGAAAGGTTGGCCTCTGCTGATCTCTGGAGCCCAAGAATAGAACTCTAGCTTCAATATGATAGCCTCCTGGAAAACAGAGACTTGGAAATATTTCCTCATTGAACAAACTTAAGGAAGTTCCATGAGAGAAATAGCTTGCCAGACTCAAATGTGAATGTGTTGACCAATGAAGAAAATGTCATTTTTCTGCTCTTCTCTAATGAATTGCTTTAACTCTATGAACTCATGTCTTGATCTCTAGCATTCATTAAACACTGAAGTAAATACATGGTTATCTCTACTAACAAGGCTACCCTCACCCCAACAGGGTCTGTGGTGGTCACTCCTTATAACCCACACCCACATATCTAAGCAACTGGGACAACACAGTGGAAACTAAAAGATTCCATCCTCACTCAAATAGTGTTGAATAGCATGTTTGAGGTTCTTTGAACCAGGCACCATCCAGAGGACTGGAAAGTTTGGACAGAATTCAGGTGGCCCCTATTAGTCAGTTTAGGAGGTTGCCCCAGTTGTGTCCAGCCAAAGTCTTTCATTCACACTATTTTAGAAGAAAAAGGGATTATTTATATGCTTAAATTTCTAACAATGGGGGAATGTCAAAGCCTGGAAATAACAGAAATGAAAGATGTGGTCATAGGAAATTAGTAAAATTGCTTAAGAATCTTACTTTCTCTACCTATAAAATAATGAATTTGAATTATATAACCTCTTGGTGTACCGTCCAATTCCTGATTTATATAGGGAAGAATATAACCTAAAGATGAGGAAGAATGTTCCTTATCCCAAGAGAAAATGAAAAAAAGTTTATAGATTTCACAACATAAACTAGAATATATCTGTACACCCAGTACACAAATACTAACAATGAGATAGGAAGTTAAGGAGTTAGAGAGATGTCTCAGCGTTAAAGTGTGTACTGTACTTGTAAAGGATTTGAATTCAGTTCCAAATACCCATGTTGGGCAGCCCACAGCCACCTATAACTCCACCTCCAGAATATAGGAGGACATTTGTGTACTCCTTGGGCACCTACAACAGTGTGTGTGTGTGTGTGTGTGTGTGTATGTAAGGGGAGACTTTTCTCCATCTATCTCAGTCCCACTGGACCACTTTCTCTCTGCCCACCAGGTCCTGGCAGCCACTTATGAAATAATCACCCAGAAACTTAACATGCATTTGTAATTGTTTGACCATTGGTTTAGGCTTCTTATGGGCTAGCTCTCTCACAATTATTAACCCATTATTATTAAACTATGTATCACCACATGCCTTTGGCTTACTGGTGATTCCCCAGTGTCTTGACTCTCCAGTGGCTAATGGCATCTGTTCCCTGTCTTCCTTCTCCCTGCCTCTTTGTTCAGAATTTTCACCTGGATAAATTCTGCCTATTCATTGACCAAAAAGCTTTACTCATCAACCAATAAGAGAAACATACAGTCACAGCATACAAAAGGACATCCTGCTGGGTTCTATAACCTAGCTCTGACCTGTGTTTTGTCTTGGTGTCTTCTTGAATAAAGAGACTTTAATCCTACACGTGGCGCCAACGTGGGGCACAAACCCACGACCCTGGCAGGGTAAGCCCGGCTAGCTTGACTACAGCAATCTTCCTGTCTCAAATGCTTTAATGCTGGATTACAGGCTTGATACATCATGTTTCTCTACAAAATACAATTATTTAATAAAATGGATCCATGACACAAAAACAACGGTGATGAGATGTCCAGTGTGTAAGTGAGGAGAATACTCAAAATTATCAAAAATAAAGAAAGCATATAGTTATGGTCATTCCCTGTGTTGGATAGCTTTATGCCAACAGAACACAAGTTAAAGTCATCTGAGAGGAGGGAACCCCAATTAAGAAAATACCCCCAGCTGAGCAGTGGTGATGTACATCTTTAATTCCAGCACTCAGAAGTCAGAGGCAGGCAGATCTCTGTGAGTTCAAGTCCAGCCTGGTCTACAGAGTGAACTGCAGGACAGCCAGGGGGTACACAGAGAAACCCTGTAAAAAAAAAGCCTCCATAATATTGGGCTGTGTGTAAATCTTTAGGGCATTTTCTTAATTAGAGATTGATGGAAGTTGTCTAGCCCATTGTGAGTGGGTCCATCTCTTGGCTGGTGGTCCTAGGGTCTATAAGAAAGCAGGCTGAGAAAGCCAGGGGAGTCAATATGCAGTAGTCCTCTGTGGTCTCATCATCAGCTTCTGCCTCCAGGTGTATGTTCTGTTTGAGTGCCTGCTCTCACTGTTTTTGATGATGAACTGTTGCATGGGACTGTGAGTGAAATAAACTCTTTCCTCCCCAAGTTGCTTTTGGTCATTGTGTTTCTCACAACAATAGCAATCCTAACTACAGTACTAACACACTCCCTCTACATTGGCTCATTACTAAGATACCCCTTCTACATTGGCTATTTGAAAAGTAACTCATGGATGGTAATATACATCAATACATGCATTCTCTTAGGTATTTTAGAACTATTGTATGAAGCAATTCTACTTTAGGAGTAGTAGGATACAAGGAAATAAAAAATGACATGTATGATATTTAATTCTTGGGGAAAATCAAATGCCCAACATTTTTAATTAGTGCATTTGTGGAATGGAATACAATTCAATAAGTTAGCAAGATGGACATAAATGTTTCTCCTTGAAAACAGAGATTTTAAAGTTTAAGCTTTTTACCATGTTGGCAAAATGCCCCAGGTTAACAACTTAGAAAGAGTCAAGGTTTATTGGTTCATAATTTGAAAGCTTTCATCCCATGGCTACTCAGCTCTATTGTTTAGTTTGTAGAACAGCTCATCATGGCTATAATGTGTGATGAAGAGGACTGTCCAGTCTTGGTGGTGGAAAACCAGGGGACTAGAATTATTTCTCAACTCATCTAACTTCTTCAACATGGACTCACCTTTAAAGGTCCCAGTGGTAGTGTGGACCAGGATTCAGACCTTCAGTTCATTGGTCTTCTAGTGACTACATATCTTAATCATAGCAGAAGCCAGATGATCAAATCTCATACAAGATATTATAAATTTTTGCTGAAAGTAATTATCATAAAATATATATACAGTTATAAGAACAAGTTAGAATAATAGAAAATAATGTTTGTAGTGACTTTCCAAGGCTAGAAAAATGGTGCATTTATTTGCATTAATATATTTTTAATATTTTGAAATGATTATTTATTTCTTTTATATTGAAAACCATAAAATCCTCAAAATGTTGTAATTTGGGAAGTATGTGTTTTTAAACAGCAGATTTTTAAGTGGATATACCTCTATGTAGAATTTTGACAGGAGAGCCATATTAACAAATAAGGAGTAATGTTATCTATCAATAAAGGCTGGGCATTTTTGTTCAATAATTCAAGCCCCAAATAACTAATATTTACTTAGTAATGTCACAAGTGTATTACAGGATATGTGCCTGAGTGTTGTTGTAGACTGGTGAAATAGAATAGGTTTCCAGCAGTTATGAGCAACCTCAAATATGTTTCAACAGCTGCATTGATTGCAGTAGTAGGAATCAAAGATGTTTTATTGGATTTGATTTTAAATGAAAAGTTTCCTGTACTGAAGTATGCACACAGTATTAATATTCACTCTGTAAATGGACATACGCTTCTGATGGATGTGTTCTAGTTGTTCATGTTTTTATTTTATATTTTTCTACATTTGAGAGCAAGCACATCTATTAGAAGGCATTTTACTAATATAAATTCACTCTGTCTGCAAAGAATAATGGTAGTTGGCTCACACAGTCTTAATAACATTTATAAACATAGATTGACAAATCACTTCAACATACTCACTGAACAATAGAGGTTTCTGCTTGTTTTTAATAGTTTCTCCACTCAGCATTTCTAACTTTCACCTCTTTAACACCATGCCTATGTGCTTGCCCACAGCCTCTCCACCCCCATTCCTCACATTCCCGATCTCAAAGCTGTTCTCCATTTAAAGAATTAAGCTTCAGAGTGGAATCACAGATTGTGCAATTTTCAGGAATTGGATTTTTTCCTTATTATAATTCCATGGAGAACTACCCAGTTACTAACATTTTGTTTGTCTTTGGTTGAGTAGAATCCGATATAACCAATGTATTAGAGTACTGTCATTCACCATTTTCAGGGCACCTGGTCTTCAGTTTGGGGCTATTGTGCACACAGCTTCTATGCCTATCCATACAGGTAACTGTGAGACTCACACTTTTATTTAGAGAGGGTAGAAGTCCATGTACCAGCAGGTCTATGTCAGTTCTATGGTTGGCTTGACAACAAGTTGCTCAACTATTTTCCAGAATGGATGCACCTTTCTTACAAACCATGACAGCAAGCAAGAGTGATCCACTTTCTCCTCATTCTCCACAGCATCTGATGATATTACTATTTTGTTTTTAGTCCTTCTGAGTTTTACACCATTGTCTAAATCTGCAACTCCCTGATGGCTAGTGATGTTCAAATTTTGTATATTCTTCATTTCTAACATCCTATTCAGTTAAATATCATTTATGTTTTTTACTACCTCATATGTATACTTAGAAATTTTTGGACTTTAATGCCGCCTTATATATTCTCAGTACTAGTTCTTCATTAGTCACGCTAATTATAAGTATAGTACAAAATTATATTTGCTTTTCTATTCCCTTCATATGGTCCATTGTGTTTTAAAGATTTTGATGTACTTATTTGTCATTCTGTAGGTTGTATTTTTGAGTTAAGTGTAAGGAAGTCTTTCCATGATTGTAAATCCTGAATATTTTTGTATTTATTTCTCTTAAATTTTAATTTATGTTCTATATTTAAAGTCCATGAACTGTTTTGAATTGATTTTTGCCTATGGTGTGAGGTTTGGGCCCAGGTTCATGTTTTTTCTCAGGAGTGTTATTGTTCCCACACTATTTACTGAAAAGGGTATGGATTACTACTATAGCTGAATTGATTTTATATCTTTTCAAAAATCAGTTGGATATATTTTTATGAATCTATTCTTGAATTAGTACATATTCCATTGCCAGATGTAAAAATCATGGACTAGGTGGATTATGAAGGAAAGTCCTATTTTCTGGTGCTACAAACTTGAAGGATCCCATTGAGGGATGAAATTTTGTTGGCTTAGTCCTGAGGTGGTACATGGCAAAAGATAGCAAGCAAGAGAGAAAGAAATGTGTGTGTGTGTGTGTGTGTGTGTGTGTGTGTGTGTGTGTGTGTGTGTGTGTGTATGCATATGTGGGCTCTGGTCATTCTCTTCTTATAAAGCCACTAGGATTCAATCATGGGGATTCTACAGTAAGAATCTTATATAATGCTATTTATCTCCCAAAGGCTCCACCCCCTAAAGATCATAGAATTAAGCTTCCCCTTCTTAAAGTTCATACAAAGGATTACATTTCAGTTGGAAAGGTTTAGGGGCATGCTCAAAATCACAACAGCTCTAATGTGTTTTGTGTCCTATAGATCTTTGTCATTATTTTCAGACAGCATCGCTCAGTCTTTATCACTGTCCCATAGAACAAGTTTTAATATTGCATATTAATCTGCTAGTGCTTCCATGGCAAATTAACACAGATTCAACATCTTGTTTGGAATGGAGATTTAGGCAGGTTTGTGATCTCTCTGGAGACTTTGTAGGAACATTCTTCCCTTCTCTTTGAATTCTGGTGTCTGTTGGTGACTCTCAGCTTCATTAGGCTGTGTGTCATCACTTTCCTCTGCCTGTGCCTGTCTTCATGGCATATTTATCTTTAGTCATTTTCTTTGCTCTGAGATCTTCTTCATCAAACATTTATACAACCATTTTTGTTTCCTTACTTTGGTGTTTTCATAGTGTAACCTTTTCCAACCTTTCACTCACAGTGAAACTATTTCATTGAGTTTTAAGCAAATAAACAGTGTGTATTGGGTCATTCAACAAAATCTCTAACCAACCACAATTTTTTGATTAGTACAATTACAGCATTTATAAATAAGGAATTCTTATTGTTGTTAATGCTTAAGTATGCAATGTTTTGTTTTATTTCCTCTTTCTCTTGTTTCTCATACTTTTTTTGCATCTTGAGGGTCAATTAATTTTTTTTTTTTTTAGTGTATCAATTGGTTTATTCATGGTGCTTCTGGAATTAAATTTACAAAGTTTTCAAAGTGATTTCTTTAGGTTTTATGATATAGAAGAATTGATACACAAAGCATAATGCTTTTTGCTCCAAGATGTCATTGTTCTAATCCATAAAACCCATCACTATTACCTTGCATTGCAAGATGGACTTTCCATGGATCTAGAAGAGGCGACCATTAATGTCCTTTTCTATCCAGATCCTTTATTTCTTTCTCTTGTCTTCTATGCTGCCACAGGGAAGGAGGTTCCTGAAGCCTGGCTTTTGTGAATGAGAAAAAGAAATTAAAAACAAAGAACATGACTGCTCCTAGGTATGGTGGAGGAGAAGTTGATTGTAGGAGCATAGCCAGAGACAGGGACATCTAGGGGTCCAGAGTGGACATGACCCTGAGCTGGGCCAAGTAAGGAGACAGGAGGTATGCCATACCCTGCATACCCTGCAACATGTAGAGACTGAGGGATTCTGGGAGGAGATCCTGGTGACCAGGTCCACTTTGATATGTTAAGTAGGCACCTCTGTTTAGCCATTTGTTCCGAGTTTGAGAACTAACAGTAGGGAATCAGAAAACGCGAGTCTCAGTGAGGTAACAGTTCTGTTGAGTAGAGAGACTGCTTTGTCATTCCTTGAGTCTTGGTGTTTCAAACATGTTTGTCTTCTTCCATCTTTAAGTCTTCTTTTATTGTTTATTGCATTACTTTTAAGGTTTACAGTGATTAACAGGAATGACACTTGTCTAGATGAAAGTTGCTCTTTGGATTTTCATATTGTCTCTTGTTGGTTTTCCCTTGCCCTGAAAGAGGCTCTAGGATTCAGTTGTCCCTTATTATACTTTGGGAATTGGTTCCAGGAATTCTCCCAGAGATATCAGCATTCACTGATGCTCAAGTTCCTTATAAAGTGGTGTGATGTTTACATGTAAGTGACATTCATTTTTTTCATGTGCTTAATTTTAAATGATACCCATATTAATTACATGTAATACAGTATAAATCCTATGTAAATGAAAGTTGATGGTTAGTTATGGCCAACTTGATACAGAATTGAGTCACCTGGGTAGAGGAAACCTCAATTGAGGAACTATATTGAACATATATACATATGTATAATATATAATATGTAATATTATATGTATACATATATATAATTATATACATATATGCATATATATACAGATATAATTTATAAAGGTGATGAGGTAAGAAAATAGGTTCATGTTAAGTACTGACACATTTTTTTCCTTCAATACTTTTGATCCAAGTTGGTTCTATCTGAAATACAAAGCCCAAGGATAGAAGAGGGTCAATTCTATTTGATGAGCTAGAAAATGGGATCTCAAGAGAAATGAACTATAGTACACAGAGTGAAATGGAGTTGTAGACTATGTTAGTTAGAGTGAGATTTTACTGTAGTGTAGAGCCATGTACACCTGTCAACAAAGGGCACTAGATTCATTTCTAACTTTCTAGCATTCACTTCGCTTTCTGTGTGGAAAAGAGATGTGAAGGCTGAAAAGACGTAAGAGAAGACTAATCAGTGGTGGTTACTTGAGAAAAGTTGAAGACAGTAGAGAAGAGGAATTGGAGAGAGACAGCTATGGTATTTCCTGCTGAGCTGGTGATGGATTGTCTATGTGATGTGAGTGAGAGGGACAAGTCCCAAGTGCTTCTCACAGCTTAGTGTACTCAGTGGTGAGGACAGTTAGGAGGGACAGGGGACTCATAGGTGGTTCACTTGGTGAAATGCTTATTGCTTAAACATAACGACCTCAGCTCACATCTCTAGCACCCATGTTAAAGCTGAGCACTGTGCTGAGAGTCTGTCACTCCAGAAGTGGGGTCAGACAGATCCTGAAGCTCACAGGCCAAACAGATCCCTGAAGCCCTCAGACCAGGCAGTGTAGAAAATCACTGAACTTCAGGCTCAGTGAGAGACCCTCACCCAAACAAACAAACAAACAAACAAACAAACGAAACAAGGGGGAGAGTGCCAAGGTAGACACCTGACATTGACCTCTGGCCTCTACCGGCACTGAGCACATATATGCCACATGAATATGTGCACACATGGGCGTGTGTGCGTGTGTGTGTGTGTGTGTGTGTGTGTGTGTGTGTGTGTGTGTGTGTGTGTGTGTGTACAGGCCCCACGAGGGAGAACAGGTGTGAGGGGGTGCATATCAGGAGTTGATTTTGAGGTGGGTTTTACAAATCCCTGTAGATGAATCAAGTCTGTGCTTATGGCTGTCGAATCTCACACCCAGGAGACAACAAACAGGAACAAAAAAGTAGATAGCATCACAGCACACGTACAGATGGAGTGAACCACTCGGACAACGTGCAGTCAGTTCTGATCAAAAGTCTCAGATTTTGGAACTTTTTTTCTTTTTTTAAATTTCAGGTTTCTGTGTGAAAGATGTTCCGATGGTGAAATCTATGAAAATGATTGAAATTGCAAATGTCTTGGAAATCTGAAACAATTCCAGTCCAAAGCATTATGGATAAAACACGTTGAGCAGGGAATATGGAATCTCTAGAAATTCGTGGGAACGCCAAGGGAGTGTGGAAACTTTGGGATGGTATGGAAACACTATGGAGAAAAACACAGAGTGAGCAAGCAGGGTGCTCAGCTCAAAGAACACGGACAACAAAGTTTAGTTGCTCAAGAGGGAGGAGAACTGAGTGAAGAAAGATATGCAGCAGGAACCAGACAGAGATAGGAAGAAAGCCGAAAAAAGGATTTCCTTCAAATCCTTTTTAAAATAAATTTTATTTAAGTTAGAAACAATCTTATTTTACATATCAATCCCAGTTCCCTCTCCTTCCCATCCTCCCGTGCCTCCCACCGACCCCCCATCGACCCCCGTCCCACCCCCATCCACTCCCCAGGGAGGATGAGGCCTTCCATGAGGATCATCAAAATCTGTCTCATCATTTGGGGCAGGGCCTAGGCCCTCCTCTGTGTATCTAGGCTGAGAGAGTATCCCCAAATGGGGAATGGGCCCCCAAAGTCAGTTCTTGAACTAGGGATACATCCTGGTTCCACTTCCAGAGGCCCCATAGACTGCTCAGTGCTCCTAGCTGACATCCACATTTAGGGGGCCTGGTTTGGTCCTATGTCAGTTCCCCAGCTGTCAGACTGGGGTCCATGAGCTTGTTTAGGTCAGCTGTTTCTGTGGGTTTTGCCAGCGTGGTCTTGACCCCTTTGTTTGTCACTTCTCCCTCTGGATTCCAGGAGTTTGGTTCAGTGCTTAGCTGTGGGTGTCTGCTTCTGCTTCCATCAGCTACTGGATGAAGGCTCTAGGATGGCATTTAAGGTAGTCATCATTCTCATTATAGGGAAAGGGCATTTAAGGTAGCCTCTCCACTAATGCTTAGATTCCTAGTTGGGATCATCCTTGTGGATCTCTGTACAATTCCCTAGTGCCAGATTTCTATTTAAACCTATAGTGTTTCCCACTATTGATGTCTCTTTTCTTGCTCTCCTCTATTCCTCTCCCCACTCAATCGTCCTCATCCTTCATATTATCTCCCCCCCTTCTCCACTTGTCTTTCTCCCACCTTCCTCCTCCTCCCATGCTCCAAATTTGTTCAGGGGCTCCTGTCCTTTTACCCTTCACTCGGGGACGGTGTATGTCTCTTTTATGGTCCTCCTTATTTCCTAGCTTCTCTGAAGGTGTGGATTGTAGACTGGTGATCCTTTTCTTTATGTCTAATACCCATATATGAGTGAGTACATACCATGTTTGTCTTTCTGTGACTGGTTAACTCACTTAGGATAGTTTCTTCTAATTCCATCCATTTGCCTGTAAATTTCAAGATTCCATTGTTTTTTTTTTTTTCCTCTGAGTAGTACTCCATTGTGTAAATGTGCCATTTTCTCTATCCATTCTTCAGTTGAGGGGCATCTAGGTTGTTTCCAGGTTCTGCCTATTACAAATAATGCTGCTACGAACATAGTTGAACAGATGTCCTTATTGTATGAATGTTCATCCTTTGGGTATATGCCTAAGAGTGGAATTGTTGGATCTTGAGGTAGACTGTTTCCCATTTTCCCAAGGAACTGCCATACAGATTTCCAAAGTGGTCTTACAAGTTTGCACTCCAACCAGCAATGGAGGAGTGTTCTCCTTTCTCCACATCCTTTCCAGCATAAACTGTCATTGGTGTTTTTGATTTTAGCTGTTCTGAAGGGTGTTAAGAGATGGTATCTCAGAGTTATTTTGAGTTGCATTTCCCTGATGGCTAAGGATGTTGAGCAATTTCTTAAGTGTCTTTCAGCCATTTTAGATTCCTCTATTCAGAATTCTCTGTTTAGTTCTGTACCCCACTTTTTAATGGAATTATTTGGTGTTTTGGTGACTAACTTCTTTTGGAAATCAGCCTACTGTCAGATGTGGGGTTGGTGAATATCTTTTCCGATTCTGTGGGCTGCTCTTTTGTCTTGTTGACTGTGTCTTTTGCTTTACAGAAGCTTCTCAATTTTAGGAGGTCCCATTTATTAATTGTCAATCTCAGTGTCTGTGCTACTGGCATTATGTTCAGGAAGTGGTCTCCTGTGCTAATTCATTCAAGGGTACCTCCCACTTTCTCTTCTAAGAGGTTCAGTGTGGCTGGATTTATGTTGAGGTCTTTGATCCATTTGGACTTATGTTTTGTGCATGGAGATAGATTTGGATCTATCTACAGTCTTCTACATGTCCAAATCCCATACAGTTTGTCACTCATAAGGATGATAAACAAAGCACAAAATCACAAAATGTTCCTCCGAATGATGCAGCCAAGTTACCTAATAGTGAAGAACTTCACTGCCAACTCATGTTAAATATTTAGCTGGTGAATGTAGGAGAAACTGGCCAGCCTACCCAAGCCACAGTCACCCTGCCCAGGTGCCCAGGTGCCCAGGTGCCCAGGTGCCCAGGTGCCCAAGTCAGCCCACATGAGCATGCAAGTCAGGTACTTCCTCCTGAGCCAAGCCCGGCTCTACACCCAGAGACTGCTGACAAAGAGACACCTGACCCAGAGACACCAATGAGGTAAGGACAATGCAGCAGAGTCAGTGCCAGAGGCAATAGGACCTTAGGAGGGGTATAGAGGCAGGCCTAACTTCCTTAATAAATGAGTCTGCAGCAGGCTCTGCTACTCACTGACTCCCAGTGCCTGAGTAGTGGGTGCTGTTTTCTCATCCCCTCCCCCAAGGGGTGTCTGAACAGGGTAACCTGCAACAGGTGAAGAAGCTCCTGTATACACATTTACAAAACCCTGGAAGATCATGTAAGAAAATATTAACAGATTATGTCTAATGATTATGGAAGCAAGAAAAGTAAAGTCATATTCCTTTGTATTTGCATCATATCTGTTACATGTGCTATGATACATTATGAGACTTTTGAGACACAGGCATTTATGTATATACTTATAGTATAGGATACATACAACATATGATATATGCTCTCCTTATAAGTACATATATTGAGGAATTTGAGATCAAGATGAGATACAAATACGTGAGTGCCACAGCCCAGTTTTTGGCATGTGCCAATCATCATCATATAATGGTAGTTTATAGCTTATGGAGTCAGAGGCTATGGAGTCAGACGACTGGGATTTGAAATTTACTCTTTACTTACTAAGTAGCTCATCTTACGTAAACTAGTTAATCTCATGTTTTGGTTTTCTAATACCACGAGTGGACATCTTCATAGTCCCTACCTTGGGATTATTATCATTTATAGTTAATATTAAATGCCCAGGGGCAGTGAAATGAGAGTGGGAGAGCAGGCACAGCATGAGTAGCATTTTGTATACTTCGTATATGAAAGTGTCCCGAAGCTCAGAGACTACATTTTAAACTCTTTAAGAAACAAGAATTAGGCTTTGCTGTTTTGTTACATAAAATGATTCACTGGCTTAAAAGGGTAATTTAGGATTATCACTCCAAAGAATAATTCTCTTGGCATGAGCGTGGGGTCTCTCAGCACATCTGTGTTTCAAGGATTTCTAGTTAACCACACCATCCTTCTCTTTTAGTGCATAAGGACTGGTGGCCTGGTGATGCTGATCATCCCTTGTCTCTACTGACCGTCTTCATAAGCAGCACTGTATTTGTGCCTCTTACAGTCAGCTTGTTTGCTTTCCTAGGGATTTGTGTTTATTTTGAGCCACTTTTCTGAGGAGTAATTTTGAAGACATCATTTATCAAAACACTGAGCAAGCCATTGGACTGAGTGAAAAAGGAGAAGGCTGCTTCTTTTCAAAGTTAAGCTAAGAAAATTGAGACCCTAAACACTGCTGTCAAATCGCAGTCAATGAAACACAGACATATTGGGAACTCTGTCTATATTCATATTGCTTTGAACAATGAATGTCTTTAAGTTCTGTTTTCTCTTTAAGAAATGCAAACTAGAAATCATATACTTTGAAAGTGATGATGTGATCTATACGTGTTATTCATGGGGGTGTATATCTCTGATGGTGGACAACTAGTAAGCAAAGAGCTCTTTGCATCTGAAAAGGCTGGTAGGTGTGTCCACAAGCATGTGTGTGTGTGTGTGTGTGTGTGTGTGTGTGTGTGTGTGTGTGTGTGTGTGTGTGTGCATGCACACAAAAAGAAATATACACCTATTATTAAATAGTCCCTGCTTTAATCGGCATCCATTCATCCTGAAGGCAAAAGGCTCAGAGGTCTTCTAAATACTTAGATGGATTACAGCATAGCTAAGCTGCATGTCTACTGATTTTTGGATGACACTTCATTGACTTAGTAATGGTATGATTTTGAGCCAGTCATGCATTTCCTTGAAACTAAGCTTTCAGTTATGGAAGTCATATCATTTATAATGAATGAGCTTTTTTAAAATTAAAGTAATTCACATATCTAAATGTGTGCATTCTTCCAGCATTCTGGAAGAAAATGACTGCTTAATAATTGTAGCTTTCTGGACTATGGTAACTGCTAGATCTTTTCTATTCAAGTGTTACCTCCCCTATGGCCTTGTCTCACCATTCCAACTACTTCTCTCCATTCTCCACTACCATCTCTTAGGTGGACTCTCAAATGAGCCATCAAGGCCTCACTCTGTCTTCTGTATTCTCATTTATTCTTACATCAAACCATCCTTCCTATGCTTCTTGAGTTTCAGAGATGTTTCTGTCATTTTCCTCCCTGGATACATCTCCCTTCCTTCTTTCTATCCTTATTAATTATAATTCAATAAAACCCATTTTAGTTTTATTATTGCAACAATTACTTCATAAAGTTTCTTTTCCTATTAACTAAAATAACACCCCTGTTAGCTAGTCATGTCAGGACTGTTATTACTTATCACAGTACATTCTTTCTCTATTCTTACAGTGTGTCCAGTGCCAGCGTTGTCTTTTCAAGACGTAACTCCAATCTGTACACACACACACACACACACACACACACACACACACACACACACACACCTTGTCATTATATATATTCAGTTTAAGATTTATTCTCCTTAGTTTCACATGGTAAGCCTACCAAAGTCCTGCTGGGAACACATTTTTATAGATTTAGTTCCCAAACCTTTCAATCAGACTTACCTGTGATTCTCAAACATCCCCTACTTGATGAGTCGATGCTGTTCCTGGGTTTAGTAGTACATGTAAATTGTGAAGCATCCTATGTGATGGATCCACATGTTTCATCTGGGAATTACCTCCACTCCCAAATGTACATCTTTGAGTGTATCTAAGGAGAGTGTGTGGATCTTGAGGGGCTAACTCTATATCTTCCATTATGTATGTATGTATTCCTGTGTCTTTGCAAGTTTGTGGGTATAATGTATAATTCTACCTGTTCTCTTAGGTTGAGTTAGAGTCTTTTTCCTAATTACTCCATGAAGGGCCTCAAGTGACAATAACAGCTGGTTATGCAATTAAAACCTTTGGGCGGTGAGTGAGGAGCTAGTGAGAATGACTGGAAGGGCAGAGCAAATAACTTACTCACTGATTTAATAAGATAGAAAGCATTGGGCTGCTTGCTTATGAATTCATTTTGGCTTGAGCAGAGAAGTTGCATTAGCTGCAGGCAGGTGTGATAAGAGCTGACAGTTCCTGTATCCTCAGTGTTCCATGAAACAGGAGATTGTCCTTGCAATCACAGGAGCCCTTTCTTTCTCCTCTTTTCCATAGAATTTTTTTTTTCTAAAATAAGTGCCCAGTATGTACTCTCTGGCAGATGAAAGAGTAATTTGGTTTGGGTCTATCAATTATAGAATTTTCATGAAGTAACGAGAACCCACTAGCATATGCTAAAACAAATCATAATGCCTAAACCATGACTGTAGCTATTGTTGCTCTAAACTTCTGGGTGTCTCAGCACAGAAAAGCAGAGATATGGTACTTTTGTCTCACTCAGAGTCACTCAGATGATTGTCCCTAATTTTCAGCTTTACCTTGACAAAGGCTAGTGCGGTATGTTCACTTTCAAATGGTTTTTATGCTAAAGGAAATAAAGAACAAATGTAGCTTCAAAAAAAGATTTCTTTTGTTCATATTCACTGTTTAGGATGTCTGCTTAATGACTTAGCACGTGCTAAGTGAGAGAATTCACGAATTAATAGACTACATTAACAAGAGCAATTTTAATATTCAAGCTCCATGAAGACACGAGATACAAGTTGTGATTACAAGGAAAAGCGCAGTTTAAGCAAAACAACTAAGTAAAAACAAACAACAAACAATTACAGAAAAATGAAACCACTGGGCTCCTTTATCCTAATTATTATGTCATTTTATGTTGACATGTATATATTGTGATGACTTATTAAATCTATATTTTGCCTATATAAAATTTATTATATATAATGTATATGTTCATTTCTCCCTTTGTCTCTGAAGCTGAAGATAGGTGATGGTAGGGTCACTTGTGTGTCTGTGTGTCACCTTTGTAATCCCATAACTCATCATGCTCTATCTCAGAGGAGGTTATTCATAGTTTCAATATTACAACTTGGTCCAGAGCAGCACTATTGGGAAGTGGTAGAACAATTAGCAGATGGGACACAGTGGGAGATGCTTAGGTCACTGGGGACAAGCTGCTACAGGGACTTGTGAACCCTGCTCCTCTCCTACTGTTTTCTGGCCGTGAGGTGAGAAGGTTTTTATTGTCATTTTCGTTATTGTTTTGTTTTCCACATGCTCCAGTCAAGATACACTGCCTTGCCACAGGCTCCAAAGTGATGGATGAACCTGATTCTAGGCTAAAACCTGCAAAACAGAGAGTCAAACTAGTCTTCCTACTTTTGAAGTTAAAAATTTCAGAAATGATACTTTGTAGTGGAATGCTCACTAATACATAAACAATTTAAATAGTAGCTATTGTATACCCTGCTGTATTCTCAGAACTATTTTATTTGCATACTAACTGTAGGGGTTATCTATTGCTGTGTAACAAATAACACCACAACTTAGTGGCTCAAGGTTAGAGCAGTTATATCGTACATCTCAGAGTTGCTAGCAATCTGGTTACAACGTGCTGTAAGCTTGTGGTTTCAGGGTCTCGCATGAGGTTGTAAGTAAGATATTGGTTGGGGCTGCTGTCATCTGAAGGTTTCCAAGGTAATTCACTCACCCCATGCCACACAAGTTAGTATTGAGTATTGGTAGGAGGACTGAGTTCTTTGTGGACCCATCATTGGGGCTCTTGGAAGTTGACTTCTTCCTGAGCTAGTGACTCAACAGATTGATGTCTATAGTCTAACCTTGGAAAGAATATTCTGCCCTCTTTCAGTATCTTATTGATTCCACATATCAGTCTACTCTGTGTACGGGAGGTACCTGGTATTAGGACATAAACACCAGGGTATCACATCCATGGAGGGGCACCTTAGAGGCTAACTGCTGAATCTGGGTATATGAAATATATCTTTATAATACTCATTTTGCAACATGGGAAATAAAGCATATGGGTTGTGATGAAACTAGATAACATGTCTCTCCCCCATAAAGAAATGTAAGACATTGAAAATCACGTCATATGTAACAAACGCAAAGTGAATCTCAGTGTTACCTTTTTTATATCTGACAAAATAATTTAGTAATCTGTTTTTTACATTTCATTGTTTCAAATAGGAAAATTGGGAGCAACTTTTTGGAAAATACATTTTGAAGCTATTGAATAGGGAAACTGACATATGATTCTTTGTTTTCCCATTGCTGAGGTAACAAAGTCCAAAGTTAGTGGCTTAATATAAAATAACTGTACTGTTGCACAGTTCTCTAGGTCCAGGTTGCCAGGGCTCCTACTGGATAAAACAACGTTGCAAGGTTCCTTATGCTGAAAGTTCTAGAAGACAGTTGATGATCTTTTCTTTTTTTTATATTCTTGAGATTTCTTGAATTGCTTTTTGTTCACGGCCACTTTCTTCTGTCTTTGAAGTCATTACTATAGGTCTTGCTCCCTTATCTTCTCTGACCTCTGTTTCCATTGCCCTACTACCTTTCCAATTTTTGCTTCAGTGGTGGCATTGCCTTCTTTGTCCTTTGCACCCCAGTCTTATAAAGACCACCTGGAGAACTCATCTGAATCACACCTCAAAGGTGAATGAAGGCAGCAAAGGTCAGGGTTTGGAGATGGACATGTTTGATGAGGTCCCATTCAGCTGACAATGAGGCAAGTCCTTCACATAATGCTTTATCTGAATGCTGAGCTCCCATCAGGTGATAGACAGCACGCTACTTGCCTCACCCTCTTGGGGGTGATTTTGGGTTTAGCTCTTCATTTCCTGGGGATCACCATGCAAACAGTTGGGAAGGCTAACCTGTAGTGGAAACCATCCTGGACCAAGTATCAGAGCCTACGTCCTTGCATTCTCTTGGCCACTTTTTAGCTGAGCTCATTTAACACTTTAACCACACGTATATAATCCAGGCATGATGGAGCAGGTCCGTGTTTCCTGTTACTAGGATGATCACAAGTTCAAGGCCAGTCTGGACAACTTAGTGAGTGCCTCTCTCAAAATAAATCGTTTTCAAAAGACACAAGCTAGGGGTGTAACTCAGTGTGAGACTGCTTACCTGGCACACTCGACTTCATGCATTTACTCCCTAGTACAACAATAAAGAAGCAGAAGTCTACATGTGGTGACCTTACTTCTTGCCTCACTTACTTCTTAGAGTGCTGTGTTCATCACCTGAGTAACTGGCAGGAGCATGATTTGTGGAAAAGCCAGGCACATGTATGACCTACTAGGTAGCAGCACAAGTTACCTGAGGAGATTTCCCTGAAACAGAGCACCTGGAAGCAGGACACAGAGAGGGCCAGTACAGTAAGAGTCCTCCTTAGGGTCCAGTCCCAGAACTCTATTTTTCTGCCCTCACACCGTCTTTACTGTGAGTATCTAAGACCTCCCTTCTACCTCTCCCCAGATGACACATTCTCATCTGTTTGACATCATTTCCTAATTCTGTGAAGTTTGATGGAAACAGGAGAGTTTTTTTTTTTTTTTTTCCAGTCAAACACCCATTGTTTCTTTCTCCGCTGTCTTCCATGTTCTAATAAGAACAAAGGTCTCCATCATGAGGTCAGGTTAAAGCAGCATATTAATCAAGTTAGAATATTATTAAGTGGCTTTTATGTGTCCACTGGGGAGGGAGCTAAGTGTTGGGTCTTCAGAGATGTTGCTTTTTTTCTTTTCTTTTTTTTTTAATGCACTTATCTAGTATATGTCTTGAAAATTGGCCTTTGGGGACCAAAGGAGGTATGTTAGATGACTGTGTGGTCACAGCCACATGAAGGGGCAGTGTCCTCAACCTCAATTGCATAGTATTTGTGTCATTTCTTCTCTGTAAAGATGTCTGTGGGCTGCTTTGTGTGTGCCTGAGCGGGGCCCTGACAACTCAGGGGTTTTCATTTAGTGATCCTTTCCATCTACAGACACACATAAAAGCCAGCTGGTTCCACCTCCCTCCACTTCTCCTTCTCCCACTGTTGTTTATACAGCAGAAGGCCAGCACCTGCTGCATGAGATAATGAGCTGATAAGGAGGTAGAGAATAGTAACAGAGAATCTGAGGCTGGGGTTGGGAAAACACCCAAGTGCTTTAATAGGTTAAACCTTCAGCTGCCTCTCAGAGTAGGGTACTTTAAAAGCTTTTCACCCCTTTTCAGCAAGGGTTTAATTTGCTTAGACTCATCATCAATTCATTTGAACCAAAGACTGTTTTATTTTCCTTTCTTTTTTCCCCCAACTGTCATTTTTATTTTTTTTTTTTTCTACTCAAGCATCCAACCTGCTTTATAGCCTTACTGGAATGAGAGCTTCAGGCTCCTCTTCAGTCTCCTGCTTGGCTTCCTGCCCACTAGGGCAAGCACACAGTGGTGACATTAGTCACCCAACAGGAGGTCACGACACATAACTGAAGCCTCTAGCCAATCAGTGTCCCTTGACAAAGGCACAGAGCACTGCTGTTTGTAGGGACCACGCTGGGTGTTTTTCTTGTCTTTCTGGAAATACAGATTCCACAGAGAAGTCTCTTTGGAGAAGTGAGTTACTGCCTGTCCTTAAGGGGGCATCAGAGAGACACCTACCTGTATAGCCCTCATTCTTCCATATAAAAGACATCAGGGAGGCTTCTTCTTCAGACTCTTGAGTAGTCATAGAAACATATAAAGGAGTTTGGTATTTTTAAAGAACCTCAGACAGAAACCCCTTTCAGGTTTTCAGTGAGAAAATGGTCTTGGTGAGAACAATCCTTTTAAAAGATTTAGTTTTGATTTTGAATTAGAGTTATGGATATGTCTGTGTGGAGCAAAGTGCTTATGAGTGGAACCCAGATGAAGACAGGGGATGCCCTCGATCTGGAGTTACAGGTGGCAGTGAGCCACCTGATGTGGGTACCAGGAACTGTACTCAAGTCCTCTGTATCATGGGCATGTGGTCTTAGCTATCTCTGCAGCTCCAAGAACAGTCTTGAAGCTTTGATTGTTTTTTCCTTTTTCTGCTGCCCGACTTTGGGACATTTCAGTGTTTCTCAACACTTTCTTTCCAATGCAATGGGAGGGGCATTGTATTTGAACCAGATTTTGACTCTCTAGAGATGGTGGAATACAAACACAAGGTCTGCATTTAGGCAGTATCTCCCATATATCATTGCTTGCACAGGGATTGCTAAGGACAGTAAACCCGATTCCTTTGATTAACTACTTAAAATGATTAATTGGTGAACACTTTTTGGGCAAAATCACTAATGTATCAGCTAAACAATCCAATTCTGTTATTGCATTTAAGAAATTTATATTCAGACTTCAGATCCCAGGAATCAAAGCACACTGTTTTTTTTTTTTTTTTTTTTTTTTTGTTCAAATTAGGAACAAGCTTGTTTCACATGTCAATCCCTTCTCCCTCTCCTTCACATCACCCACACCCCTCCTACCCCACCCTGACCTACCCCCAACCCCATCAGCCTCCACTCCCCAGGCAGGGTAGGGCTCTCCACAGGGGCTCCACAAAGTCCACCATATCATCCTGGGCTGGGCCTAGGCCCTTCCCCATGTGTCCAGGGCAAGAGTACATCCCTTCACATGGGATGGGCTCTCAAAGTCCCTTCTTACACCAGGGAAAAATACTAATCCACCACCAGAGGCCCCCTAGAGTGCAGAGGCCTCCTCATTGACATCCATGTTCAGGGTTTTGGATCAGTCCTGTACTGGCCTCCCAGACAGCATCTGGGTTCAATGTGTTCCCCCTTATTCAGGCCAGCTGTTTCTGTGGGTTTCTCCAACCTGGTACAGACCCCTTTGATCTTCATTCCTCCCTCTCTGCAACTAAGTTCTAGAGTTCAGTTCAGTGTATATCTGTGGATGTCTGCCTCTGCTTCCATCAGCTGCTGGATGAGGGCTCTAGGATGGCATAAAAAATAGTCATTAATCTCATTTTAGGGGAAGGGCATTTAGGTTATCCTCTCCACCATTGCCTGGATTGTCTGTTGGTTCCATCCTTGTAGGTCTCTGGAAATCTCCCTAGAAAGCACACTGTCTTAACTAAAGGTGTGAATCTTTTAATGGCTGAAGTGGCCAGTATTGCACCAGGCATTTAATAATATGTTAATTATATATAATATTACATGTAAACATTATATATATGATGGTATTAAAGGGCAATCCCATTTGCTCTGTAGGAAAATAGCCCTATTAGAATGTAGTATGCAGGAGATACACTGAAATGTAAATAAGATCAATGGATCTCTAAAGTAAAACCAGAAAATAACAACCTATTTACTTTACTAATTTGCAACCATGGCTTTTATCTTTGTGCTTTGTCACTTCTAGTCAGTTTTTTTTGATCCTCTGATTTACTAGCCAATTTGAAGATTTCAAGTGAAAGTATCCAAGTGATCCATTTGAAATTAATTTGGAAATAACATGGATCCATGTGGATAGAGTTAAAGCAAGCAGGGGTGGGGGGAGCAAAGACACAGAGGGAAAGCTACTAACCAGGCACTTCTTTCTTGTTCTTTCTGGTTAGTGAGTGGCTACAAGCATATGTGTATGAGTGTGGGGTATGTACCTCTGTGTGTGCCTGGGCACGTGGCTAGGCAGGCATAGCAGCCAGACGAGGATGCTGGTTGTCCTGACCTATCACTCTCTGCCTTATCTCCAGCAAACAGTGTTTCTCACTGAGCTTGGATCGAGACTGGCAGCTAGCCCATCCCAGAATTCTTCTTGTCTCTGAACCAATAGCTCTGGCCTTATAGGCATTCTCATGCCTTATTCTCCTCTCCCCTCATTTTTCAGTATTTACTCTGCCCCTGTTAGTTGAAGTGATGAGAGTTTAGAAGCAATTTGAAACATATTTGTGATGTTTCTCATCACTGAGATTGGATGATGGATAGATCTAGCAAGTTGTGCATTTTAGTTCCCGTTCTATTGCTGTGAGGTGACACTATGGCCAAGGCAGATCTTAGAAGATAAAGCACTTTACTGAGGGCTTGCTTGCAGTTTCTGAGAGCTAGTCCATTATCACCATGGCAGCGTGTAGGCGGGTGGTGGAGCAGTAGCTGAGAGCTACATTATCCACAGGCAGAGAGAGACTCTGGGCTTGGTGTCCACTCCCATGGACATACTTTCTCCAACAAGTCACCCATCCTAATCCTTCTAATCCTCTCAAACAGTGGCACTCTCTTGTGACTAAACATTCAAACATGAGCCCAAGGGAGCCATTTTTATTAAAATATACTATGCATATAGTGAGTTTATAGATATTGTACCTTTTAGCCTCCTCCATCTTTAGACACTGGTGGACTCCCCCTCCCTTAATTAGTAGAATTGTGAAGTTGATTTGTGGAATTAATCTGTTCTTTTATTCTAGCCATGAAATGGTTACTGAGTGTCCACTGTGTAAATGTGGTACTATTGCTGTTCCTCAGTGAAATGCATTTCTTTTCTTTGTTTAGAATTCGTAACTTGTCTGTGTTGTACTTACACCTATGAATAATTATGGAAAGATGGGTTATTTGAAATGCTCCCTGTCTTTAAGATAATCCAGTTTAATGGTGTACAGGGTGTCACTGAGTGGTGAATTGTAGTAATGAGCTGCCATGAACTTGTGTTTGTTCTTGGTTGTTCTTCCTGTTAGGTCTTCTTACGTCCTGGCTGATGTTCTTCTCATCAGAACTTGTTCTTTGTCTTGTCAGGCTGGACTCGGGGACTTCCTTATTTTCCAGCTGAGGGAGCTGAGCATCCAGTAGTCAATAAGCCTTTCAAAAGGAATCCGAAGAGTCACAGGGACTCCAGAGTGGCACCCAATGAATTTACTATAAGCACCACTTTAATTTTAGTTTGAGCATGACTCAAACTAATTTAAGTGACATGATTCACTTAAATTAATCATAGCTATGTTATATGTGGCACTCTGATGGCATCAGTATAGACATGGCTAATATTTGCCTAATTGAGTAAAACAAAAATAAATGAATTCTCTCCATCTCATGAAGTATTTGTGGCATTCTGACAACTTCTGAATATGTACACAATAGAGGACGTTTTTCCTCTACGAAGCCTATGATGAATCCCCTTGTCCAACCAGACCCTTTGATGACTGATGTGCTTTGATGTGTTCTCATCATCTCCTTCAGGGAGTGAACTTTCCAATTAGTCTGTAAGGTTGCAGTGTTAAAACTGGGATACTGGTTTCCAAACTTTTGGAAATAGTGGGTTAGATCATGGTAAGCTGTTGTTTCATTTTGGTGAGTTTGTGTTCATATGTATGTGGATGCATGTGCATATGGAGACCAGAAGATAATCTTGAGTATCACTCCCAGGTAAAGCCATCTACATTTTTGAGGCAGGGTTTCTCATTGGCCTAGAATTTGACAAGTTGTCTCTGCCAGCCAGCAAATCTCAGGGATCCTCTTGTCTGTTCGTCACACTTGGCATTTTCCCTGACTGTCAAGGACCCATCCCCGTAGCTTCTCTTTTCTCCCTTTCCTACACTTTCCAGGGATTGAACTCATGTCCTTATGTTATTAATTGAGCTATCTCCACAGCACCCAAATTGTTGGTTTTAATTGTTACTTCTCCATATTGCTGCTTAACGTGTGTGGTGAAATTAAAAGGAGCTGTGTTGTGCAGCATCTCCCACACTTGCTGGCATTCTGGACCCATTCCCTTCCTTTTTAATTCTTTTTCCACTCAGTGTCTTTGTGCAAACTCGAGGTCTTCCACACACTCTGTGAAAAGCCTGTGTTTAGCTGTCTTAAGGAAGACACACAATTCTCTGAACAGTGAGAGATAATTGAGCCCAATTTTACTTTTTTGCTAAGTTCCTGCTAAGGAGACCTCGACTACTATTGTCCTTAAAGAAAGCCAATCTCATCAAATGCTAATTCTGGTAAATGATAGAAAATGAGTTTCCAAGTATGAACAACAGCCAGACAGCCTCTCAGCGACATCTTCTCACATGCCCCGACCTCAAGGCCACCCTAAAGCTGCCAACTAAATGCCCGGGGAAATTTCCAGGGAAGCAGATGGTGCTGCCTAGAGACGGTGGCTCACAGCTTGGCATCTGGGCTCTCGTGCCGTCCAGCTGATGACTTCTCAGGCAGAATACTGGGTGACAGGCTTCCCACTGAACTCCATTAGCACCCTGGCACAGCCACTTCTTTTCCTAAAGGTAGGGATTTGCATCCCAGTAATCATATAAAACTAATTGTCCCTCCTCTCTAAACGTGTGAGGCAAAATATAGCCTGAAAAGAACACAATTAGGAAAGACAGAAGGGGATTAGTAAACGTACTGTTTCCTGCTTATCCAAACCTGTATTCAGACCTAGCTCTACTGTCCATTGGGGAGAAGGCTTCTAGGTTGCTTCCTGTATTCATTACTCTTCTGTTATCTCACTACAACTAAGGGCAGGGTGATTTTGGCTTATGGTTTTGGTTTATGATGGGCAAGACATAGCAGCACATCCCAGTTCACATGCAGAAGGGTCAGGGACAACAGAGGGTGGCAGGCAAGGCTGGAGATAGTTGTCCCCAAAGGATTTGACCTACTTCAATTAAAAAAACTTCATCGAAATGATTAATTTTGTTATTTGACATTTTTGTATATGTATCTAATACCTTCTGTTTCTTGCTCCCCTACATTCTATTCTCAGCTCCCGCCCATCTGTGCCAACCTGGCCCTGCCCCACCCCTGCCAGCCCCTTTCCAGATTCATGACTTTTGGTTTTGTTTTGTGACCCACTTAGTTTTAACCAGGACCATCTGTGTGACAACTGGATTGGAATCATCTCTTTGAGCTTGATCGAGTCATTAGTGGGGAAATGACTAAAGGCAGTGATTTTCTCTGTCTGTGAATCTATCAGCACCAAATAGCTCAGAAGTGAGGAGTAGGCTCTCCTGAGTCCCAGCCATTCCTCCCCACATTTATGCCTGACTATTGACAGGCCAGTCTTGTGCAGACCCAGTGCAGGCATCTGCAGTTGCTAGGAGTTTGTGATGGCAGTGGCTGTGCCTTGCCTAGTTGTTATGTTGCATTTTCATGACTCTGCTCTTTCTAGTCTGGCTCTTACATTATTTCCATCTCCTATTATTCAATATTCCTTGAGAGGATGCTGTAAGTGACTTGTTTAAGGATTAGCACTTATCATTACTTATTCTCAGCACCTTGTACAGCCATGAGTCTCTGCATTCCCTACTACTCACTGAAAAGAGAGGCTTTGCTCATTAAGGCTGAGAGTCGTGTTTATCTACATAATTATTTACAGGGCTGTTTCACACTAAGGGCATTCAGCTAAACAGCTCTTTTCCATTCTTCCTGGGGCTTATGACTCTCCATGTCATGAGGTTTTGACCAGATTCCTAGTATCAGACACATATTCCTTTCTGTGGAGTGAGTCTAGTGACCTACTTCAGGCAGCTTGGTTCCACCTTCTAAAGTTTCCACTACTTCTCCCAAATAGTGCCAATAGCTAGGGATTAAATATTCAACAGTGACATGAGATTTGCAGGCAAAGGAAGGTACAAGAAAAAAATTATTCTGAGCTAGGGAAGCTAGACCCAGAAGTGTGGTATGTATTCACTTATAAGTGGATACTAGCCACTAAGCAAATGATAATCAAGCTGCTGTCTGTAGATTCAGGGAGGTCAGGTAAAGAAGAGGATCTAGGGGGACCATGGATCTCCCTAGGAAGGCTAAATAGAAGAAATTTTTATGGGTGGACTGGGAGCAGATGCTGGAGGCATCATGGGGGGGGATGGGATGAAGAGAGTACAGGGAGAGATGGCTGGAATTTGGGAGGCATTTGGGAGTAGTGTGGAAAGCTGGTGTAGTGAAAACCTCCTGGAATCCAGGAAGGTGATCCTAGTGAGGACCCCTAATAATGGAGAATATGGAGTCTCAACTGGCCATCGCATGGCAAGACTTCCATTGGAGGGAGTGGCTGCATTCAATTGAGTTGTTGGCCAAGGAGATCCCATGGAAACTTCCAAACAACCCAGGCTAATTTAAGACAAAGGGATGCTCTCCATAAACTGACAGTAGTGCTCCATTGTGAGAACAGCACAACTCACTGAATATGGTGAAGTCGAGCTGGTGTCCACATGGAGCCTTCATCTTATGATCTAGTCTCTTTGGTGTGGGAAGGTACTCTGCAGGCTTCAAAAAGAGAAACGTGGACACTAACCCAGCCACAAAACCTTTGACCTACAATCTGTCCAGCCTGCATGGTATACCAGGGCAATTGTGGCACAGAACTTGTGATAGTAGACAACCAATGCACGATTTGACTTTCGGTCCACATCATGAAAAGGAACCCATACCCTACACTCTTTGGGTAACCAAGAACCAGAGACTAGATAATCCAGGGGGCTAGAGTAAAATCAAACATGATTGGTCTAAAAAAAACCAATGAAATGATTTCTAGTGGTATTCTGGTATACTATACCACTGCCTTATCTAGAGATTATCAGAGACTCCAATGACAGATTGGAACTGATGCAGAGACCCACAGCCAAACATTATATGGAGAGAGAGAGAGAGAGAGAGAGAGAGAGAGAGAGAGAGAGAGAGATCTATATTAGTGGTCTCCATCAAATTTCTACCCTCAGAACTCGGAATTCCGTGGAAAAGGAGGTAAAAAGATTGTCAGAGTTGGAAGGGATGAGGACACCATGAGAATAAGACTCTCTAAGTAAACTGAGAAAAGCTCATAGGAAACTACAGGACTGAAATAGCAAGTGCAGGGCTTACTTGGAGTTGCACCAGGTCCTCTGCCTACACATTATAGCTGTTAGCTTAGTATTCTATGGAATTCTTGACTGTGAGGATGAGTAGGTTTCTGACTCTTGTGCCTGCTTTTAGAACTCTTTTCCTCTAGTTGGGTTGTCATATCTAACTTCTATGTGAAGCTTTCTGCTTCATCTCATTATATTTTATTTTGTCATATTTATTTGTTATCTCTTAGAAGCCTGTTATTTTCTAAAGAGAGACAGAAAGGGAGTGGATCCTGAGTGGAGGGGAGGTGAGAAGGAACTGTGAAAAGTAGAGGGAGGGGAATGTCCAGCCCCTGAGGAGGCTTTCCCTGCTCCTAGTTCTTATCTCAGCATTGTGCTGAGGAATTTTGTGAGACCCAAATGTTTCAATTTGATATTGCTGAATCTTATTATTCATGGTATGTATGGTCTTCAAATGCTAAATAACTAAATACTGAAGCACCAATACTAGAGGAAATACGGAAACATGTATGCTTATGCTTCACATAGGTTATAATCTTAAATTTTAATGTCAATTACATTTGTAGCTTCTGTTTTGTTTATTTTACGTATAGGGAAACAAAGTTCAGAACCTAGTGGCTTGCCATGATTTACCAGGGACTGCTCTGAAACAGATGCTGCTGTTGGAGTAAGGACTCCATCCACCTGGCCTTGGCAGCCTCACAGTTCCCCGATTGCCCATAGCAGCTCTACCTCTTCTCCCCTGCATGAGAGCTGGAATGAGTAAGATGAGCCTTCATATTTTTATTGCTCAGCACATGTCCTCAAATGACTTTGAGAACACCAGGAGAATTGATTTGGGGGTTACAAAAATGCTACCAAGTAAAAGGATGGCAATTATGGTACCTGCAAACAATGAACACCATCTGTAGTAGGGTTTGCAGCTGTGCAGTTGCTTTTTGTGAGTAACGCTCACTGTTATCCTATTATTTCCATCTTACAGTTGAGAGAATTTATTCCACCTAATTTGTATGTGACAAAGACAGAATTCAGTTCTTGACCTGGTACATTTGATTTCAAGAATTGTGTTCTAAACCATTTTTTTTCTATATTGTTCCCATGTTTCTAAAAGACTGTCTTTTTTTTTTCTGAGAAGAAATCTCAGTATGTAGCCCAGGCTGGTCCTAAATTGATATTCTTCCTATCTCGGCATATCAAGTGCTATTATTAGTGATGGGAGCGTCATACTTGGCCTTTAGAAATTCTTATATAAACTCCAGTGACTGTATATTTTATTGCTTTGATGTATAATTATTTTCTTGTCTTCCTTCTAATATTTCTTTAATGTTACAGATATGGGATAATTTCTATTATTTTACTCAATGCATAGCTCTACCCAAACTTTAATGCACATTATTTTGTTTCTTTTGAAATTATCAGGAGAAATGATCTGATGGAGGTGATATAAACACATTCGTGGCATCTGCTGAATGTTGGGACTTGGTCCATAGCTGACTCAGGTCACCTCACTGTTTTTATTTCTGAGCACCACATTTGCCGAGCTCACACCAGCTATTCTAGAGTAGCTGATATTTTTTTTTTTTTGCAGAAACTCATTTCATGATGTCTTAATTTTCATTTCTTCAACATGAAACACTATTCCTCCATATGAAAATTTTGTCTTACTTAAAGAATCTTTAATGGTATTCTCCTTTGGTGATAGAATATCACTGTTTTGTCTTTATTTATATTTTCTGTGTATCAAAGGGAAACCTGCAAATTATATTTTATGCAATTGTTTCTTGTAGTTTGCACTTACCTAATTTAGGTTGGTTGTTTTATTGTAGAGGTGAGTGTATAGATATTTTCCTTTTATTTTTCAAATTTCATGTTTGTATATATGTATGTTGAATGCATATATGTTCTGTGAGCATGTACGGGGGTCAGAGAATAACCTGAGTGAGTAGGTTTCCTCCTCTCTCTATGTGAGTCTCGGGGATCAAACTTGAATTTTCAGGGTTGGCATTAAGCACCCTTGTCTACCAACCCATCCTGCCAGTCCTTTTGCTGTTTTAGTGTAATTCAATCCCAAGTGAAGCAAGTGTGATTTGGGATTAACATGGGGAGAAAATACTTTATTTTGTGAAATATGTGTTTGATTTAGTAACTGTGTTTGTCTGCTGGAGCAGGAATATTAGCACTGTTACAGAGGCTGACTGTCTAAGAGCAAAGTACCACATTTTACATCACTTAGACCTTAGCTTTCCTACCCAGCCCCAAGCATTTCTCCCAGGCTACCTATTTCTGTTTTTGTTTCTGTGCAACACTTGCTATCTCCTGAAAATTGGCTTTTTTGTTTACTTCTTTGCTATCTGTCTTCCCATCTGTACAGTGTGAGGTCCGTGAATGCCAGATCTGGGTCTGGTGTATTTCTTTAGCTCTTGCTGAAGCTCTTATTGCGTGCTGGTCCCTCAAAATGCACCATTAAGTAATAAAAGCCATTACAAAGATTTCAAATTGTCCCAAATCTAAAATGGAAAAGTGGTAACTTTGAAGAAAATAGATATTGAGACGGCCTTTGACACAAAGTGAAGAATTTTGGGATTTAGGCAAGCCACAGATACGCAGCATGCAAGAAAGGAATCTGGCATTACTCAAAGCAATTGTCATTTTCTGAAATCTCTACACAATTATATACAATATGTATTCTACATGGTTTTATTTATATGTGATTGTGGTCCAGGACAGCAAGAAGGAATTATAAATGAAGTGAACATGTAACAAAAATTTATTGAAACACAGTTCTACGTCAATGACAATCTATGCTGGAGAGGATGTGGAGAAAAAGGAACACTCCTCCATTGCTGGTGGGAGTGCAAACTTGTATGACCACTTTGGAAATCAGTATGGCTGTTTCTCAGGAAAATGGGAATCAATCTACCTCAAGATCCAGCAATTCCTCTCTTGCGCATATACTCAAAAGAAGCGCATTCATACAACAAGGACATCTGCTCAACCATGTTCACAGCAGCATTATTTGTAATAGTCAGAACCTGGAAGCAACCTATATGTCCCTCAACTGAAGAATGGCTAGAGAAAATGTGGTACATTTATACAATGGAGTACTACTCAATGGAAAAAAGTAATGGAATCTTGAAATTCACAGGCAAATGGATGGAACTAGAAGAAACCACCCTGAGTGAGGTAACCCAGTCACAAAAAAAGACAAATGTTCTTTATCAAGAGATTCTCTAAAATTTTTCATGTTAGTTAGTATTTATATTATTATTTTTTAAACTTTGCTTCTCTGCTAATTTAGTATGTAATGGTTAAGAAAATTTAAGTCTTTTGATCCAATGTGACAGTAAGGAGAATAGTTTTTTTTAATAGAATGCCAAGCTATAGCATTTCTTTCTATATTTACAAGCAAAATTACTTTCCATGTCTGAAAATGGGCAGTGATGAATCTCTTATACCCAGACATGTGGACACAGTTTTATTAAAGATAATTGGGGAATTGTGTTGGAATCACAACAAAAATAGAATGATAGAATGAAAATGGGAAAGATACAGCAGAAAATGTCACCTTGTATCTAGTCTGGAGATTATGTCTCCTAAATAACCTGAGCCTGGCCGTGTTCTCCTCACAGCTTACTAAGTAGGTTTCTAAGATCAGAACCCTGTGATTGCAATGGGGAAAAACAATTTAACAGGTTGAGTTTGCAATCATGAGGGGGTTGAGAATGAATTTAGATTCCTTTAAAGGAGAGTAAAGGTGAATCACCCGGGCACATCCATCAAGTATAAAAAGCCAATTGTAAATCCTAATAAAAACTAAAGAAATAAATGCCTCTTTAAATCTTTGTCTCTATGCTTTATTCAGTTTTCTATGAGGTTATTCACATTTGCTCAAGGAATCACGGGATGAAATATATTCTGAATTTTAACGATACGTTCAGCTTTGTGGGAGCCAGGGGAACAAGGCTGGGCAAATACATAGAGCCTCAGTTGGAAGGGCAAACCAACATGCCAGTCGGTAAAGCTGCAAGACATCTGAGCCCTGTGGAGAAGATGGAAGAGGGGAAGACATAAGCAGTGTGTTCCTCAAGGGGCTATGTTGAGTAGCCTTTCTCCTAACCGGATGGGAAGGAGGTATCCATTGAAATCCAGTTTGAAGTGGGCAGTGCTTCTGGAACCTTTTTCATACATCCCACTGTTCCATACACAGGAAGTCCAGCTGCCTTCCTTACATCACAGCATGGCTCAGGAAGACTGAGGACATCAGTTCATCAGATGTGGCTGAGAAGTGCTTCCATTTTAAATAGTAATGGTGGTGAACAGCCATACTGATCAAGTAGTTCATGGAATTCTTTCATTTAACTTTTGCAACAACCCTGTGAGGGTTTGTTTGATGATTTCCATTTTCAAGCTGGAGACCTTTTGATTTACAGAGGTTAAATCAGGTGTCCCAAATAAGATATGGGGCCAAGACTCAAGCTAGGTCTGACCCCAGATCTCACATTCTTAACAACCATGATCTATTTCTTCTAACTGTTGCAATGAGACAAGTTAATGAACTTGGCTGCTTATCTGATCCCAGGCTATGCTTCCTCTTCCAGAGCCTTTCAGCTGTGACACTGGTTTTCAGGAGCTGCCCTGTTCTTTTGTTTTAACCTGCACAAGCCCATGCAATGAAGGGTACATGGAATAAAAGGGAAGCCCTTCTCCTGTAATTCAGGCTTTCCAATAAACGTATTTGTTTCTCAGTTGATTGCTGCTTTATGAATTCTCATGACTACTCACACCATGTTTCAAGAACTGATTTTAAGGCCATAATATTGTACTATACCTGAGAATATAGCAACTAAAGACCAAGATCCCCACGTTAGGGTTTCGTTGCTACAGTTGCACAGTTTAAGGGGATCATCAGAAAGTGGATGAATTGTGTAGGTGAATGATGGTTTCTATTCTGTTTTGTTAGCATTTAATTGCGATCTCAAATCATTTATGTGACAGGAGTTACCCTTCTGATGAAGCCATATAACCACATTTCTGCAATCAATCAGTCATGCACTCTGATATATCATCTTTGTGGATGTAAATGAATATTTTGCTGCTTCAGTTTTGTTTAGTCCTTCAGTCCTTCTCCTTGCAGTTACACTGTTCTCATCTGCTTATCATAGTTCAATTAGTGATATATTGCAAGATCTAGGTTTGGTCATTAAGATGCAAATTGAAGTTTGTTATGTACTTCTAGGACCTTTTCCCACTAAAAACGAGATACGTAGAAGAGATATTTTCCTTCCATTGGATGTACTTGTGACAGGATGTGATGTCTGACATACCAGCAGCCATCTTGTTACACAGTGGAGCTCCCCTGAGAAGAAGAGATTATAAGATGAGAAAAGGATTGATTCTTGATTATCTACTTAAAACTCTAATCTGAACGTCATCAGACTTACTAATATATAATACATTCCTGGTATGAATCTAGTGAATTTCATCTTCATGTAATTTTCTGCTTAAAGCATTTTAAGTGACATGGTTGAAATCTCTATCCTTTATCATAAGTCACATTTTAATTGTGGAAGAAACATTTATTTATTTTGGCATCATTATTCAGAAGCAAATTTACACTTTCTTTTGCTTATCATTCTGTGAGTTACATACCCCTTTGTTTGGGTACAAAAAAATTAAGATAGCATGAAAGTGTTTTTTCTAAGCACAATAAAGGAAACGTAAGTGACAGGAGACACAGGCAAAAGTCCAAACACTGCCTATTATATGAAAGGTTAGTATAAACTATATGTATAATTCAGCTACATGGAGAAAGGTAAACTATATTTACTTTCTACAACAAGTAGGAAATTGTTCCAGTAAAGTCAGTCATTTATTTAATCAGTCTCCCAATCAGCATTGTTACGGGATTCCTGCCTGGGTCCTGTCACCACTCCAGAGCCCCAAAATAACACACAGAGAATATATATATATATATATATATATATATATATATATATATATATATATATATTTCTTAAGGTCCTATCTTACCTAGAATGCGAGACTCATGCATCCTCTCCTCCCGGGATCACATGGTAACTTCTCTTTACTACTTTTCCCAGAGTTCTCCTTGACTCCTAGTCCCACCTATTGTGCTTCCTTATTGGCCAACAGTGCTTTATTCATCAACCAATAAGACAAACATATACACAGAAGGACATTCCCCATCCCAGTATACTAGGCGTTGACTTTTTATATTGGCCTAGTTTTACCATTTAGAGTCTGCCTTGGGGAGGCTGCATAGATAACCAGGTATGGTAAGATGCAATTATGTTCTTATATACAATAAATTACTGCATAAATTTATCAGCTTAATTTTTTTTACCTCATAGCTTCTGTGGGCTAGGACTCTAGGCATAGTTTTACAAGGTGCTGTGCTTCAGGATTTCTCATAAGACTAAAAGTCAAGATATCAAGTCAAGCCATGGTCTTATGTGAAGGCTTGATTTCTAACAAATCCATTTCTATGTTTATTCCTCAGATGCCTGCAGCCTTTAGGCTTTCTCAAGGACTGTTTGTGTTAGGGCTTCAGTCCTTTGCTGGTGTTCAGCCTGAGGCTACCATTAGTTCTTGCCATATATTCCATATCTTATTTATCATGGCAAATGTGTCTTACTTCCTCAAAATTCCCAAACTGAGAAGGCAATAGAGAGAAGTTACGAGCAGGTGGAAGTCACAGTCTAAGAACGGACTTAGATGGCATCTAATTGCTATAGGTGCCATGCCAGGGGCAGCTCACTGGGTAGAATGCAGATGTAATAGAAGGGGATTCCGAAAGGTATCAGAAAATGGGAATCATTGAAGATCATCTTCTTAGTTATGACTAATGAAGTTTGAATTGCTGTAAATTCATTGTACATGGTTTCATAAGCACTTCATGCAGGAATATATGTTCTTTGTGTATATTCTCCCTTTCTTCTACTTCCTTGCTATGTCTCCTTCCAAACACACACATACACACCCCCCCACACTATACTGACTTATAATCCTTATAGTAAATATAGAAATGATATAGCTGATCTGCTTTTAGGTTTTTGAGGAGCTTACACACTGATTTTCTAAGTGGCTAGATTGGTTTGCATTCCCACCAGTCATGTGTAAGCTTTGTCTATACAAAAAGCAGTAAAGAATACTCAATAGAACTTGTTACAGAAACATACAGAAAAATAATTTAACCCATCTAAGCACCATAAAAATGAAAGCAAGATCATTACATTTCATGTAAAAGTAAAGTTAAAATTAAAGACAATGTAAAATACTCAAAGGAAACAAAGTACAATAGATTTAAGCATATCTCATCAGTACCTTTTCATTGGTGAGATGAGATTTGAACTTCTTCAAAATCATTATTAACCAGGCTTAATTGTCACAAGTCTCGAATTCCAGCATTTTTGAGGCTTGAACAGGAGAATTCAAGGCTATTATGGTCTTTACAGTGAGTACAAGACTATCTTGGGCTATGCCATGAGACCCTGTCCCCAAACAAACAAGAAAATAAACAAAGGAACAAATAACACTCTACCCCAAAATAGCCGCTATGCTTTAGTTCCTGGATGTTTAACCTGGACTAATCCCTGGCCTGTGCAAGTGAATCTAAACCTTGGTCCTGTTTCTATATCTCTTCTCTCTTCAGCTGTTCAGTGGTCCCAGTGTGTAGAGGAGGGGAACTGTTTTCTGGCAGTACAGTATAGTCAATATACAACAAAAAGCAGTGGATTCTGCCTGAAAAAAAATAGGACTGAATAAAAGATAGGTAACTCTCTTTTTCAGCAGTTATCAGCAAGAGAGCTTATAAAGAGAAGAATGCTACAAACAGGTTCCAAGTCTTATGCTCTAGTTTGGATGGTACATACATGTAACAGCAGAGAAACAATAGGAAAAATTGCTGTTCTTAGCAATAGAGACCCACTGAAGCATTGTGAGTATAGAAACAGTCACTAGAATGAGAATGTACATCAGACTCACACCAGGTTGGAGAAGAAGGTTTATGGTTCAGAGATCATGTGGTAAAGAGGGGTAGTACAGAGAATGAAAACAATGACTGAGGTTGTCTTCTGGTTGAGGGAATATAAAGAACTTGTGAAGAGGCAATGAGAAGAAAGAATGAGCTGGTCTTGGTAATGGTGGAACATCAAGTTAACCACAAAGGAGAACTTGTGGATAACTCATTTTGACCCTGGCTGTCTGGGCAAATGTCAATCCTGTTAAAGAAATCTGGAAATTGGGATGCTAATTTATTCTTCCCTCCCTTTCTTGTCTTCTGCTCTCCTCCATTATCCTCCTCCATAGAATCAGATAATTGCAGTTGGAGATGCAACTAAAAATCCCATCAAGCATCTACACACAATAGTTTTATCACTTGTCCAAATTAATGCCAGTAAAAGTCTTATTTTAAGCACATGGGAAGAAACAAAGCTTATTTAAACCTTGCATGCCTGCCATTCTGGAAGATGGTGAAATATATTCCCATCATCTTTACGGTGCTGGGGTTTTGTTTCTCAAATTCCCAGGCTGAATTTCTGCCTACATAAATAGCCATCAGATGACATTATGGGTCAATTTATCATAGGGTATTATAGATAATCAATTTACAAAGCATTTGGGAAAATTTTCCTCTAGCTATTTTATTGGCTACTATTAGTGTCACATGTCAACCATCTATTACTTTGGATTTGCAACGGCAGCTATTCTTTTACAAGAAATCTAATCAATTTGATGCACAGAGGCTTATTATTGAGGTAAAATCCACACAACGAGGAAAGCTGCTTTTGTTTCAATGCATCTACCCCATGGTTTATGTTCCATTAATATACCGATATCTCGTTACAATTGTTCATAAGTGGTTAGAGCGATGCTGATCAATAAACTGTGGTGGTTTAATTCCAGAATAAAAGAAAATAAAAATTTGAGAGCTTTGTGTTTGTTCTCTGTGTGTAACACCAAACATGGAGAACAGAATCTCAGCTTTTATCAAAGGAAACTTGTCGAGGAAAGTTCACAAATTTCTCAGACTTGGCATGAACAGAATTTGGGGCAGAACTGATGCAGAGCCTGAAGTTGAGAGGAGGCTTGTTCAGTTTGTCCTGAGGCTATGGCAGAGCCTGTGTGTCTTTTGGAACTGAGCCTCAGCCAGTGCCAGGCGTCTCTGGGGTATAATGAGGAGGGTTCTTAAAAGAAGTGTAACAAGATGAAATGAAGCTAATTGGATGCCATTTAATTTGTAGTTCTCATGTTGCTTTTAGACATGTGAATTAATTGGCATCAAAATAGTGGTAAGATGCCAAAACCTAGATAAGGTCTGGCAAGGGCTCAGGGAAGACTTTGGGTATAACGAAGATGTGGCTGCACACAGAGGTCTTCTTATAATTGGTTGGGGTGAGGAGCAGTGTAGACTGCAGCAGGTTCTTGGATGGGCAGAGGAGTGAGGTGACGTTTGCCTGATCAGTTGTGGAGAGAGAGTCCCCAAAAAGCAGCGTTTGGGCTTACCTATTGGGATGTTGTGGAGGACATGGGAACAGGGCACAGGATCCTGAGATCACAAGATGAACAGAGTGGAATGTCCTCAAAGAGGAAAATGCTTCTGCTGCTAACCTGCATTTGGTACAAAGAAATACACCTTGTTCACTTTGGATCTTTGTTCTCATATGACAGCTCTGGTTACTCCAAGTTCTTGTCTCTGAAGATGGGAGCACAAATGTAACACTTTTGGAAAACTCAAAGAGTATCCTAGTCAGGGGTCTCTAAAGGAGAAGAACTGATAGAATGAACATATATATATATATATATATATATATATTCATATATAAATTCATATATATTTGAATTTATACATATTACAGATGCATGCACACAAATGCATGCATGTATGTGTGTGGGTGCACACACACACACATATGTGGATGTATGGATTTATTAGAGTGAGTGGCTTACAGGCTGTGGTTTGGGTAGTCCGATAATGGCTGCCTCCTAAAGAAAAGGCAAAGAGTCTGGCAGTTGGTCAGCCCATGAGGCTGGGTGTCTCAGAGGTTCCAGTCTGATACTGCAACCCCAGGTAATTCCCAGAGAGCTGCTAGACTTGGGTCTATGTTGGAATCCTGAGGAAGTAGGTTCTGATACTGGGGAAGGAATGGCTCAGCCACAGAACAAATGAACTTGCCAAGGAGGGTGAGGGCAAACAGACAAAACATAGAAGTTCTTTTCTTCCATGTTCTTTTATGTGGGTTGACAGCAGAAAGTGTAGCCATGTTTAAGGTGGGTCTTCACACCTCAGATGATCCAGTCAATATAAGCACACTAATGCAAGCCCAGCTGCTTTTGTTTTTGTCGATTACAGGTGCAATCAAGTTGATAGCCAAAATTAGCTGTGGTGATAATTTGCTTGTGATCTAACAGATAAAGCTTGCCTGAAGACCAGAGTGTGTGGAGCTAAGCCACTAGTTAGCCATAGCAGTGGTGGCACACACTTTTAATTCCAGCACTCAGAAGGCAAAGGCAGATGGATCTCTGTGAGTTCAAGGCCACCTTGACCTACACAGGATTGATGCAGTCTAAAGCCAGGTGGTGGCTCACACCTTTAATCAATCTACTTGAAAGTCATATGTCTTTAATCCCAGCACTAGGGAGGTGGAGACAGGAGTGATATGGCTGGGTGGAGAGAGGAATATAAGGCAGCAGGACACAGCAGCTTATTGCATTCAGTCTGAGGTTTCCTAGAGACAGGATCGCCCCTTTGGTCTGAGGATTCAGTAGAGGTAAGAACTAGTGGCTGGCTGCTCTGCTTCTCTATCTTTCATCATTAACCCCTATATCTGACTCCTGGTTCTTATTATTAAAACCAATTAGAATTTGAGCTACAGTTGGACATCACAAAGAGATTCTTTAATTGGATTCATATTTTCATGGTAGTTTCATTACAGGAGGAAAATATGCTCCTTATCAAAGATTCCCACTTCTTTTCCGAGTGTCTAGTGCTGAAAAACACAAGAACCAGGAGTGTCCATTGAGAATCATACTCTGCTGGGTGAGGAGAGCCGCACACTGAGGGAACTGAAAGGGGGCTCAGTGCTCTGAGGGCTGAATATGCACAGGCGTGAATGAGACACAGTGCTCTTGCCATGCCTCAAATCATCCCTTCCCACCTTAAACAACATCATGCTTCTGGGAAGCCAAAGCATGTTGAGTTCCAATTGCAGACTGAAATCAAATCTTCATTCAGAAAGAAATTTAAATATTTGCAACAGTAAAGGCAGAAGGAAACCATTTAATTCCTTACAGGATGACTCTCATTTATTTAAGTGACAATTTTTGGTTTGCATTTAGAGATTCTAAAAGAAGTGTGTCTTTTTATGGCATATTTGGAAGCGTATGGAAAACTAAGATATGATGGATTAATTAATTACCTTGCATTTCCTTTACCAAAGATTCAGACTTTCAGTGCTTTCTTTCAGTGCTTTCTCTTTGTTGCATGAAGTTATGAATTAAAAATTTCCCCCACTAAGAATCTAAGCAATAGTGGAGAGGCTATCTTAAATCCCTTCCCCTATAATGAGAATGATGACTACCTTATATGTCATCCTAGAGCCTTCCCCTAGTAGCTGATGGAAGCAGAAGCAGACACCCACAGATAAGCCCTGAGCCAAACTCCTGGGATCCAGTTGTAGAGAGGGAGGAGTGATTAGAAAAGAGGTCAAAGACCAGGCTGGTGAAACCCACAGAAACAGCTGATCTGAGCAAGTAGGAGCTCACCGACCCCAGTCTGAGAGCTGGGGAACCAGTATAAAACCAAACCAGGCCTCCTGAATGTGGTTGTCAGGTGGGGGTCCTGGACAGTCTATGGGGCCTCTGGCATTGGAATTTATTTATCAGTATTTGTAGTGAACAAATGGACTTTTGGAGCCCATTCCATAAGGAGGGATGCTCTCTCAGCCTAGACAGACGGGGGAGGGCCTAGGTCCTGCCCCAAATGATGTGACAGATTTTGATGATCTTCCATGGGGGGCCTCATCCTCCCTAAGGAGTGGATGGGGGTGGGATGGGGGTTTGTGTGGGGAATGGGAGGAATGGAGGAACAGGTAACTGGGATTGGTATGTAAAATAAGATTGTTTTTAATTTAATAAAAATTAACTTTAAAAAGTTACCTTCATGCTTTCTCTGCATTTTCTGTCCTTTCTGCTTTTATTTAAAATGAATGTTTTCTAGTTTTCACTGTAGAAGCAGGTAGCAGCCTATGGCATAGATGATTTCAGGTTTTATCCACTCTTCTTTACTTAGGTACAACATATTCTCTGCTTTTTCTTACTTCACTATTACAGCCATTTTCTCCCATTGCCAGTATTCCTGCTGTTAAAGTGAAAGTCATGTTTCTTCTTTTGGGGTTGGTTGCTGAATGAAAGAAATGAATAATTTGAAAAGTATTACCAGTTATTGCCTTTTCCAGGTATGTTAATCTATTTATTCCTGTAAGTGTGCAAGCATTTTTATCTCATATGCAATATACCAGAATTTAATAATTGATTTATTTTTTGTCTGAATACATTTTATTTTGAAAAATATAAAATGCCTCACACAGTTGGATATTATGCTAATTGTCTCTGTATAATTTCAGTTTTATAATATATGCTGCCAAAGAGAGCAGCAGTTTCTTTTTATTTATTATCATTGTATATGCGTTTGCATATGATGCAGTGTGTGAATTCTAGCTGGTATGTATTAATTACTTTTCTGTTGCTATGAAGAGACACTATGACCAAAGTGGCTTATAGAAGAGAGTTTATTAGAGATTTCAATAGAGGAGCTGGTAGACTAGTGTCTTCTAGCACATGTGGATATTGGCTGGGCCTTTATCTCACTTTTCATAGCTAGTACCCAGCTTGATGGATATGGAACTATTATTATGTCAGAAACCAAGATATCTGAAACATTCATAAACATGATAGAGACATTGCATATTCACCAAATATTCAGGATTTTTTCCTTATTGCATGTTCACATGGGATGCTATAACTTATTTCTTAAGGATATTTTGTGAGTTTTTTCTAGCAATGCTAATTGTGTGTGTGTGTGTGTGTGTGTGTGTGTGTGTGTGTGTGTGTGTATGTGCATGCTGATGCGTGTGTATGCATGCATGTGTGCATGTATTCATACACTGACAGAAGACAAGGTATTTTACAAGTGAAACTATTATTGGGCAAAGGTATGAAGGATGCTGTGGGTCATGCGTCCTCATCTATCATGTCTGTTAGCTTGTCTTCTATAGGTTACTTCACGGTGCTGCTAGGAGTTATTTCTACCCAATCCCTTGTCGGTTCCCATCCTGTGGCCTCATCCCTTTTAATTCTTCCCACCTCCCAGACTAATGTTACTTTCTTTGGAGCCTACTCTCCAATAATGCACTAATTGGTGACAAAGGCTTATTAATTACCTTAAGCAGTCTTTGTCACTATGTTCGATGTGTTACTGATCACTTTCTTGGATAGCAATGTTTTAATCCTTAAAGACCAATACCCAGAATTTTAGTCAGTTACAAGCATGGCTGAGGAAAGGGAATGTATTTGAATAAAAGTAGTATTTTTTGCTGGCTCATTTTCCTAAGAGGGACAACGACACAAATCTGTCCAAATAAATTAAGGTTGCCTTTTTGAAGACTACCCCATATGGCAGTAGGAAGTATGTCTGCCAATGTGGAGGCTGCTGCATGAGCTCCACAGATCTTTGCTGTATATTTCACTAAAATGAGTGGGAAGGAGCACACTTGTCATTAGGTGTTCAGTGATATTCACTGGCCTATTTATTTGCTTAACTGTGAGATCTGTTTGTGCAGGGACTTGCAATGAGAGAAGGATCTTGCATACAGGGAAGAGAGGTGTTATGAATAGGTAACTCAGTTTGTCGATAGGGTTGATGGGCTCCTTCAGTGTTCCACACAAATGGCTTATGCCCACCAACATAACTTTACAGGGAGGTTCAATAGATCTTTGGAGAACTTTTTGAGGAGTGAGTAATATCAGGGAAGGAACTTTTTGCAATGGTCATAGACCCTCAGGATAGTCTAATGCAGAAACACTGTAAAGTAAAACTTTAGCTTAGAGAAGGATTATCGTGTCTCGGTTGACATTTTGTTTTGCTGAAAACAGTCAGTAGTCTCTTACTTTGAGGCCAGATGAATGGTGAACTCATAGCTGGAAGCAGGAGGGTGAACACGTTTGTGGGATGCCCTTTACAACAGTTCAGGGTTCATCAGGTGACACTGAGGTTATGAAGCCAACCGCATAGGTCATTTATGGAATAATCCACCAAAGGAAGTCATTCCCATTCCTTTCTGGAGCCCCAAAGAGGGAAAATATGTTTTCATAAGATTAATTCTAATGATACTGGTGGTGTCTGCCACTTTTCAGTCTGAGAGGATTTCAAACTAGGGCAGCATGCTGATGCCCCAGAGATTAAACTCTCTCCAGCTCTCCTGAGAGAAGACTGGGGAGTCACAGAGGTGGGAGAAGACACTGAGTCAGTGATGTGTGTTTTTCTTTTGTTTAGGTGGCATTTGTTTTTCTTTCCTTTTGGTCTTCATTTATGCTCCATTTGTAAGTGAAGTGACTATGTCAATGGCTGTATACTGTATTTCCATTTCTCTGACATACCAAGACTTTCAGAATCTAAAAACTTTTTTTGCTTTAGTGTAAGTACTCCCAATATTAATTTTGAAATTGTAAAAGCAAAATATTACGAGGTGAACTTTTCTAGAGGTGTAATAAAAATATTCAAGAGACAACTCTCATTAGGAAAACGCTGAGGGTTCTCAACTTAGTCCTCACCTGCAGGTCTTGCTATAATCTATTTTAAACATCAAGGAGGTTGCAATTTTTGTCAGAAAAGAACTAATATAATGTCAAACAACTAGAGGTTGTGGTTGTTATAGAGTTAGATGTGGGCAATGTTTCTAGATATTGGGGTTTAGGGAATGAAAAACTTGGCAGTAGTAAAAATGTTGGGAATATACAATTATAAAAGTTCAATTCAAATCAACTGCTCTGTGAACTCCAGGTGTTTTTGGCAGAGCTCGCCATGTTGTGTCATGTGAATTTGATTTTTACTCTACCCTTGGTGTTGTTAGCACTATGCACTGTACCCATTCTCACACTAATGAATGTTGCCTGGTTACATGAGCTCAAATTTATTGTATGTTATGAGTTTTGTTGGATATTTAATGTTCTTCCTTGTATAAAAGCATAATGGCTTACTATACAAGCTTATCACTGTAAATAGCATCTTACATATTTTTCTCAATATTTAATTATCAAAGTAGCATTTTTTTTGGGTTGGATCATATTTGAATGATTTGAGCATTTTCTATTTGAGTTACTGACTGGAGTTTCATAAAATATTCACAAAATGAATTGCAGGCCAAGATTAGGGCAGATTTCTGAACAGCCTCTGAAATGACCTTAAACATTTTTGTAGGTATTTATACTAATTATTCATTTTTATCAGCATTAGTGATAATAAAATCAAATATCAATCAACCCTGAAAAATCTTGAAGAAGCTTTGTATACTGCAGCAGCAAATATTCAACCAAGTCTTCACTCTTTTGCAAAGACAAACAACTGCACCCATGTCATTAACATGAATACTTGGTAAAATTATGCCTACTGAAATTGTTTTAAATAAATTGACATATAATTTGCCGTCAGGAGTTGTTTGATTTGTGGACCTATCTTTCTGTGCCTGGATTTGCATAGTAATATTTGGACAGGTAAGTCTTGTGAGTAGAAAATATTTAAAAAACCTTGTTAGTGTGCAAATTGAATATTTGTAAATTGGATATAGACACATTCAGTTTGCTGTTCACATGGGCTTTTTGTTGTGTTTGTTTTATATGATGGCATGTGTGAATTTAAAGATCCAACACATGAGTGTGATGACATCAATTGAATGGCAAATTGTTTGCTTATGTAACACCAAATCCAAGCGATTGCAGTCAATATTTGTCTCAAACACCTTGAATGTCTGTGATGGTGACCAGCTCATTTGGTATAGTCATTTATTCTCTCATTCATTCATCAAATAGTGTTATACTGTGGCATTTGTCAGCAAGTATGCTGAGGACTTGGGACACAGCAGAAGCCAGTGCAAATATGGTTCTTGAGCCCAATGGCCATTATGGAGTCAAGTGTACTTTACTGAATGAATAATTATAGCCAAGTGTGTCCGGACCTTTGATGTAGCAAGAAGAACTATCGTAGGTACACATAGGGAGAACAATACTGGAAAAAGTAAGGAAGAGTCTGGCCATGGGTGACAATCAAGGAATCTCTTGGGGGAAAAATAAGCAGCAGAGACTAAATTAAATACATGGGTAAGCACCATGGGTTCTAGCCCACACTCACTCCTTTTATTTTAGGATGTATTTCCACTAAGAGGCTCTCGATGAAGAGTGCCACTTAAAAGTCAGATCTCTGTAGTCCTATGCTTTTTAACTGTAAGTTTATTTATAGTTTTTACAAAGCCCTTTCCCAGGGGAATCTTTCCCTTTCTGTATACCTCGCAATGTGTGGATCTCAACAGAAGGACCTCCTGAGGTACTTGCTTTCTGCCCTTCCATGTAGAGGAGAATGTTGGGATCACTATAGCATCTACCTATGTTCATGTTGGTAGGAGGAACATGATTCATCAGGCTGCACATGAGGCATATGAAATGACACCAACTATTTTGTATATTATTAGCTTTATAATCTCATATATGAAACTGAGGTCATCTTAATTTGTTTGTGAGCTGAAGAATTGTATTGCATTTCAATTTCAGATAATTCTGTTGTTCTGGTGGTGCTTCCTTGGAAGCTCTACATGCCCAAATAAGACATGTAAGTGGATTCGAGAGGGCGAGTGTGATAGCCTTGGAGAAATCAAATGAAGCCCCAGATAATGATGCCAAAGTAGGAAGTTACAGAGTCATGTGGAGCCTTTCCTTTGCAGAAGTAAACAGCTTGGGACAACCCAGAAAGAGTGCTTTCTGATTGGCAGGATTTGAGCAATCTGCCCGTTAGAGACAATGCTAAAGCAGGAGCAGATGTTTGGGGTTGAAGGGGCAAGGTCATGAAATATGGGGGTTTGGCCACAAGCCCAGAATAGGAGTTGGAAATTTTCATAGGGATGTCTGGAAAGCTGCAGCTTGGGGATTTGAATTGCTATAGGGGAAGTCTCAGATTGAAGCTAGTGTGAATTTGGGCCTGGGTGACTAAGGGATTCATGCCTCTGGAAAAAATGGATCCAAGAAGTACTTCGGCCTTTGATGAAAACAGGAATTTAAAGGAACTTGCAAGCTAGTTCCAGAAACCCACATGCCACTTCAGTAATAACGGAGTTATTTTGCCAGCTCTATCAGAAAAAGAAGAGCTAACAGGGATTTTTTTTCAAAGCTTCTACTGAGACAAAAGGTGATGTAAAATGGGAAGGACTGAGAATTATTGGTCTAGGGAAAAGAAATTGTTTATGAAAGCCTAGATGAAGGTGCCTAATTGGATTTTATGTAGCTGTTCTGTCTCTCCATTGTGTTCTGGGGACAGATTTCTTCTACTGAATCAACTCCAGCCAATGCTCTCTCATTCTAGTTAGTGTGGCTTCTTAATGTCTTCAGGGGTATCTGTATTGTGTGTGGAGAGAAGGTAGATCCACAGTTAGACCTCAAATCTTATCTTCAGCCACCAACAGGTGACTAGAAATCAGTACAAACAATGTCACATACAGGGAGTATTGTTTAGAAGGGGATTGGGAGTGAGGCACAGGAAGAAATGTTGCCTGCATCTTCCAGATTGCAAATGACTTCCTACTTAACTTATCTGTGAGTACATGAATTGTAGGAAGATAGTTTACACCATCATTGCATTAGTCAAGGCAATCATAAATTCAGATGCTCTTTAAACCATGCTGGCTATTCTTTGGGGATGTTTGAGAAGTGTCTCTTGTGAGATAACAGCAGAAACTCCTACTTTTAAGCCAACTGAGTGTGTCTTAGAGAAGATCCTCCCTAAACTTTGAAAGATACATCTGTGGTTGGAAACACACAGATGTCTGGGGCCAGGACTATGTCTATGAAAGCTCAGGCGGGTTGTAGTTTTGGGTAGCTCTTACTGCAGGAAGAGACTTGGCGGTGTGAGCTGGAGGAGCAGCCAAGCAGGCAACTGTCTCAGGACTGAGTTAGAGTCCAGGAATGTGAACAGGAGCAGAGTTAGTCAAAGTAGAGTGGTTGTTCAGTTTAGATGCTGTATTTAGATAGGCTTGTACCCCTAGCCAAAGAAGTAAATTCAGAGGATTGAAGAGTGTGGTGTAGTCTTCCCTGTTGGAAAGAGTAAGCACGGGGACATCTGGGTCCTTCCCAGAAAGGCCAGTTTGGGGGTGACAGAAAAAAAAAAACAGTGGTGATGCCTACTTTTAATCAACTTGATGTAAGCTACAATCATTTGAGAAGAGGGAACTTCAATTGAGGAAAATGCCCCCACTAGATTGGCCTGTGGAGTATTTTCTTGGTTGATATTAATATGCAAAGGCCGAGCTCACTATGGATGGTGCTATTCCTTGACTGATAGTCCTGAATGCTATTAAAAAATAGACTAAGCAAACCATGGAGAACAAGTCAGTCAATAACACACCTCCAGGGCCTCTGCATCAGTTCCTGACTTGAGTTTCTGCTTCAGTTTACCTGGATAATGGACTGTGGCATAGAATTTTAAATGAAATAAACCATTTCCCTTAAAGTTGCTTTAGGTCATGGTGTTTCTTCACAGAAAAAGAAACCCCAACTGAAACAACAGCAAAAACATTTCTAGCTATGCTTAGGAACCGAAAAAGGAAAGCATTTTGAAGTATGCCTACTCAGGAATAGACTCTTAGAACAGCTATTTATTTAGCCTCAGCACAGGACAACTATACACCAGAGACATCTACAGTGGTCTCTTACAACACATCCCTGGAGAGAAAGGTGATGGGGGAGGTCCTTCCGTGTATATGTTTGTCTTATTGGTTGATAAATAAAGCACTGTCGGCCAATAGGATAGCAAGATAGGTGGGACTAGGAGTCAAGGAGGATTCTGGGAAATGTAGTAAAGAAGAAGTCACCATGTGATCGCCAGCAAGAGAAGATGCATGCTGCCAGCATCCTTAATAAGATAAGTCTTTATAAAATATATAGATTAATGGTTATGGTTGATAATTTAGACAAAGCTAGCAAATGGGAAATCCTAGTCATTGGCCTGCAGCATTGTAAATAATATAAGTGTCTCTGTGTTACTTGGGGCCCTAACATGGTGGCAGGTGGAACTCAGGTTGCTGGCAGGAAAGAGTTATCATTGCAGAAAGGAGTCATCAGCTTGCTGGCTACCATCCAGGGATGCAAATTTGTCAGGCCAAGTTATAGGAGGGCAACCAAACTAGGTGCAAGGATAAAGTAGTGACTTGAAGTTGAGTATGGGCAAAGTTCCAGGTAAGATTGCAGAGAAATTCTATGCTGCCCTTGGTGTGCTTGATTAGGTCAACTCTGACATGTGGATGTCTGGAGTTGCACATTCTCATTTGATTGCATTTGATTCTGCATTCACTCACAGCAGAGATTACTGAACACTTAGAATTAACAACTGTGTCTTGCAAAAGTTTTCCTACAGAAGAAAGGCAGCATGTAGCCAATGAATGCAGTTTGAAGAGAGACCTGGGCAACAGAAACAAAGTTGTGTGGTGTTTTGTTTTTTGTTTTAATTGGGCAGCTATAGGAATCAGGCCACTGGTACTCTACTGAGAATATGAACAATAGATAATATAGAAAATGCCAGACACATTCTGAGACCGTAAGTCTGTCCATGCCAGGAAGCTTCATTGTGTTATAATAGACAATGGGATTTCCTTCTAGGTGGAGGCATGCCCTTGTGTCCTCCTATAAGAGTTAATCCAGATGGGCGGGTTGATGACCTGACTAGGTGACTACCCTTAGAAAGAGGGTTCACTTTAAGATAATCCCCATCTTCTTCCTGATACTCCCACCCTCTAGTGCAGTGTCTACAAGCTGCCATGAGGGTTGGCTGGGCCTGTCTGCCTCACAGAGTCTTTACTTAGTTGTAACTATTTCTTTTCCTTCTGGATGTCAGCCAGAGCCCAAGTATGCTTTTAAACCCCCTGAGGCTTTAAACTTCCCTATTCTTTCTGTAACCTACCCACCCACCCACCATGTGGCTGACCCTTGTCCCAGTTTATCCTTTTTGTCCTCCTCTTTCAGGCAGCGGTGAGATTTAGTTTGCCTGTCCTGGATTTTTTTCTTTGGAATTCTCATGAACTCCTCAAACTTCCGTTTGAGGCCGAGAGCCCCCAGAGTAGATCTATATTTCCAGGTATAATATGATGGTTCTCAAAGAACTTCCAAGATTTCTGGCCACCCCCTTCTTACTTACCTTTTAATTGGTAGAAAAAAAAGAGTTATCTTGGCTCCCCTAGACAGCATCATGTATGTTCTGGATGTCACACATGCTTTTAGGACCTGGCTAGGGCTTCACTTTGAAAAAAATCTCAAGTGTTGTCTGTCTAGGCTTCTTGTCATACAGGTGGAGGTTGATAATCTCCAGGCCATGCTTCCCAGCAGTCTACAGACTTTCATTTAACATGGGAGCAGATATGCCAGTCCCTGGAGGACTCAAGCTAGGGGGAAGACTGCTAAAACTTCCCCCTCCTTCCCAAAGCTGAGGCCAGACCATTTATCACAGCCAGAGGCAATGCATGAAATGACTGTAACAAACAAATGAGTGAGTACCCAATAAATCACAGTGGCTTGATTAATCAATAATGATATTGATTTTTTTCAGTGATATTTCATCCCCCCTCCCTCAGTGAAGGGATTTACACAGGCTACTGAAAGATAAATTTATCTTCCATTCTTTGGAACTTGTATTTGACCTGGTGTAATAGGAATTGATCATTATCTAAATGTTGTTTTGGCTGGAATGTTGTAATTCGTTGTATTACAATGTCTAGAGTTGCTTGTACGAGGACCATCATCTCTAGTTACATCATCTTATAACACAGACTAATGTTCCTTATCAACTCTCCCTCCTGGAACTCTTCTTTCTCCATTCTGTGTCGACCCAGGAAAGTAATATCAATTGGTGGTACCATTCTGAGCAGGGGAAGGCCATGCCTGTGAAGGCCAGTGTGGAGCTGAAGTACCTGGGTGCACCATTGCCTCCTTTTACAGCAGGGAAGATAGATAGATCCCTGATCACTTACCAGATGCTGGTGGGCACTGGAAGGTTTGTGCTGTTTTTGAGACTATCAGAAGACAGTTTACCATCAAGGTCACCTTTCAGGCACAACGCAGCTCCCTTTTGCTCCACACTGGCCTCCCTCTGTATGCTCAGCCTGCATCACATGGCTGAGGTAGTTCCCTCATTGTCTCATTCCCCCACAGTCCCAAGATATCCAAAGTTTAAAGTGGTCTGCTTTAGAAGACGAACAGTCTCAGTTGTGTTTCTTTAGTGTGGGGCGTAGCATTGTGTTACTTGTTATGGCCACTGACCCCTTTTGATGCTTTTGTGTTGCACCCATTTAATTGTTTTTCATTTAAAAGTTCTCTGGTGTGTGTGTGTGTGTGTGTGTGTGTGTGTGTGTGTGTGTGTGTGTGTGTGTGTGTGTGTGTGTGGTACAGATTCATTGTGTATGAGTACATGTGCAAGTAGGGGCCTCAGCTCAAACCTGGATGTTCCTCAGGAGCTTTCCAGTTCGGTTTTTGAGACAAAGTCTCTCTGAGACACCAGGCTTGCCTTAGGTTGGGCTTTAACCAGTGAGCCCTAGGAATCTGTCTGCTTCTGGTCATGCTCGTGACACCCTGCCTAGCTTTTTACATGGGTTCTGGGGATGGAACTCAGATTCCTATGCATGTAAATCAGGCACTTTCCAACCGAGCTGTGTCTCCTGCTACACTAGGCTTTATATGCTCATTTACTCATTTATTTATTTATTTATTTATTTATTTATTTATTTATTATGTTCAGGCCATAGGCCACATCCTTTTTGTTGATCCTCAGTGCCTAGCCCAGCTACTGTCACCTACATTTATTTGTTGAATAAATAAATATTAAATGTGACAAGTAAACTTAGTATGGGACTGGCCTTCCATCAAGTCATTATTTATCCCATACTAAATAATTGACAGTACTTTGAACTCATGGGGGTGGGGCCATAGCATTCTCTCATATAGCTCATAGTACAATAAAGAGCTTTAAATTTTCTGGAAGAGCATCTAGTAATAGAAAATATGAAATATGTTTGCTGTATGATCCTACAATCCTTCTTTTGGAATGTAATCACAAAATGGGGAAAGATTTATACTCAAGGAGTATATCATAGAACTATTCATAATAACACCAGATTGGAAGCCACCCAAGCACCATTAAACTGCTTTAGTGAATTACAGCACATAAGTATAATTGAATAATCTGTGACATTGCAAATGGTGTAGATCTATAATTATTGACATGGATGAATGTGTATGAACATATTTGAATAAATTCCTCATCTGATACATATTAAGTACATGCATATTCTCCCACAGCTTCCTACATTTAACCATGTGAATACATTTATCTAGAGACAAAATGGAGGGATATTTACCCAAATATTAAGAGTAGTTGTGTCGTGAGAATGAAAGTTCAAGTGATTTTGACTTTTTATGAGTTGTTTGGTTGTCACAAATAACTGATAAACCTTTTCCACTAACTGGAAAGCTGTCAGTCAGAACATCCTCATTACCTAAAATATGAATAGTTTATTTAAACATATTTAACATATATATGATTGCTTAATATGACTGATTTATGGTTCATTGGTTCAATGTGCTGATTTATTCATTTTGTGGCAAGCTTAGACAGTTAAAGTATAACCAAGACAATCCTTTTGTTTTATTTTGTTCTTATGCTATAGGCACTTAAACATTGCAGGCATTGATCTCAGTAACTATTAAAATGGTTAAGTTAGACATATAAAAGTGGGGAAGGCAGTTTTCCTTTGACAACATTGTTAAAGTTGTCTATGTATTTTGGAATATTGTGAGTTACTACTTACTTGTTAGATTTGGGCCTTTGTATTTTTAAAGGAGTATTTCAACAATTCTACATTAAATTTATTATCTTTGATAGGTATTGTGTTTTTATGATTATTTAAAATGACCAACAATAACTGCCCATCTCTTTGGTGTACAGAGTCATGCCTACATTTTATGCCATAACCATTTCAGGCTATAGATACTCCCTGTTACCACAAACGCCATTTCTTTGTTATGAGAACATCCATAATCTTGCCTCTTAGTTAGTTTGATTCATGCAGTATAATAATGTTTGACCATAATGACCCTTCTGAGCAATAAACCATATGAACTTATTATCCTGGCTGCTGGATACCAAGTCTTCCCATCACCTCCCTGTTCTCCACTGCTTTGGGGACTGCTATTCTACTCTGTACTTATGAGCTCAGCTTTGTCAGTTGCAATCTGAGGAGGATTTTGAAATATTTTTCTTTCTGTGCTCACAATGTCATCCCCCAAATTAAAGTCACATATAGTTCTATTTTTTTATGTTGACTGTCAGCAATTCTGCCTGAAAATTTGTATTTCCTTTGTGCGTTCTTGCTTCATCATAAGATCAGTTTGAGAGAATAATTGTATTGAATTCTTATCTTTCAGTTAGTTTAGTTCAGTTTTGTCTACATTAAGAACATGCCAGCTTTATTTCTAAATGTTTCAAGTACATATTTTGTTTTTATTCTTATTTTATAAAAAAGACCAAACTAATGCATTTGTGTTATGAAATATGAGCCAATAAATCTCATTTCTCAATTACATTTTTGTAAGAAGAAAACCAACAGGCAAAAATGCTTATTCTGTATTTTAAAGCACAGGGTTTATCAGTTAAAACTTAGATAATTATAATTTATAAAGTTACAGTAAGCTATAAAGTTACTGTAACTTTATAAATTATAAAGAGGATGGGAGATGGTTCACTGGTTGTGAACTCTGCTTGTTTTTCCAGAGGACCTGGGTTGGTTTCCAACATCTATATCAGGTTGCCCACAACTATCTACATGCAGATCCAGAAGATCCTATGCCCCTGTTGACTTCATCACACCCATGCACACACATGCCATACACACATACACACAAATAACAATGAAACTGTACTTTGAGTACTTGGGAAGTGGAGGCAGAAGAGTGAGTAGTTTAAGGCCATTGCTTTCAACATAGCAAAATTAAGGCCAGCATGGGTTACCTGAATCATGTATTAACAACAACAACAAGACAATAAGCAAAATAAAACAAAACAAAAATGTATAATGTTTTGTTAGCTTTATGAGGATCTTGTTCCTCTACAATAATTATTCCTAACATTGAAAAAGAGTAATATAAGAACAGGAAAGACTTCATAGCATATTTATCTTGCTAAAAACACAGGTTGAAAATTGTATCTTATCAAATTGAAACTGCTTTGATAAAAGAAAAACTCAAATATTTCTATAAAAACCTATAGAAATAATACATGGTAATTCAAGACCAGAGACTTCCAAGATAAAAATCTAATGCAGTAAGAACAGTGCCATTCAACAAGCATTGCCAAGGATGTTTTCAAATAACCTGCTGTGTTGAAGACTCAAGGGTAAACAAATGGTGAGAACTGAACTACTTTAGGTAAAGTTTGTTATCATTTGGGGTTTTTTAAGGGTAAATACGCAATCCTTTGGTGTTTAGGCAGAACAATGGACTACTTATCAAAGCATAATTTCTTTGTAGTTCTTACTGAAGGTCCTTCCTTACTCTCATTAACATAAATATCTTTTACACAAATTATCTTCACAAAGCAAAGGTTTCTGCTTCCCGTTTGCTCTAGTTACCATTTTATACACTGTGGATGCTAGAAACACTTTGGCTAAATCTTAATGGCTTCTGGAATCTGCTACTTCGTGAGGCTTTGCAGGACAATTGTTTGTAATCTTTGAAGAGTCAATAACTTTCTTCACTTTTTTTTTTTTCTTTTTGGTTGAGGGTTAAGGATGAAGACCATTGAGTTAGAATGAATGATTCTTTAAATAGACAAAAATGTTTATTTATCTATTTATTTTGTATGTGTGGCTGCACATGATTGTGCCACATATTAGATAAGAGGACAACTTGCTAGAGTAGATCCTCTCCATGTGAATTCAGGCTGCCAGGCTTGGCACCAAGCTCCCTTCGCTACTGGGCCATGCATGTGGCCCAGGAGATGCTTTCACTTACTTACTCCCCAGGCTTTTACATCATCCCTAATAACAACAGCTTGGTAGGTCTTCAGGCTGTAAAATCTGTGCTATACTTCCTTAGAACTTCTGTCTTGTAGATGGCACTGTTGCCTAATTCCCAGTGCTGGTTTCTTATGACTGCATTTCTTTAATTGGATGAGGATTGGTAGAAAGGATAGGGTTGAGCACATGAACTCAGAATGACATCTTGAGCTAGTAGATTTCAACCCAATCCTGTGGAGGCACTTACTCCTGTCTGTTAGTGTTATGGGGGTCCCTACTGAGAAAGGGCAGGGGTGAGTAAAAGGGTACCTTTAGATCAAGGTACACATTTCAGGGGCATTTTTCTCCCAGTGAAGTTATCTCATTTTTTGCAATACAGATTTAATATATAATTCATCTATATAAGAATTAATGACAACTAACAAATACATTCAGAAACTTGAAAAAACATTCCACAAGATACTATTTAACTATGAATCTTTAATAAGGTATCTTTACCTATCTCAGTGTTTTCCCCTGAATCTCAAGCTTGTCTCCACTGGTTTCTTCTGGTATTTTCAGTTTTGTAGTTGCAAACTTAAGAGCAGGTGTGTGGGTATAGCAAAGTCAGGAAGAACTTTTAAGTTTCATAGTCCTATTACTAGGAAAGTCCAAAATTTCCTTGGATTCTAGGGAACGTTGTACAGTGTGCCTATTAAGGAGCAAGCAATCTATACAATAATAATTTATACTGCTAAAAATGCAGGCCCTGGTTATTAGCCTTCAAATACTAGCTAGCAGCATCCTTGTATTAACAGAAGGCTCACCTATGTCCTCTGCATGCATTTGAAACTACTAAGAGGCAAGTCCAATTGTTTTCTTTCTTACAATTCTGGGCATGAAATCTGTAGTCATGTTGGGCAGCTCAATATTGTGTTTTTGGAGAGAAAATATCAAGGATTGTCAATAAGGAAGAGATACTACACAGGGTTTTTAGTACTCTGAAGCAGACTTCAAGTGTGACAAATGTGATTCTGATGAGAACAACTGCTTATGTATGTGACAGGCATGTGATGGTGGCCATAGGAGTTCGGAAAACAGACCTTTGACTATAAAGAAGTGAACTGGTGCATTTCTGTTCCAGTGTTACCACTGCTACTGATGTTGTTCTCATGCTTGTCATGGATGCTTTCTGTAGTTGTCTGACTTCCCTGTACTAATTTCCTGTAATTCAAAAACCTATGGTGATAGTAGACATCAAATTGTTCAAAGAAATATTTGGTTATCAGATGCCTTCTCTTCTGTGCCCTGTGTCTGCAAGTACTTGGTAAATCGTGGGCAGTCTGATTGAAAGTTTTGTGAGAAACCACTTCATATCAGCCTTCTTCTTGTTTGATGCAGCCATTTCTCTTTTGCTTTTAAGATTCTAGGGCTAACTAATACCTTACAAGGACCAGTATCCCAGGGCCTGGAAGAAGCAAGCATGAAGATTACTTCTTCATCAAATGCAATTTTCTTTCATCAGCCGTAAACTTTTTCATCAACATCTTGGAACACATGCCATTCAAATATTTGCAACAGATTCAAAGCTTAGTTTAAGGGGACTGCATATGGGTCTCAAGGTCAAATGAAGGGGAACACAAGGTTGCCTGTCTCTAGAGTGACTCTACAGTGCTCAAAAGAAAAGCTGTGATATTTTGCATTTAAAACTAGAATACTGAGGATTAAGGCGGGAGAATCTTGGAATTTAACACCAGATTTCAAAAATCTTGTATGTAAAGTCTGTCAGGACATTCATAGTGCTGTTTGATTCTCATTCTCCTTTGCCTCCTCTGTCATCATCATCATCATCATCATCATCATCACCATCCTCATCATCATCCTCAAAAGATAGGCTCGTCTCTGTGAGACTTCAAGCTCACTAGACACCTCTACTTTTCTTTGTCAAAACTGTGGCTTCATTTTTTTTTTTTGCTTCACCTCATTTGCAATTTTAAAATTTGCAACTTGTTCTTCATTTACTCTAAGGTCCCAAGCCATTGGTAATTTGCTTCTAGATCCTTCATGTGACCAAGAAAATGGACTGGGTAATTGAAAATAAATATGAAGAAATGAGGAAACAGGTCTTTTTACTCCACTTGAATTCTAGTCCTGGCCCTGGGTCCTGCTGTGGGTCAGTGCAAGGGTAGAGAGATGTTAGTCTTTATTTAGCCTCCGATCAGTAGGACCTTCTGCAGTCACAGTATTTTGTATAAGAATGTAATCTATCATTAATTTAGAAAAAAATAAATGTGAAGATCACAAGAACCTCTACTGATTAAACACTTTAATCAGTGTCTAATAGTTTATTACATAGCCATTTTTGGTGCAGCTTTTAATCATGATTTGCCACTGTTCAACCTGAAATGCATTTCTTAATGTTTAAAATGGTAGAGAGAAAACGGTTTCTTCATTCCCTACTCTATCAGATAGCTTTCACACTGTTATGACCAATAGTTGACAAAAGCAATGATCGTAAGAGAGGAGTGGTTTATTTTGGCTTGTGTTTTTCAGGCAACATCAGCCCATGATGTTATGGAAGGCATGGCAGCTCAGGATGTTCTTTCCACACCAGCAGAAGCATGTGGAGGCTGCATCTCCCATATCAACATCCAAGAAGGCAGAATGCTCTGGCCAGAATCAGAGTGGCTCTCACCTTCAAGACCTACCCGTCGTGACTGACTTCCACCAATGAGGCCACTGTCCTAGTGACTCCACAACTTCCCCAAACTGTCCCACCAGATGGAGACCAGCAGTTCAGTTACCCAGGGCACATTACACATTCAAACCATAGCATCTGTTATCTATAGTAAGTTATGATGCTGGCAATTGGTCCTTTGTAATCACAGATTCCACATGAACAAATTCAGTCAACTATGGATTAAAAATATTTGAAACATATTGTATCTGGTTTTCCCACAGTGTAGCATTTGCCTTGAATTAAGTATTATAAATAATCCAGTTATGGCTTAAAAGTGTATATATATATATATATATATATATATATATATATATATATATTCTCTGTATAAATCCTGTATCATTTTGCATACAAGACTTTAGAGCCTGAAGAACTTGGTGTGCTCAAAGCTTCATGGAGCTGGTTCCCTGTGGATGCTGAGAGACAACTGCTATTATTCTTCAAATTGATCATACACAGTCCATTTTCATTACAGCATTTTTATTCATTGGTTTGCTCAAGGTAGTGGATTTACTCCAATGTGTGTAAGCAGTTGATCTCATGAGGGCCACTGCTTTCTTTCTTGAAGTGTACTTTCAAGTTATAAATACAGTGTCTGGTGACTCCTCCTTATTGACTTCCTGGTCTTGTCTCTCCCAACACACAGTATGCAGTTTTCCAACATGATTCCAGAGTTCATGTGTATAGCTATAGGAAAGAGAACATGTCTCTCTCCAAAGAGCTTAGATTCCATGTAGAGATACTGAGGAACTTACCATTGCATTGGGGGGTGGCAGTTTCGCAACTAGAATTCAAAGGGCATATCAGAGTGGATGACTTTTTTTGGCATTTTTTTATTAGTTCAACTTAGGAACAAGTTTGCTTCACATGGCAATCTGTTCTCCCTCTCCCTCCCCTCCCTGCCAACCCTCCACCAGTCCCCCACCCTATCCCCTTCCACTCTCCAGGGAGGGTAGGGCCCTCCATGGGGGCTCCCCAAAGTCCACCACATTATCCTGGACGGGGCCTAGGCCCTCCCCCATGTTTCACTTGGGATGGGCTCTCAAAGTCACTTCTTACACCAGGGAAAAATACTGGTCCACTACTAGGGGCCCCATAGAGTGCCAAGGCCTCCTCATTGACAAGAGTGGCTGCCTTTTAACAGTAGCAATTGTCATTTTTTTCTCTTTACTTTTACATGCCATTGAACAATCTTCCCAAGGTCTAAGTCATTTAGGAACAATAAAACACTGATGAACCCCATTTTTCTACAACAATGAAATTTGGACATTTATTCTGGCTTTCTGTGACAGAAAGAAGTACTAAAACAAATATATTGAGTATTTTTCTCAATTATTGCAGGCTTAGAAGCCATCAGTCTAGCTAGTTGTTAGATGCCATTACACACAGCTCTCTCTCTCTCTCTCTCTCTCTCTCTCTCTCTCTCTCTCTCTCTCACACACACACACACACACACACACAGTCCAACAGTTTACCCTTTGGTATTTAGTGCCACTAAATAAATTAAAAGTCAGTTTGTGGTTCTGCAACTACAGACATAAATATATTAAATAATAGTGAGCTGAGATGCAGAGTAGCAAAACACCACATCCTCTGTGGACCAATTTAATGGCTTTTTATGGATTGAACCAAGCAATTATTTCCAACCCCAGCTATTCTGACCTTTCTCATTTCTGTTGCTGTTAATACTCTAAAAACTGTTTTGTGCATAGAGTGAGGGCACTGAGCAGGCACGCTAAGTACAGAATGTGGTTAAACTCTAGGCTTTAATCTGTTGTAGCTCCTCATAATAAAAAGGTGTGCTAGGAGAGACTAAAAAGTGACAAGCAACCCTGTGAAAGTCTACAGAAGGCCTTTGAGTTCTGTGAAGTACTTAGCTTTCTTTCCACAGTGAACCCCTGATTGTTTTTGACAGTTCTCCAAAGAACAAACTTCCAATCATTTATAACAGCAGTTGAGTCCACACAGCCACTCTTTTTGACCAATTTTATTGAAAAAATTTCTTGCTCTTACTGGCAAGCATCTTGCTTCATACAGTTATTGTTTTTTTTAAATCTGTCTTTGCAGGAATATGAACCCCATAAGGACTGTTCTCTCCTGTTGCCCAGAAAAAGGTTTAAAACTGTTCACTACATAGCAAACAAAACAAAACCTCAACCCTCTCAAATAAAAATGCAAACAAACAACCCGATAAATGAGCCATGACATGATCAGCTGTCTGTGCAAGACCAATCAGACTTTCTGTGTCACAAGTTACTTTGGTAACAAACACATTTATAACACTATGTATTTTCTCTTAAATTCGACAGAGGAAAATACTGTTCTATTTTTGGCAACAAGTATTTCCTAGACAGTTTTCTCATCAGAGGAAATGCAGCATCACAACTATGGTTCCATCCTTCCAGAAAGTACCATTGTTCTGCAGTGCCTGTTACTACTGAAGCTTTGGTTTAAACAATTTTAAAAATGCTTTAACTCCCATCTCTTGTGCTCTCAGAGTGAGATCAAGGATTAAAAAGCTCCAAGAGTTTCCAATCTTGGTGGAAAATTGGCTGTCACACTGAGAGAGATATATTCTAACTGACTTTGCTGTGCAATTGGGTCCTTAATGAAAGCTGCATAAAGCAAACCTGCACCCCTCTCTATTTCATTTGTGCATCTTGTACCTAGAATAAAATGTAACTGCTGTAAATCTTTAAGTTGGGTTCAATAAAGCAATAATAGCGTACTGTGCAAACTGACCATTTAGCTTAACGACTGATTTGTTACACCATTAACTTGTCCCCTACCTTGTCTTAGGGCTCTTTGCTATCTGAGTGGTTGCTAACTACTGTAATGAACAGATTCTTCCAAGGGGAAAAACATCTGAAACCAGAGTCTGGTGATATCACTGACGGAAAACTAAAAGGTGGCCATGAAATAATGAATAGATGTTGAAGTTATTAATGTTTAATCGCGAAGGAATTGTAGGACCTCAGGAAGTTGTATTAGAAATAAAATCAGCAAAGGAAAAAGGCATGCAGAATCTTGTTAAGGCTTTGTAATTTGTGCAGAACATGTCAGAATTTTAGCTGCTATTAAAATAAAATTTAAAAAAACCCTTTAGATCTCTGTAGTCAAATTACATGCTTTGGGAATTGGTACGAGTAGCAGCTAAAGCATTTAGCTTTCTCCTTTTGACCAAGGGACTCAAGGAAGATATGTGTGAAGCCAGGGGATGGTTAATTCTAAACCAGTGTGAGCTGACTGGAAGGTGCAGTGTCGTCTTCCATACCTGGGACTGCAGCCAGTGCTAACATCTGTGTAAGGAATTGAATATATTTGCTAGAGAAAGGAAACCCAGCTTGGATGTCAATACCAGAGTCACATTTCTCTTTCTATGTAGTATAATGCTATCATCTTTATAGGAAATGCAAACTTATCCTTTTATTTTATAAAAATCTCAGATATAATCTACCTTGAATTTTACATTCTATAGGGGCTTTCACCAACAAAAATGATTCATCTCCCTGTTGTTTTAAGAAACAAACTGTCAGGTTTTAATATCTGGTTTATCAAGATTATATGAGTCTACACTTTCAAAAATATTAAATGAAAAAAATATGCCATAGAGCAGTGGTTCTCAACATTCTTAATGCTGTGACCCTTAAAAATACAGTTCCTCATGTTATGGTGACCCCTAACTATGAAATTATTTTCATTGCTACTTTGTAATTATTAATTTTCCTACTATTATGAATCACAATATAAATATTTTTGGAGCTAGAGGTTTGCCAAAAGGGTCATGACCTACATGGTGAGAACCATTGTCATAGAAATATCAGAGGAATATTTCCACAAAAATTTATGTAATTATCAGGAAGGGTTGTTTTTTAAGTCTTAAAAATGGTATTAAATGATGAATTCACAGTTGAATTGCTCATGCAATGTAACTACATAGCAATTGTAAGCAAGGCTGAATGTGGTGGCTCACGTTGTTATTCTTACAGGACACTGAGGCGGGAAGATCATGAATATCATGAACTCAAGCTAAACCTTGGCTAAAAAGGAGGGATGTCTTAGAAATATTAAAAGCATATTTCTGAGTGTAAAGTTGCAAGGCAAAGTAGAAGCTAAATATCAATAGTTACATATTGCATAACAGATTAATTTGCTAAATGTAATATAGACTAATAAAGAAATAAGGGTGAGAGGAACTAAGATACCCGACAATTGAAAGCTGATGCAATAAATTATGCAAATTAATAAAGTAAAGCAAATATAAATAATTAAAAATATAGCACTATGGGGCTGGAGAGATGGCTCAGTGGTTAAATGGGTATGCTTCTCTTCCAGAAGACCCGAGTTCTGTTTTCACTACTTACATTTAGAGGCTCCTAATTTCTTGTAGCTTCACTCCCTGAGTGAACCTCTTCTGGCCTCTGTGGGCATCTGTGCACAAATGGTATAAACCTACATACACACATACATAAACCTTCACACACACACATATAGTACTCTATGGAACTGTGAATGATGTCAGTTTTATTGTGAAATGAGAAAGGCAGCTACACAGTATACTGTAAAAATGTTAAATGAGTTTTTATTTGTCTTAATAGTTAAAGGACTAGGATGAATACCATTTTGGAAGGCGAAATAAGAAGTGTTTATAATGGTCACATCTGCATGGTAATATTTTCAAACACTGTTATAATTTATCTACAGTGAATGCATTGGTTATGAAAAACTGATAGGAGCCATAAGAAAGTGTACCAAGTACATAGAGAATGCACTGCCTGAGTAAGCATGCTCCCTTTCCCCCTCTATTTTTGCTTTATGTTTGATGAATCACCGTGAAAAATATTTTCAAATAGATGCCTTTGGAATACACACTCAATTTTCCTGCTCCTCTGGGGCATAAGTTGTTACTGAAGTTTCTGTGGCTAGGTTGTACTAATATTGAATACATGGAATTTTGCCATCCTCATAACTCACAGATCGAGGGAAATGATAGAGGGACTAGTTGTATTTGAGCACCACCCAGGGCTACATCCAGCAGTGAGGCTGGCCACATGGCACCATTGCTCATGCCGATAACATGAAGTCTCTGGCCTTGAACTCCCTGCCCTGCCATGCCATGCTGACAGAGTTCCATGCCAGGAGCAGTATGGAAAATGATTCCTGGAAACAATTCTATAATACATGTTCTGAGACAGTTAGACTACTTTCTCCACATGCCCCATTGTGGTCTGTCACTTGTTAATGTCTAACCTTGGGCAAGTCAAGCGACTTCTTGTTTTTCAGTTTCCCTATCCATAAGATAGACTGATGTTACTACTCACCTAGAACAATGAAGAGGATTAAGTGGCATAATGTAGAAAGACATTAAGACAGTAGGGTCAGGTTGTAGCTCAAGAATGGAGAAGTCCTGTGTTCAGTGCCCCATACTATATATCAAGTATAGTGATGCATGCTTATAATCCTAGCACTTGGGAATGGAGGGAGAATCAAAAGTTCATGGTCATCGTCAGCTACACAGCAAGCTGGAGACTGGCCTGTGTTACCTGAGACTCTGTATAAAAACAAACAAACAAAATCCAAAAAATATTAGGACAGAAATTGAACCAAAATAAGAACTCAATGAATGTTAATTATTGTCATGGCCACAGTGTTCATAACCTGCCCAACACTTCCAAGTTTAAAAATATTTTTGCATATGGTAACATACCTGTAAGTAGAGGGGAAGATCACATTCTTAGAGCTATAACTCTGCTACTCACTGTGCAGTCAGTCTTTGCAACAGTCATAGTAGTCAATAACATTTTCTACTTTGCAAAGGAAGACACTGAAGCTAACCAAGACCCATCTTTGCAGTCTACATGTACCCCATCTTTAAATGATTTCTTGTTAATCAATTTCAGAATTCACAGCTTCATTCCCACCAATCCTCCTGTCTACCTTTACTCCAGTGTATCTACCACTATAGGGCTTCTTGAAGAATCCCAAATAAACAGTATGTGGTAAGAAATGCTGGGAGCAATGGTGTAGCCTTTTACCAAAGTTCTTGTAAATAGGTTTTGTTCCATGTTAGTGATTAGTTCTGTTTAGAATTTCATGTCATTTTGATTTTGGGGGCTACCATCTATTCATGTCAGAATAGCAGTCTTGTTAAGTTATTTCCTTTTCCACTCTGGTCTCCAATTCTACATGGACTGCCTGCCCAAATGCCTACCTATTATGGACCCATTGCCTTTGCTTCCATGACCATACTCTGCTTTGTTCACTCTTAAGCATTCATTAAAAAAAACTACCTTCTTACTTGAGACTCTGCCTAATGGCTGTTGGATCCTTTAATGTGCCACTGGCCAAGGAACATTTTGTCCCTGTTGGAGTACTTCTGAATCAACAACATGCTCCCTATATTAGCTCTGTCAAGCCTACAGGTCTTTTCAAATCTACTCATCTTTCCAAAAACAAAACTCTTGTAGTAGGATCTAAAGTCTGCTCATTTCAAAATATTCTTAACTCTGTTAGTATCCTCGTCCTACCCAGTAGGAATTCCTCATAACCTGTCCTATGATAGATTCTGAGTCCATCATGGACCAGAGCTCTATTGTCATAGAAGCATTTCATCACTGTCCTTGTGAGAGGCCCAGAATTTATCCTTATGGGGAATGAGAGTCCAATGACAATTACACATAGGTGCCAAAGCTAAGATGAACACATATTACTTTGAAATGATATATCTATAAAATTGTACAGACTTCTCAAACCTTTATGTTTAAATATTTTCTATCAGATGTAAAAGATAAAGATGCCCCCAGAAAACAGGATGAACTGAATAGAAAAGTTCCTTCTTCAACTATGGTAGAAAGCAGCATTATTTGAAATTCTCTTGTCTGCATTCTATAAAACCGAAGAGGCAAAATAACCCGTTGTTTGCATATAAATCAGCTACATAAAATCGGTCTAAATACAGTGGTATGTATAGTTTATATTCAAATCTTATTAAAATCAACGATGTATTTTCATTTAGGAGAAACTTCTCAATTAATAAAAAAGCAGTAGCCATTTTGTTTGGCAAAGGGTTCTCCAAGCTCGGATAGTAGCACCCACTCCTCTGTATTTATATAAACTTTTGGTTACATTGAAAAGCAAAATATTTGGTTAAATAGTGTTTTTTAAACTATTTGAGAGTATGGTCATAATTCTGAAAACACACCACAATTTTGGACATTGGTAAATTCCAATTTGGGGCAAACTTTCAAATAAGAATCCCATGCATGACTAGAGAATATTTTCAAAGGACCACTAAAAGGAATTGTTTACTTTAGTTCTTGTTAAGTAATTTTTGTTCATAGAATTATCATATTTGAATATCATATACATGAAACATTGTGTGCAACTTGGAAGTATCTGGCATGTGTTTTACAGTGTATGTGTGTAGCATCCACTCAGAATAAATAGAAAATAAATCTCCCCACCAAAATATTCTCTCCAGGAGCAGCCTCCTTACCATTCCTTGAAGGTGCTTCTGTTTGCTAATAGAGACCAATATTGTGATTTTTGAATTGTATAAATATGTTTTTCTTGGTTTTGATATTTAATAAATATGAAAATTTAATATGAAATGTTTAGTTTTTGTTTCTGGTTATCTTCTTTTTGGTGAATGGATTCAATTTTTCCATTTAATTGTATAATTTTGAGATTTAGTTATAGTTTACTGAATTGGCTTACAGGCTGTCATCTGGCTAGGCCAACACAGTCTGTCTCCTGACTGAAAGGCCAAGAATCTGGTAGTTGTTCAGGCAATGGCGCTGGATGTCTTAGATTTTCTTTAGTCTATGTTGGAATCCCAAAGAAGTAGGTTCTAATACCGTAGATGGAATGTCTCAGCAACAGGATGGATGAACTTGTCAGGAAGAGTGAAGGCAATCAGAGAAAGAACAAAAGATTCCTTCTTTCAAGTTGTTGGGGGCCACCAGAAGGTGTGTCCCAGATTTAGGGGGGTACTCTGATATCAAATAATCCATATTTGTACTGGGCTCTGACTCAAATGATTTGTATTTGGGGTTGGTGTTCCCACTTTAGGTGATTCGGACTTCAGGTAAATTTCCCCACTTCAGTGATCCAGTCAAGAAAAATCCAGGGGTGCCCAGCTGCTTAGGTGTTAGCTAATCCCAGCTGTTGTCAAGTTAACAATTGAGATCAGGCTTTAGACACAGTAACAGAGACTTGGAAAATAAAGAATATATATATTTTTATTTTTTTAATTTTTTTATTAGTTCAAATTAAGGACAATCTTGTTTCACATGTCAATCCTTTCTCCCTCTCCCTCCCCTCACCCCTCCTACCCCACCCTGGTTTACCCCCCACCCCATCCACCCTCCACTCCCAAGGCAGGGTAGGGCCCTCAACAGGGGCTCTGCAAAGTCCACTACATCATCCTGGGCAAGGCCTAGGCCCTTCCCCATGTGTCCAGGGCAAGAGTGCATCCCTTCACGTGGGATGGGCTCTCAAAGTCCCTTCTTATACCAGGGAAAAATACTAATCCACTACCAGGCTACCCCTAGAGTGTAGAGGCCTCCTCATTGACATCCATGTTCAGGGGCCTGGATCAGTCCTATACTGGCCTCCTAGATAGCATCTGGGGTCAATGTGTTCCCCCTTGTTCAAGCCAGCTGTTTCTGTGGGTTTAACAGCCTGGTACCAAATCCTTTGATCTTCATTCCTCCCTCTCTGCAACTAAGTTCCAGAGTTCAGTTCAGTGTATATCTGTGGATGTCTGCCTCTACTTCCATCAGCTACTGGATGAGGGCTCTAGGATGACGTAAAAAGTAGTCATCAATCTCATTTTAAGGCAAGGGCGTTTAGGTTATCCTCTCCACCATTGCGTGGATTTGACAAAAATCCAACACCCCTTCATGATAAAGATGTTGGAGAGAACAGGGATAACTGGAACATATCTAAACATGATAAAAGCAATATACACCAAACCAACAGCCAACATCAAACTAAATGGAGAGAAACTCAATGTGATTCCTCTAAAATCAGGAACAAGACAAGGCGGTCCACTCTCTCCATATCTTGTGAATATTGTCCTGGAAGTTCTAGCTAGAGCAATAAGACAACAAAAGGAGATCAAAGGTATACAAATTGGAAAGGAAGAAGTCAAACTCTCACTATTTGCAGATGATATGATAGTCTACATAAGTGACCCGAAAAACTCTACCAGGGAACTCCTACAGCTGTTAAACACCTTCAGCAAAGTAGCAGGATACAAAATTAACTAAAAAAAATCAGTAGCCCTACTTTATACAGATGATAAATGCCATGAGAAAGAAATCAGAGAAACATACCCTTCACAATCTCCACAAACAACATAAAATATCTTGGAGTAATGCTAACCAAAAAAGTGAAAGACCTGTATAGTAAGAACTTTGAGTCTTTAAAGAAAGAAATTAAAGAAGACTAGAAAATGGAAAGATCTCCCATGCTCTTGGATAGGTAGAATCAACATAGTGAAAATAGTAATCCTGCCAAAAGTAATCTACAGAGTCAATGCAATCCGCATCAAAATCCCAACACAGTTCTTCACAGACCTTGAAAGAACAATTCTCAACTTTATATGCAAAAACAAAAAACCCAGGATAGCCAAAACAACGCTGTACAATAAAGGATCTTCTGGTGGCATCACCATCCCTGACTTCAAGCTCTATTATAGAGCCATAGTTCTGAAAACAGCTTGGTATTGGCACAAAAAAAGACAGACCAATGGAATGGAATTGAAAACCCTGATATTAACCCATACACCTAAGAACACCTTATCTTTGACAAAGATGCTAAATCTATTCAATGGAAAAAAGATAGCATCTTCAACAAATGGTGCTGGCACAACTGGGTTTGGACATGCAGAAGATTGCAGATAGATTCATACCTGTCACCATGCACAAAACTTAAGTGCAATTGGATCAAAGATATCACCATAAATCCAGCCACACTGAATCTTATAGAAAAGAAAGTGGGAGATACCCTTGAACAAAGTGGCACAGGAGACTGCTTCCTGAACATTACACCAGTAGCACAGACACTGAGATCTTCAATTAATAAATGGGAACTCCTGAAACTGAGAAGTTTCTGTAAGGCAAAGGACACAGTAAGTAAGACAAAATGACAGCCAACAGAATGGGAAAAGATCTTCACCAACCCCACATCTGACAGAGGGCTAATTTCCAAAATATACCATGAACTCAAGAAGCTAGCCACCAAGACAACAAACTATGAAATTAAAAAGTAGGGTGCAGAACTAAATAGAGAATTCTCAACAGAGGAATCTTAAATGGCTGAAAGACACTTAAGAATGTGCTCAAAATCCTTGGCCATCAGAGAAATGCAACTCAAAACTACTCTGAGATACCACCTCACACCTGTCAGAATGGCTAAAATCAAAAACACCAATGACAATCTATGCTGAAGAGGATGTGGAGAAAAAGGAACACTCCTTCATTGCTGGTAGGAGTGCCAACTTGTAAGACCACTGTGGAAATCAGTATGGTGGTTGCTCAGAAAAATGGGAATCAGTCTACCTCAAGATCCAGCCATTCCTCTCTTGGATACCCAAATAATGCACATTCATAAAACAAGGACATATGTTCAACTATGTTCATAGCAGCATTGTTTGTAATAGTCAGAACCTGGAAGCAACCTAGATGCCCCTCAACTGAAGAATGGGTAGAGAAAATGTGTTACATTTATACAATGGAGTGCTATTCAGCAGAAAAAAAGCAATGGAATCTTGAAATTCGCAGGCAAATGGATGGAACTAGAAGAAACCATCCTGAGTGAGGTAACCCAGTCACAAAAAGACAAACATGGTATGTACTCACTCATATATGAATTTTAGACATAGAGCAAAGGATTACCAATGTATAATCCTCTTCACCAAAGAAACTAGGAAACATGAAGGAATCTAGGGGATAAATGCTTGGACCCCAGGAATGGGAAGGGGCAGGAAAACCTGAGCTAACTGGGAGCACGTGGGTAGTGGAGAGGGAGCTGCCTGAATGAGAGCAGGAGAAGAGGAGAGAAAAGGAGGAAATGGAGCAGCAGAAATATTGAGTTGGGGGAAGAATAGAGGAGAGCAGGATGAGAGATACCATATTAGAGGGAGCCATTTTAGGTCCAAGGAGAGATCTGGCACTGGGGAGATTTTCAGGGACCTACAAGGATGACAAGGAATATATTTTTAAAAATTATGAGGTTGTTATGGAAGACATTGATGATCTGGGTGATGGCATAACACTGGGAAGTGCCAAAGAGAGGAATGCAACACAGTAACAGTGGAAAACTATGGATATCTGGCCAGATTAGGCCTAATACTTGCTTGTTTCAATAAAGCTTTATTGGATCACAGTTTTGTCCTTTTCCCTATGAGTTGTCTATTGACATTTTAATCCCACAACAGCAGAATTTAGACATTACAAGAGCTAAATATATTTAGCATCAGGCTATTGACAGATAGTATTTATAATCCCTGGAATGCTGGCTTGGTGTAGGCAAGAGGAAGACCAGATTTGTTTGGAAGTAGGAAGACTTGTTTCGATGTTTTTGTTTTGGCAATCCTAGCATTATCAGCACTGGCTCTTACTTTTCCCATCCTTCTAGTAGCTCATTTTCCTCTCCATAGTCTTTGGGACTACTACCTTTTGTGTTAATAAAATTTGGGGACATAAAAAAGCCTTAGAGGAGTTGGAAAGATAACGCAGTGGTTAATCGCATAGATTGCTCTTACAGAAGATCTAAGTTTCCAGTATCCATGCCAGGTTCTTCCTAACTGCCTGTAATTTCAGCTGTAGGGGAATATGATGCCCCTTTCTGGACTCTGAGAGCACTTGCACTAACATGCACATAATTAACACACATGTACACAATAAAAAAATAAAAACAAGAGCTATGATGATATATAGGCAAAAAAGGTGTATCTCTGCCCCAGTAAAACTTTATTTAGACAGACAGTAGTTCCATATGGTCAAATGGTCATAGTGTCGAAATATGGCTCTTTTTAAGGCATCCTTACCTTTCCTCTTAACTTTTGTTTCTTCATCTCCTATTTTCATGGTGTTTGCATCCCTCCACATCCCATTTCCTTTGTCTTCTCCTTTTGCCATTTGTTTCTTCACTCCCTACATTAAGAATTTTAATTACCCACACATGTGACCAAGTTATATATAGTTGAAAGTATGGCATCAATATAGTGAACCATTGCTTTGTCTTCATCCAAGGTTAGAATTTCCATTTTCCACACCATGTGTTCCTGGGGCACAGCCCAGCTCCATCTTCCTCCAGAAGCAGGCTCCCATGGTGGGCTTCACACTAAATCCACCCATGTCCCTTACTTGGCTGCATCTTGCTATACGAGTTTATGTGAGTGTCACCACCTGCAGTTTAAATAATAGACAATTTCACTGGCTCAGCATAGCCTCTGGCTTTTATGTCATATTTCTTTTTTGCCTCCTATGAAGAAATGCCTATTTCCCCCTCCAGGTTATTACAAATCTAGTCACTATTACAGAGTCACAATTTTCCAGTCCCTTTGGTTCTGCTAGTATTGATTTTGAGCTCCATTTTACTTACATTGCCTTTAAAGTCACTTGTGGGCATTTTAATTCATACAGGTAACTTGGTGAAAGAACACTGTGTTCGTAATACTCAACAAACACCATCCTTTTTTTCCTTTTAATTAAGTCATCTATAATTTCATATTTCCGCAATGTTTCCTATAAAAAGTTAGGAGAGGTGATTACTATACTCCTTTCACCACACTTACTAGCATTTACCATGTGCAACCAAAATAAGGTGACTGTGGACAATTAACACTCACTCAATCATAAACTTACAACAGTATTTCTTGTATCTTACATCTAAATTCAATTCAATAGCCATCTCCTTTTTGTCCTGCAGATTGGAAAGAAGTCACACATCATCAAAATTTTTTCACAAATCATTTTTTGGAAAGGTTAAATTATGAAAAAGTAAAACACTAGTATGAGCATATAAGAATGTAGCACATTTGAGAATAACAACACAATTATCTTCAGTTTTATGCACCTGCTAAAATAGCAGGGTACACATATTGAAATCTTAAAGGGCTTATCAACCATGAAGGCAATGACAATGTGTAGAATGTCTAAACTATTTGTTCCATCACAAGGTGATTTTAGAGCTCTTCACAGAACCACTTAAACGATAAAAAAGGAAGTATTCATTTAGGGCTGTTGCTGTTGGAAGACAGAATTTCACAGATTCTAGTTTGGAAAGAAATGGTCTCTAATGGACATTTAGGATATCTTATTTATTTTAAGGATTTCTTACCTGCTTCGACTAATTCCACAAAACTAACATTTAGAACAGCTGACAGGAGAGTTTTGGGCATTCAGTGTAAATCAACCTTCTTTTTTGAGAAACTCTTGAGCTCTTTTGAATTAAGCAAGGTTAGAGCAAATGTTATTGTATGGTATGGTGGTCTGAACAGGACTGAGTTCCATAGACTCATGTGTTTCAATGCATGAGGTAACAATGGTGCAGTATACTTTCATTTACACTCACTTAAATAGTACAGTAAGGGGGCACCAAGAGCAATAATCATTGTGTTACAAAACATGACATTAACTTTCTCCCGCTTTCCGCATAAACAGTACATTTATAGTCCACTTAACACTAAAAGGTAATTTTCTTCTAATGAAGAGGAGAGTTGTTAAAAGTGTCCTGCCATAGGAAGAGCAGTGTATAAGTCCTTCTAATAGGATTATGCACACTAGATTCTTATTACCATAATTAGGTTTTCCAATGTTATGGGTTTTGTGGGTTTGCATTCTAGAAGAGTTCTTGCTAAATCAATAGCCAACTCATCAGGATCTGATAAAAAATTCAGGCCGAGCAAACTTTCCCTTACAGACATAAAATAAACTACAATCAATTATCAGGTGTGTTGGGCTAATTTCTGCTTTTTCTTTTCTCACATTCTTGTAAAACTTGAATTCACCCAAAATATGTTTTTCTCAGAGATGTAATTACATCATATGTAGGAAAGAGAACTCTCCAAGAAAGTAAACTATCAAAGAATGTACACTTTTGTTGTTGTCTTTTACATCTCTTCCCCATTTTCCTTATTTTCTATTAATCTATTTGGAACCTGTGGTGTCATAGCATAGGAAGTATATGACACCTGAAGCCATGAAGGCCAGGCTTCCTCTGAGCTCTCACTGTGTGCAGAGTTGCTGTCAGGGCTCTACAGATGAGCAGAGACACTGGAATGTACAGACAGTACTAGGCTTTCTTAGAAAAGCTTATATGGTCAGAGAGTGCATGGCCCTCTGAGGGTAGAGAGCCAAGAAAACTAATTGCTTTTCAGCCTAAGAGGCAGGAAGCCTCAGAAGGAGAGGACAGAGATACAGCATCAGTGTGAGACTGGATGCCTGGAAGCCCCCTGGAGATTCAACAGCATGTGTCCTTATCCACTTGCTAAAGGATCTAGAATCTGGTATCCACAGGACATGGTCACCATGTGTGTAGGGTGTGATGGGTGGGGGAGCACTCCATCAGAGTGGGGCATGGGCACATGTGTAAGCATCTTCTCTGCCTTTTATGCCATCTAAAACCCAGCTTATTGCATGGTGCCACCACTATTCAGTGACACTATTCAGTTTGTCAATGTACATGCCAATTATCTCTGGAAGGACCCTCACAGACACCCCTAAAGTAGATTTTCCATTGCTCTAAATGTCTGTTAATCCAGTCAAGTTGACAAACAAGTGGAAGTGGTATGTCAACTCATTTAATTATCTTAACAATCTAGTGAGATAGAAATCATTATCAGAAACAAGCACTGGAGAAGTTCAATAACTTGGCTAAAGTGATTTACTACTGAAAAACAGGACCTGTGATGGGCATGTAACTCAGATAATAGAGTGCTTGGCCAGTGTAACCTCGGCACTCAGGATTTGGAAGCAAGAGTGTCAGAAGTTCACATTTATCTTTATATACAAAGAAAGTTCACTAGCTATTCCTTTTTTTTTCTTACCAGTTTATGAGTTTATGGTTAGTTTTTTTTTTTTTTTTTTTTTTTTTTTTTTTTTTTTTTTTTTTTTGTCAACTTGACTCAGAGTAGAGTCACCTGGGAAGGTGGAGGAACCTCAGCTGAGGAATTGCCTCTATCAGACTGGTGTGTGCTCATCTCTATGAAGCATTTTCTTGATTGCTGATAGATGTGGGAAGGCCCAACTCATTGTGGGTGGTACCATCTCGTGCAGGTGCTGGAGCTGTATAAAAAAAGTAGCTGAGAAAGCCTAGGGAAGCAAATGGGTAGGTAAGAAGAATTCTTACATGTTTTCCATTTCACTTCTTGCCTGGTTCTCTTACTGATGGACTGTTGTAGCACGAATAAAAAGAACTGAAAGATGGATATTAGGGTTCAAGCTGAAGATCAGAAAAGCAAAGCAGCCAAGTCACCAGAGAGCTCTTACCTCTACCAAGGCTGGGAAGATCCTGACCTCAACATGACTAAAGACTAATAACCCAAGACTGAATGCCAAATACTGAATGCCTGCTCTGAGACCCTTATCCTGTCTTGTATTCCTTTCTAGTGCTGGGATTAAAGGCCTGAGCTCTGTTTCACTTTTAGACTGATTCACTTTCATGGCCTTGAACTCACTGAGATCCACCTGCCCCTGTCTCCTGAGTCCTGGGATTAAAGGTGTGTGCCAACACTGCCTGGCCTCTATGGCTGTGGCTATCTTTGAATTCTGATCGCCAAGCAACCTTTATTAGATAATAAACAACATATCACCACAGACTATGATTAGAACATGAAAGGCAAATAAACTTTGCCCTCCCCAGGTTGGTTTTGGTCAGTGTTTTATCTAAGCAATAAAAAAACCAAACCAGGAAAATAAATATAAACAACTGACAACCATTCTGGGGGCGGTGGTATTTGAAAATACAAGATGTAGAGAAAATAGTAATGTTTGCAATCATTTATGCTTTTAGAAATGCATGCCCAGTACATAAGAAGATGAGAGTGCAGACTGGAACCCTCATGGTGCAATAAAGAAGACTCAACCAGAGCACCTTCCCGTTGGTTGCATTAAGTATGTATACCATTGCAATTTTGGAATACTTGGAAGTTTTCTTTGCAACTTTCTCTTGCCTTAGACTCCATTTATCTCTGTATTCCCTTTCTCAGTGTCCATCAGAATCTGAAGATATTTGTACATTTTAGTGATAAGACTGAAAATTTATCCCATGCTAATATGCCAATTTGAGCATTATTCTTATGCTGAATTCAGAAGTTACAAATGATTTCACATTGGTAACGCTTGATAGAATATTTGAGTCACTCCCTCTAAAGCTCCCAGAAATGAATTCAAATGTCACAAAGTGAAAGAATTGAGGAACTTGTTCTGGGAAGTCTTTAAGAATTTTAAAGAGCTTAAAGGTAAAAGTTTTTCTGAAAATGGGCTGTGAATTACTTAAGCCCCTAGAATGAAAATAGGAGATGGGTGAGGGTTGAGGGGATAGGGTTGGGGGTGCTGCAGAGGAGAATTCATATTAAACTCCAAATGATTGGGTTCTATAATTGTCCTTTGTAAGGCTCTGGAGAAAGGAAAGGAAAGTGGACATCAGAGCTCCTTAGCTGGATCTTAATCTTGGCTCTGTTGTGGATTATTAGCTTAAAATGTGTTACATTCATTTATGATGTGGAATATTTGTTTAATGATGCAATGATGGGTTGTGTTGTTTTATGTTGCCTTTGTTTAACTATGTAAAGCTGTGTGACTTTATTTGTCTAAAACACCTGACTTGTCTAATAAAGAGCTGAACGTCCAATAGCTATGCAGGAGAGAGAAATAGGTAGGGCTGTCAGGCAGAGAGAATAAATCGGAAGATAGAGAAGAGGGAGGAGGGAAAGGGGAGGAGAGGAGGATGCCAGGGGCTAGCCACACAGACAGCTAGGAGAGGTATATAGAACAAAGAAATGTAAAAGCCAAAAGGCAAAAGTTTGATGAGATAATTTAAGGAAAACTACCTAGAAATGAAGCAGGCTAAGGCCAGGCATTCATAAGTAAGAGTGAGTCTCAGTGTGCTTCTTTGGGTGCTGAGTGGTGGGCCCTCAAAGAGCAGAGAGTGAAAATACCAACTACATGTCTCAGTTACTGAACAGTTATTTTCATCTAAGCAATAAACTTGGTTTCTTTATCTGCAAACTTAAATAGGCAGTGCCTTCTTAATCATGTTTCTTCATGATTGTTTTAATATCTGTAAATGTCTTGATACTGAACCATCCCTGATATGTGTAATAAATGAATGGTAGCTTCCATGTTCTCCTCTACATCACTTTCTGGTGGACAAAATATGATGCTTTCATGTAACTTGGGAATATGTTTTGGCTTGGTGTCTCAAAGTACCAGACATTTTGTAAAAATCCATCAATATACCTTTAGCTATCATGGATTGAACCAAATAAATGCATTCTCTTTGAGTAGTTCTAAGCAAGCTGTTTGGATGTGCAGTTTACAATAGTCTCATGGTTTGCCAGCAAGAAGGCGCTATTATTTGATATTTACAAAGACTAAATTAAGCTTCTCAAGGACAACATTCAGATTTAGAAGAATCATTGAACTGTAAACCTAGAGTTTTGTCTTTAACATTGCATTGAAGCTGATTTTTCTGGGTTGTTAATAGAGAACTTAGCTTACAATGTCAATGCTTTGTCCCTAATCTTATTCTTTAAAAACGCTTCTTGCTGTTTGTAACTTCTTAGAATGGTTCTGAATGTTTTATTTATATGTAGAAGATTTGTATTATATGTAGGAACAAAGCGAGATAACATGGGTACTGTGCATCCACCTAGAGTTTAGGAACCAGAGTAGCACTTAGCCTAAGAGAACCTCCTGGGTGCTCCTTCCAGGCCTTTGCTCATCTATTTTTTTTCTTTTTTTGGTTTTAAAAAATAATTTCATTACAAATCTAAATTCATTCAAATTGCTTGGCATGATTTTTTAGTATTTAGAAAGTGTTTTCTTACCATATTGTTTTCTCATTTGATTTGATATATTGCCAAGATCTTTTCATGATATTTTTAATAATTATGTTCATTTTCATCTTATATTAAACTGTATACAATTTTTAAATGTATCCTTTGCCTTCTAGAGGGATATGGATAAATTTTCTGTTAAACGTATCCCTAGTGAGTTGTGTTGAATAGCCTTCATTGCATGTTTTACTTCAGACTCCCTATTAGGAGATGGTAATTTTTATCCAAATGAAACAAACATTAAATATATTATTGTGGTGTCATATTCATTTCACAAATCACAAGTGAGGGTGAGGTTCTTTCTCATATTATTGGGCACTATTGTGCGAAATTTTTCACTCTGGTGTTTTAATCTTATGTTGTTTACATGTCTCCTAGTCTTTCCTTTCTTTGAACTTTATAATGCTCTTCCAAATATTATTATTCACACATTTTATGTATTAGTTCTGATTGCATGTTAAAATTTATAATTTTGCTGATGTCTAATTTATAATAATTTTGGGGTTATGGATTGTATTTTTAGTATCAAGTCTTTCAATATTTGCTTAGCCAAAGATCCTCTAATGTTTATAGTGTTACATTCTGTAATTGCATTTGCCATCATTTTCAAGTTGACTGTTTACAAACTGTGTGATTCACTTTGAAAATGAATGACCAAGCAAGTGCTTCAGAACCTTTTGTTGAAATGCCCTCCCCACCACCCCCTTGTTCTTAAATGTCTTTTACATATTAGAGTGAATTTCCTTGCATGTGTTTTGTTCTTTGTCATCGATATATGTGACTTTGCATTCTCTGATCCCATGCTTTTGACCGCTCTACTATATGGCAGATATTAAAATTGGTCACAGTGATTATTTTCTACTTTGTTTTTCCCCAAGTTTGTTTTAGCTGTTCAGCAGACTGTGTCTCTTCACGTGTACGTTTTGGAATAAAGTTGTCTATGTCAGCTAGGTAGTGTGGGCACATGCCTTTAATCCCAGCACTGGGAGACGGAGGTAGGCAAATCTCTGTGAGTTTGAGGCCAGCCTGTTTTATAAATGGAGATCCAGGGCAGCCTGGGCTCTTACACAGAGAAACCCTGTATCAAAAACAAAAAACAAAAAACAAAAAAAAAAACAAAAAAACAAACAAAATAACAAAAAACAAAAAACAAAAACAAAACAAAAAAAGAACTTGTGTGTTTCAACTGGATTCCCAATGAAATTTTGACAGACATTGAATTAAATCTACATTTTGTGAAAACATACATAAAAGTAACATTAACTGAAAAGGATAAATTTAGGAATATATGTATATGCATATATGCATGCAATAACAATCAGTGAAAAAATTCACTTAATTGAAGAAGAGTGTAAAGGGGTATATGGAAGGGTTTGCATGGAGGAAAGAAAGGGAAAATATAATTAAGTTGTAATCTGAAAAATAGTAAAATATCAACATCTTCACCATGCTGTGTCTTCCAGTCCATTTATTTAGAACATTAACTATCTCATTAGCATTTTGTAATACTTAGCATACAGATCTTGTCCACAACACATTTTAAATACACTAAGTATTTTGTTTCCTCAGCAGCATTATTGAATTGATTGTGCATGTTTATAGTTAGTGTTCAGAAAGTGGTTGATATTTATGTTGACCCAGAACTCTTGGACTTTGCAGAACTAAGTTTATCATTCTAAGAATCCTTTTGTGGACTTCTTGGGATGCTGTAGATATGGTGACATCTCAAATATTCATTTTCTTTCTTCAGATTTAAATTTGAACAGTCTTTTATTTATTCTTTTGTGCTGTGCAGGAGTTTGGATATTTAGTAGCATATTATTAAGGGTGGTGAGAACTGACATGAAACACCCATACTTGTTTCTGTTGTTATAAGAAACTTCTTTGTATGACCAGTAAGTAGTATGTTAGCTGTAGGTGTCTACTTGTCTTCAGCTCTTTATTCCTAATTTTCTGCAGTTTTTAACAATGTGAATAGCTTATCCCATTCTCATTGTTCTCATGAATGTGGGTCTATTTCTATTTTATTGGAGTGAGTGATCTGTTTACCTAGAATCTTACACAGAATACTAAAAGGAAGTTATAATGTCAGACCTTCTTTTCCCATTTCTATTTAAGAGAATGACGCTGGTATTTCACCATTTAAAATATGAAATTATATGCAAAATTTATATTTAGTATATAATTAGTTTGTAGACTAGGGAAGCTCTTTTTAACCAATTTTTTAAAGTCAGTTAAGTTTTAAATGACTGTTAAATTGCGCAAACAATTTCTACATATTGTGAGATGATAGTATGCTTCCCTTTTGATCTGGAAGATCATTTTTATAAATTTGCCAGGGCACACCAATGTCTTGCAATTAATATCACTTGCTCGTGATATATTATATTGTCAATGTAGTCCTGGAGTAGTCACCTATTAAGTGGACTTAGTTTTATGATTTAAGTTCCCTTCACTCTTCCCCCAGAAGTTATTTTATTTTTCATATTTAGGTTATTCAACTCTCAACATACTCAATAATATCTGCGGTTGATATTTACATTCAGGCAAAGAAGTGGTTTACAGAAGAGACATTTTTGACCCTCAAATATCCCTGCTCAAAAAGTTGGGTTGTGTTTAAAGTTGAAGATACTCTTCAGTTTGTGACTAAGTGGATAGACCAAGGAACTATCTAACAGGATAAACTAACACATGGATATTTATCCCTACAAACAAAAAGATGGATGCTGAGTTTTTGAGAAGGTCTCATTCATCTCTTTGTTAGGTATGGTGTAGGAAACATTTCCTGGGTGATTGTCACATGCAAGAAAGGCTCTGAAGCAGTATTCATATCACAATCAAATGACCTCATGAACAGAGCTGAGTTCTGCAAATAGGTACATGCCCTTGATATAGAGCATCTCTGAATACAATGGAAAATGGCAGTCTTAATAATATAATAATACATCTCTCATATCTTTACTATTTGGGAACTTTCCCTTTCTTTACCAATGAGAAAATCATGAACCAGGGTAGAAATAGGACAACAAACTCAGAGCTGGTATACATACACTTTTAAACATCCAAAAAGTAAAAGATGAGATTGTGAGATTTGAGAATCCATAATTTTTTGCCATACTTTGGTGCAAGAACCATAGGCACCCCTCTGCCCCCCACAGCTGAATACATAGCACAATAAATTTCTTTAGGTTTAGAGCTTGGTGGTTTGAAGAAGTTGATCAGCTCTAGGCATGTGAGCAGTTTCACTGACAGCAACACTCTCCTCCCCCCTCATATTGAAATGCTAGTGTTGAAGTGGCTGAAACCATAGAGCATACAGTCCCACTGTCTCTCATCTTGTGGCATCTGTGAAATACAGGCACCTCCTGTAGGAGGTGAAGGGGGAAAAACAGCCTGTGCTGTTTTTTAGGTGACAATAGCAGTGGCTTGTCCAATTCCTGTACAGGTTAGAAAGTAAAACTCTATTGTAGATAGCCCTGCAAGTCAGACACTTAGGAGGTCCAGAAAAATATGGGTTTTAGCACCAGGTCAAATAGGGCTGACAACACTATAAGTTTCTTGTTGAATTATTTCTAGGTTTCTTAAACACAGCATTGGCTATGGGCCAATCATATGTTTTGATCTTGAAAGAGATGGAAAAGATTTTTTTCCCCAGTTCATTTCTATTGCCCTGCTTGTACCAAGGGATTACACAGTTGGTACACCAATTAGACTTATGCCATCATTAACTGTCATTAAGTCTAAATTCTTAGAAAGGTAAGATGTAAAATTAATGGCCAGAGAAAAGTATGAGTAGCCTGATGGGAACCCTCTCCTCCAGAAAATAGACAATATCTGAGAAAGCAATGTCTTCCGGATCAATTGCTGGCCATGGGGTTACACACAAAGAACCTCATTTGCATATTTCATTCATCAGTGCTCATACAGCTTATACTCACTGTTTCCTCTGCTGGAACAGTCCTGGGCTGATAAGTAAGGAGAACACAGGGGTGAGTGTGAAGTCAGTACTGATACTAAGGAAGAAGAGAGACTGAGCTTTGGGGCTCCAGTCACAGTGTAGCTAAGATATGGATGGAAAGTGACAAAACACCCAAGTGCTTCATTTATATGATAACATGAACCCATATGTTCAGAGTAATTGGTGTGACAATCAGAATCTTTGTTTCCATCTGGACACTTGCTTTGTCAACACTGCCCGGCTTTGAAGATGAAGTCTTCACTGGGTTTTGTAGCTTGCTAAGTCCTTTGGAGTTCATTTATTTTCGCTCCTGTAACTTGTGTTATTAGAGCTCCATCATACACTTCTGATGACATCACATATGCTCATCTTCAAATCTTACAGCACTCCACACAGAAGCTGTGCTGATACAAATCCTCCTTGCCTTGTATTTCTGCTACCTAATTTGAAAACTACTGTCAAATACTTCAAGCAGGAAAAAAAAAAAACACAGGGGAGTTAGGTGATAATATTATTCAGTGATATCTATTGAGAGCATTTATCTAATCAAAACAAAAGATGTAACACCTGGTCTGTATCCATCACTCTCCCAACTGATGCAGCTGGAGGCAGTCTGGCTGGAGCTCTCAAAAGTCTTCCTTGGCTCAGTCCTGTCTGTGTGGTACTTTGAGTAAGAAGGTAAGGGGTGAAGGGGTCCATGCCAGCCTGGCTCAGCAAGCTCTCAGTGCTCCCTGGCATGTCACTTTGATGTGCTCTGCCTTTGAAGTATATCCTTCCTTATTAGGCTCCCGTCTTCACCAATCCCTTTATTAACTGCGGTTGTTTGGTGGCAGGGGGGTGGGTGGGAGTCCTCTGATAATTGGTTCTTTGAGGGAGTGAGAAGTATGAGACATGGGAAGAAGAGAACAAAGACAGAGAGTGTGAGAGACCTGACCAGGAAACTGAAAACTGTTAGAATCTACCTTGCTTATATTTTACTTGAAATAAAATAAAATAAGTCTAAAATAAATAAAACCATCAAAATAATCAGTCTGGGTCTATAAAGTGTTTATTGTGGCTGTTGATTTTTTTTTACAAAGACAAAGTTATCTTATTCTCATCTCTAGATTCCTAGGATTGTTTAGGGTTGGCTAGACTCCTGTTCACTGATGTTTCTGTTTTGAACCACCATTTTAAAGAAATCAAAGTCTGCTCAAGTGTCTTTAGTTCATGAATTTTAGGAATGTTTTCATAGTATGGAGGTACATCATGGCCAACACCCTTACCTCTAAAATTGGACTAAGGTTATTCCAAGGAGAAAATGAACTAATGTTTATGAAGTCCTTAAAAGTGTGCCTTGGAAAGTAAATGATACTTGTTTATTAAATTAAATAAAATGATTTTAAGATAAAGTACAGAAATAGGATAAAATAAGTTATAACATGGGGAATGAAACTCTGTTACTGTGCAGTTTTGATCCATGTGTAGTTATCTCCAAAGTCAGGTCACTCCCTCTCGAGAAGTGGCTGCCCTGCCACTCCCCCTCTGTGGTTCAATGATGTAGATTCCACACCCATATCGGCACCATTTCTTATGAACACCCCAAACTACTGTTCCTATGGTGCTAAGGAAGTTGCTTGGTCTTAGTTACCATGTCATGACTGCCCTTTTCTTTTTAAATACTGTCCTCCACTAATGGGAACCAGAGAAATTCCACTAAAAGTTTGGTGAGGAGAGTCACACCAGTTTCGGTTTTCAGGAAGAAATTAATGTTGATTTAGAGTCCTTGTCATTGTTCCATGTTTCTGTTGAGTTTTCTGTCCTTCATTAGAGAAGCAGTTCCAGAATAAACCAGTTGTTCTGCTGATTGACACAGGTACATTAACCACCACCCTTTCAGTAGAACTTCATCTGGAATGACCCAATGACAGATTTTTTGTTGCTGTCTTTTTTTTCTTTGCATTTAAATTCTCAGAATACTAGGGTTTAGAAATTCGCTCATGGCTAAGGCTTAGGTCACATCATTGCTTTCCGCTGGATTTTGCCTTGAGTCTCAGTTTATGGCTCCAATTCAGGGTTGAGGAACCTGTGTGCTAACCACCCACTGTTGCAAAGGAACATTGGCAGAAAGCCCAACATAGGGCTTTCTAAACAATTACAGTTTCCTGGTAACTAAGTCAAACAATTTTTAATGTTTCTAGACAAGATATCTGCAGAATGAATTATGGTCTCAATTCAGAGGAAACTACCAGGTCTGTTCACTCATGCTCCTGACTATATCCAACCTAAAGTCTAAGAATTCTAAGGTGGAAAAACAAATTGCAGTGGCATTTACAGCCTTTAGACTGCTGTCTTGGAAACAAAGATACCACTTTTTCTTCACTTTGTTAGTACAAATGCTCAGGACAACAGCTGCATGTAACTAGGGACCTTGGTGCTCATCAATGTCTATATCTATGGATATATTAATGACTTGCAAACTAAGTCATATTACATTTTTAAGGAATACTTGGTTTCAGTGTCTCACAACTGGCTAGTAGTTTGCTAGGCTGTCTCTCACTTTGGAATCCATAGATATTTTCTACAGTCATAGTCTAATTCTGACTTTGAGTGGTGGTGGTCCTGCCTGAGATATATATTGGGCAATCTGTGATTCTTTTCACTTGGATCATCACTTGTTTCAGGTGGCTCTTCTCAGGAGTTTCAAAAGGAAAATCCCCATGATGGGCGTTATGTCTTTAAGATGATTGGACTTTACCTAGTTAAATTATAGGCAGAACTTAAAATGACAAATGGTTTTTAAATTATTGACAGTCATTATTTGAAAATAAATTTCAGAAGCCTACAAAAATTTAGCTTACCAGATGCAAATGAATTGATTCATCCACAAGACACAAACTCAGAGTACTGCTCCTTGACCATTATGACCAATAATTCCACCTGTTCCTGAAATGACACTGTAATGGGTTCAAAGGTTACTTAGGGTCAAACCATCCTTCTACTTGCCACTTAGATAAGTATCACTTTCCTTGTCTTTTCATCTCCATGTTCTTTTTTAAATATTTAATGATAACTGGGAAAGCAAGTGGAGCTACTCCTGAAAATAGAGTTAAGTCATAGAGAGATCCCAGCTTTGATGGTTCTTGTTCTCATCCTGACTCCTTGTTCTTATTCAGACTCCAGAACAATGTTTGCTATTGGAGCTGGTCAGTTGCACACAGTGCAGACTCATAAGCAAGGGCACAGATTTTGTAGGCAGACATACCTTCAGTTTAATTCCATATGGAACACTGCTCACTAAATTTTGGAAGTGACATGCTCTAAGCCTCCTTTTGCTCAGCCATGAAAAACAATATTTAATTGAAATATGCTTACAGTGTTGACTTCTGATTGAATGGGCTAACTTTGTCCTACATGGTCAGACTTCTTTGTGCTCAACCCATCCCCTCATACTCCCACTTTCATTGCCCTGTTGCTGGATGGTGGCTGTTCAAGGCCTTTATTTTATTAACAGGCTTTATGAGGTCTTTTCTTCTTGCAGGTTGCAAAATTCATCCTTATTTTCTTATTAAAATTTGTGTTTGTTTCCATGAAGGCTAAGAAGTTTGATGGAATTAGATGATCAAACAAGCCTCCCAGGAGTGTTAGTATTTTAAAAAGCAAATGTTGCCCAAATATATGTAGTTTACATACTATCACTTGGCCCCTGACGGCAGGGGCCTAGGAGGAAGAAGAAAGCCTACCAGCTCTTTCCCATATATCTTTTCCTAGGATAAACATCAAAAGCAGTCTAACACTTTTCTTTCTTTCTTTCTTTTTTTTGAAACAGGGTTTCTCTATAACAGCCCTAGCTGTCCTGGAATTAGCTCTGTAGACGAGGCTGGCCTTGAACTCACAGAGATCCACCTGCTTCTGCCTCCCGAGTTCTGGCATTAAAGGTGTGCACTACCACTGCCTGGTTTATTTTTATTTTTAGCTTGGACTCTATATGGTTTGCTTCTTGACATTTTTTCTATATGGTTCCATAAGAGATACGTAGACAAAGTTTTTCATTGGGACCACCAGCTCCAAAATAATTGCACAGAGATTTATTATTAGTTATAAAAGCTTGGCCAATAGCTTAAGCTTGTTATTAACTAGCTCTTACAACTTAAATTAATCCATATTTTTTATCTATGCTTTACCACATGGTGTTAGCTTTTTGTTCAGCACTGCATTGTAGGGGATGCTGTAGCCTTTCACCTTTATGATTGTTAATTTTAGATACTTTACACTGTTAAGTTTTAATCCTCTTTTAGACTAAAAGGGGAATTGTAGGGGATGCTGTAGCTGCACCTTTGTAGGGGCTGGCTACAGGTGTGCCTGACCATGCCTAAAAGGTCAGGGTGAGCAGAGTGAGGGAAGTTTAGGTGGTGGGTTGGTTTCACTTTCATTTTGGCTTGCTGTAAGGATTGCTGCCCTGCCGGCTGGCTAGGTTGCTCTGTAAGTAAGGCTTTTCCCTAATAAATTCCCTTATATTTTACCTGGTTCCATATTGGTAATTTCCCACATTACTGCATGTTCATGCCCTTCTTCCAGCACCTTCTTTGGCTGTTTCTCTTAATATCTTCCTGCTTAGCTATTGGCCAGTCATATCTTTTATTAAACAAAACAGAAGGTGCCTCAGTAAAGACACATCTTCCCAGTACACAAAAAGATTATTTCATAATAGAAATAATTCAAGGAATACTCTTCTTCATTTCCAGGGTGCAGAGAAGAACTTGAAAAATCTCAATGATCTTTGGTACTACTTGGTCTTTATCAGAAGTTAAAGGTAAGTCCTTAACAACCAGATATCCTTGAGATTTCAGAATTGGCTGGGAATGAGCAGCCCCCAAATCCCACCCAAGGTTAGTGCTGTCAAGACTGACTGACACCACCAGAGTGATGTGGCTGTGTAGGTCCTAGAAAAGCAGAAGGCAAGGAGAGTTAGAAATCCAAATCCATCCCTGAGAAGAAATCCATTCTTAGGAGAATTACTGTATCACAGAAGAGGGGGAGAAACACAAAAAGTTAGAAAGAAGGGCCAGACCATGCCTTTTAAGAAAATGTCTTAAATCTGCAATTTCCTGTTAATGAAAGGATTGATGATCCCAAGATTGTAGCTTCAGTAGGAAAACCAGCTCAGTGCTCAGAAGCAAAACGACATAGTCAAATCAGCCAAGCAGACTACTTTTCACTACTGTAATATTGATTGTCTTGAAAAAGTAAAGATGCCAATTCCCAATGAGTATTGAGAAAACCTGCCTGATTGCAGACTGAAATAAATTCTGGATTTAGATTTGTTTCCAATATTGGCATGACATCAGCTATACAAGGCTTAACATGTTGAAAGCAAGCTTTGTCAAATCACCTAGTAAGGCAAAAGAACTCTTTGGAACTTCAGGTACTTTATCCTGCATGCATTGTTATATTAGTGTTAGGATGTTACTTTGGGCTATCTCCCAGGGCTACTTCGATGCTGCCTCCCAGCCCTTCAGCCAGAGCACTGAATAATCATGAGCCACAATCATAAAGTCTTTTTCTGGAACTTCATAGTTTTCTGGTTGAACATTGTTTAGCATGGCTTGTGCTAGAGTCTTCTGTACTAGCTTTACACAACCCTGATATACAGGTTCACAATATGGAAGCCAGACTGCAAGGCTGCAGCAACGGATAGGAGGCACTCAGTTAAAGGGAAGGGCTCTTTGACTTCATCCTTTAAAATGTTCCATTTCTAGATCAAGGAGGCATTAGCATCTGAATATATTCTGGTTTGTTTAAATGATGCCCTACAGAATTTGCTCATGCCCCTATGGCATCATACAGAATGAGCTGTTTCTTGTGTTGGTGTTTCTTGAAGGTGAAGACAAGGGTATCAAGTACATAGGTAAGGCACTAGACAAGCTCTGTACTAGCAAAGGCACTGCAAATGGCTTCTTGTACCCTCTTGTTGATATCCAGGATATGCTACAGCAATTCTGTCATTAATGGCTTCAGGTATGTATCCAATGAGTATAGATATGCAGCCTTGCCTTACTATGTTGTTACACCAGCTTGTTGAAATCATTAACAGACCCAATACACACCAATGTTGCTGTTAGAGAACACAGCAATAACAACTGGTTATCTTAGTCACATTTGTCCTCAAGAGGTGGCCCCCATGCTACAGCAGTTTATAAGACCCTTGTGTACCTCTCTGGGAAATGTAAGAGACAATGAAGAACACGATTAACCATTCTGTGGGATTTGTACCATGATCAGTATGAATCCTGGTGGCCTAATAGAAGATTTTATATTTTTTTTGTGATGCTATCGCATCATGGATTAAGATGATCTCAGAGACATGTTCTGTAAGATCCTACATGAATTTAAAAACCAAATTGGGGAGGAAAATTGGAAGCGATTCTTTGACCAGTTTCCTCTTCCCATAAAAGAGTCTTGCAGCTTTTTATGGTGTTTAATCTAATGTACTTAAGCTGCAGTCAAGAATTAGGGTTCTATCAGTCTTGGAGACTGTAAGGGAGCCTCTGCACCCAGGGAAAATGTTACTGTGTACAGGGGGGAAGTATGAACTAGTAGGGCATATAATGCAATCCCAACCCTACTGGGAGGGTCGGGGGGGTGCTGTTGCTGTTGCTGTTACTGTGTTAAGTCGATGTTGAAAAATGTTATAACATCTGGAGCCTTGGTGGGTAGAATCTGTCTCCAGTTGCAACTCTGCAATGGATGTGAAGAAGCAAAAACTATTCAGTCTATTCACAGAACAGTACTTTCCAGACTAATATGGGTTGTATCAAAACAAGAACCACATAAACAATGAGTAGGGATAAGGAGGGTGAAAATCCCGTGGTTCACAACAAAGGAAACCTAAGAGAGAGAAGCTACAACAGTAAAGAAGCTTCTTCTCATTGAAGGTTTTTCTATACATTTACACACATTATGGGTCCCTGTTTTGCATGATGATGAAGAACTACACAAAACTAACAGATCAAACCCGCTTGCCTCCCTCAGTAGAAGCAGGTCGTTGGATGTTACAATTTAAGGTACCCCGAAAAGTTGTAAATAAAAGGAAACAAATCTGAACAATGAAACACCTGTGAGATGCCAATGAGTCACTCCCTTTACTTTTGTAGGCTGGGCAGGGAGGGAGGAATAAATGGGGCTTGGGTATGAAACTAAATGTGACATCTAATTTCACATTAAAACGTTAGTGGATACAATTGTACTTGGTTGTACTTATTAGACTTAATTTCTAGGCCAACACGGTATCTTAAGGAGCAGTTGAGGTTCAAGCATGCATTGTGGTTCATAGTGATTGAAAGTGAGGTAAATTAGTGAGACCATAGCATGCCTGCATCACATAGAGTACGGTTGCTATTCATTTACCTATGTTGCTCCAGTTTGGGTTGCAGTTTACCAATTCAATAGCCCTGCATTTAAAATTACTTTAAGATTTGTGGATTTTATTTTTATTAAGAAGACAGATATATAAAGCTCTCTAGTTTACAGCTAGGCCTTGAAATATCTTTTTAGGATCTATTAGGAATAAGATTGCTCTTGTATTTTGTATAACCTGCACACTGTGCAAAGCTGATACACCTCTGTGTAATCTTTGCCTCTGTGCTGTCAGTGTGGTGTGCTTTCTGCATGGCCATATACTACTAGTGATTTTATCAAGTTTCAAATTACATGGTGAAAGGTCTGCAAAAGGCTGCATAAATATTATTTGGCACATGAAGACAATTGTAGATGTTGAAACATGATTGCTATATTTCAATGTTTATTCCCACTCAACAAATTGGCCCTAAGCTTTCCTTTTTAGTATTCAAAGCATTATCTTAAATATATGTTTAATTTAGTGGATGTAACACTTGGTTCCTACACTGTATTGGCAAGTGTTGGTGGTCCTTGGCACCCTAAGTATATGCACACAGGGTGCAAGTTCAAAGCTACAGAATGAGAGTTGTTTTGGATCCTCTTCATTTTACTTTTGTTTTTTTTTCTGTAGTATTTTCCCCTCTACTTACATGTATTCCTGTGAATAAATCTTTTTATGTTATTCCTTACAAAAAGAAAGCCTGCACGAACTTTGGGTGATGTCATTAAGATTCCATTTATTTTATTTATTTTTGTGTGGTGTATGTAGAAGTAGTACACAAGTGAAGGCCAAAGCAGGATGCTGGCTGTCTCCCAGCACTCTGGCTGGCCAGTGAGCTCTAGGGGTTGCTCTCTATTCTACCCCCCTGTGCTAGAGATACAGGCAGGAAGGCTTCACTGTCCTTTTTATATGGGTGATAAAGATTTGATTTTAGGTCCCAGTGCTTGCAAAGTCATCTGCAGGGCCCACATAAGTTTGAAAACCTCAGCTACTGTAAGGTAACTTCAGATCTCCCTTTGAGTTCTTTAGGTTACCTTTAGTGATTAGGTTTTATTGTTTAGGACGAGTCTTGTTAGTTGTCACCATGACTAGTCTAATCCCCAAGACAGTATTACTTGCTTGCTTAGTATTTCTGGCCACCCTGGATGTGAGAATCCTTGTTTGACTCTGTCACCATCATCTTTACTTTGTGATTGTATTTGTGACTTTGATTTTAACACTCACTCTTTGTGTCTCAGTACCCTTCTTTAATAAAGAAGAATGTGTTACTTTGATGCTTTTTAGAAAAAGGTATACATTCATAATTATTTGTGAAACACTTTTTACACAGTTCTAAGAATTGTAATCCTGGAGAAGCACTCAAACAAAAATATAACATTAGAAATTCTTTTTTTTTGGTAGTTGGTTTTAAAAAACTAAAAAATTTAGCTGGAGTGTAAACAACTGTAAATGGCTGCTGTGTATTTGAACATGTTATGTTAGATCTTATACCTTGTAAACAGTTCTGATTCCCATTCCACCAGGACAAATGATAAGGTTGAGTCCAAAGGATTTGATACCTACATCTGAATAAGCTAGATAAAATATGTTGTGTCCCAGTTGTTATAAATCTAGGGAAATTAAAAATGTCTTTGAACAAAATGTATGGTCAAATCACAGCATCTATCAGTAGTTTCAAGCAATCTTCAAACAAATCCAACCAATATATACTTATTAAATATTTGGATGCTAAGCTCTTTGCTGGCCATAGATGCAAGACAAAGATGAAGACATTTTGTTGATGATTTTACTTCTTACTTGGAAAACAGAATTTGTCCTAAATGGATCAGGGAAGTCACTAACTTTGATAACATAAGAAATGCTTTGCATAGCTTATGTTTCAAAAATATCATTAATCATTCCCTCTGAATATTTTGATGATGAGGATCACATCATAAGTAAACACGAAAAATTGTTTTGGTACCTGCCAACCTGAAATGCCTACTAAACATTTTAGAATAATATATTACCTTTTTTTTTTTGCCTCCACAGTGATTAAGTCTATCTACAGGTACATGGAAAAATATCAACTGGGACTAAATTACAATACTGCCTCTTCTTCATGTGTGTGTCAGGGTGATGCAGGGTGTGTCAGGGAGTTTTGCATTTTTTATCTGAAATGGAGTTATTGTTCAGTAAGTATTTTAAAGAATTGTTAGTCTATTGAATAAATGATATATAGTTTTAGAGGTGAGACAAGTTCATATAAATTAATATTATCATAGAGAATGGTGACATTAGGCAGAAATATAATGTAAAAGTAATGCCTAACTCTTCATGTCCCATGAAGTTTGGGGTTGAGCATTTTTACCTTTTGCTTGCTGGGCTATAATACCCTCAAAACTCAGGTATATGCATATTTAGAATGGAGAATGATGTACTGCTAGTTGGATAGTAGACAAGTTGCTCTCCCCTGCTCCAAAGGGGAAGGGAACATAAATTCACTTTTAAGAGGCCCTGTAAAGAATTGTAAATGTTGGGTGTTTGAAAAAGGAGCGGGAAAGACTAGTACAGGAGGAAGCGACTGAGAATTGAATGAAAAAAGATGTCTGTGGTAATTTTTAACTATACTGGAGTGTCCCACTCAGGAAAATTGTTTTAGTTCAATCTTGACCATCGAGTCAGCATGCTCTTGATATCCCTGTGGGTTAAATCTCTTTCTCGTCTCCTCCACAAATAATGCCTGTGTGGGGGCAAGCTGAAGCAAAGCGCTTTCCCGGATGATGCATTCACACAGCTCATCAGCTCCATTTCACTCTGTTCCGCTTGCTTTCTGGGCAGCAGCTGCTGCTTCTAGCTGCTCCCATTCCTAAAGAAGTAACCCAGGGAGGGAGGGAACAGTGCTCTGAGACAGACAGGAAGCAGCGGACTCATGGCAGAAAGGAAAACACATAAAGGAGCAGAAGAGAGACACTGCAAGGAAAGAGAGTTCTGAATAAGAGTGATGAGTTTGGTTAAAAATGGAATGGGGAAGGGAAGGGAACAGAGGGAAGATTGTAAAAGGAATAAAGAGTATTTGTGGACATGGAAAAATAAAGCAATGCAGCAACAGAGAGGATGAGCATGCTGAGAGTGTCACTTAGAAGCTGCTTCTCGCTTAGCTGTGAGAACTACTAGCTATGAGGCCTTCATTAGAACATCCCTTCTAACCTCTGATCTGCCATGGACACAAGGGAATAGGTGTGTCAAGCCACATTCTCATGCCAGTGTACCCATGCGTATGATCAATACATAGTAGGCTAATTTTAATGTCATTCCTCTCTTTCCACTAAGAATGCATTCATTATAAACAAGTAGGTGAAACTTATCTTGACAGAGAAACGACCACCTTAAATTACTTTAATAATTGAAAAGAAACCCTTTTTATCATTGTAACTGTTATACATTTCTTTTTGTAACTCAAACTATCGATTATAACAGCTAGGTGAAGGACAGCTATGATAAGTTAACTGTGAATCTTTATACAACCACTTTGCTACATAATTGAGAACAGCTTCTATATATAAATGGATGAGGAGGGTCCTTCATGTGTTAGACATATTGACCTTGGCAATGGGTCAGAAGGTCAGGGAGAGAAGCATTCTGTTTCCCCTTTAGTTCATTCTCCTTTTTTATGGTGTTTCACCTCCCTTCAATATGATGAAAAAAACATGTTTTGCAAACATATATGTGAATCAGGCATCTTTTGAGGGTACAAAGGTTCCGTCTTTTGAGGTACATGTATAGTGCTGTGCCACTTTAAACCAAGAGGAAGATTTCACATGGTAACGTTGGGATGGTCATTGTTCTTTCATCTGAGCATCCTAAGCTTACTCCCTGTCCCACATTTGTGCTGCTCCTATCCTGTGACAACTGAATAGTTATTTTCTCCACAGAGGTTCTAAAGTTTGAAGCTGCAGAATTAAGAGTCTGTCAATGGAGCAAAAAACAGGCAAGAGGACAAGCCAACCTGAAAACTATGAAGTCAGAAGTGACAGAGGTGATGGGTGAGTGAGAAAGTTCAGATAGTTTAATATGTGAATTTCTCTTGGGTCACTAAAGATTCTAAAGAACAAATGAATAGAGAAAATAAGTTTTTGAGAAGTTTTATAGATTGTATTTGTATATATAATAAATATATAGTAATAAGATATTTAGATAAGTAAATATCTAGCAATTGGATATGGAGATCTGCGAATTCAAGTTGGAATCATATTTGAAATGTTTTGATTGCTGGACTTTTCTTTGAATGGACATCTTATAAGGAACATGTAACCCGAAGCCCTCGCTTTTAAAGAGGCCACATTGTCATGGAAGACAAAAAGCATTTATTTTTAAAGGCAGCAACAATGCATTCTCGAGACTAGGGTAAGATTCTTATGGGACAGCCAGAAAGGATTCAAGGAGAAGATTGTGCTTAACAAGTATTTAAATATTTTGTATAAATCTAGGGATTTCATGAGGGAGACAATGTCCTCATAAATATTAAGACACGTCTGAAGTATGAAATCTGTACTGCATATTAAAAACATAAGTTTTATGGCCACATGTGGTAGGAGATAAAGAGATTCCTTATAACTACTGTTATTAAAAGATTATCAAATGCCAGGCATTGTTTAATTAATTGTTACAATCAGGTTGTAACTACATTGGTCATCAGAGTCAAGTCAATACCAAAATGGCTGAGGACAGAATCTTTGTGAATATTTAGAAGCTAGTAAAGAAACAGAAAACCAAAATAAGATCAGAGCTGTTACACAAACAATAAAAACCAGTGTCATGGAGCCCAAGAAGTTCAGTGTAAGTGATAGAACCAGGTTTCAATAGCTCCAGGCATTAGAAGAGAGGAATGTTGGAAGGATGTTGTTGGCATTTTGAGAGAGAATTTTCATTTCATTTCATTGCCTCACCAAGCAGCAAAAGTACTTTTTCTTCAACATAGTGTGTGTGTGTGTGTGTGTGTGTGTGTGTGTGTGTGTGTGTGTGTGTAAGCAGTGAAGAAACATTCATTGGACAATCCTGTGTAGGGAGCCCCTTAAATAGGACATTTACTGAAACCTTAGTCAGAACTTCGAAACTAAGAATGAGTCAGAAAAGCAGCATATCTCCCCGCCCCCCCCCATTCTATAGATGAAGAAGCTGAAGTTGAAAGTCTTAGTGACATGCCTATTTTAGGAAATAATGAAGATAATAGGAGAAGTCAGGTCTTTGTAGATCTCAGGGTGACTCTTGCTTAGTGGAGTAATTAATTTACCCACAATATGAGTCATCTCAGTACTGGGAATATAGACTTACAACAGGCATGAACCTGATATCACTGCCACACAGTGGGACTTAACTACTAAGTGAGCAGTTACTGTGTTTTTGTCATCCTAAGTTTGACCAGTATATGTGCCCACTCATCTGTCACACAATGCTCCCTACAAGAGTGGTGGAACAATGCACATTTTAATAAACATAACCTACAGATACACTAACAAATTAGTAATGCTGCTGAAGTTTGAGCATTGGTCTCTCTGACTGACCTGTGCTGCTTCTTTTGGGGTCCATGGGACTATGGGAAATGTACTGTGGATCCAGGTTATCTTGTGTGTGTCTGTGTGAGTGGAGCAGAGTGCTTGAAGGCACATATATGAATGTGTATGTGTGCAATGGCCCCAGGACAACCTCAGACACTGTTCATCAAGCTCTATCCACTTTGTTTTGTGACCCCTGTCTTATTGGCCCGGGACTCACTCATAAGATTATACTGGCTGGCCAGCAAGCCTCAGATCTGCCTATATCTGGTTCCCCAGTGCCAGTATTATAAATGCATGCTCTCATTCTTAGCTCTTAAAATATTTTTATATGGGTTTTGGGGATCAAACTGATGTCTTTGTGCTTGTAAGGCAAGCACTTCACTGACTAAATATCTCCCCGGCCCAATTTATCTTGTTAAATGGATATATTGTGACATCACCTGCCAGATGTTTTGACAGTGAAAATAAGAGCAAAAGTACGTGTTCTTTAATGGTAGGAGTGTGTCCTTTTTCATTCCAAGTCACTTTGTTGGTGATGTTGGAGCGGGAGCTATGCTTTAGGGTTTCTGGTTTCCCGTCTCTCTCATGTGACCATGTGCTGCTGAGAGGTAAGTCTTGTGAGACAAAGAAACATGAGGCTGAGAAAGAGCAAATGGGATTCAACAGGAGAGTTGTCAGTGACAGTCACAAATTCAATGATGGGCACATGGCTAATCAAGAAGGGCCCCTTGGGGAGGGTTCAGTCATGTGTGCAGGGGAATGGCTGTGAAGCAGAAATAGCCCCACTGGGAAGAGAGACATTGACAGATGTGAAACAGGCAAAACCATCTTTTGGCTTAATTTACCTTTCATTTGACTTGAGGTAAACAAGAAGAAAAGAACCATTTAAAATGGACTTAAAATGATGACATTAGAGATGCTGTAAATTGGAGGTAAAGAAATTACAGATGATCTGACCACATCCAACTACAGAAAGGATTCAGTAAATATGATTAAAATTTGATTTGAGCTTAAGATGGATATTGTGGTTATACAAAGGGATCAGGCTGATTTGAATGTGTCCACTCATCCATTTACTGTTCATTATCTACTACTCAGCCTGGACCATGTGGGAGGCTCAGGTTCGCAGTTAGACATGGAGAGCTCAATGAAGAATGGCCAGTCCTGCAAGGAGCGCCGTGTCTGGCAGTGAAACTTATGGAAAGAAGTAACTATCTTATGCTTTCACAAGTCCTATCGAAGAGCCCTGCCTCAAAGCATTGAGAGAATACAGAATAGGAGTGTTTAAAGCAGTCTTGAAGACTCATTTAGGAAACATCCCCCTGAGAAGGTAAAATGATCATTTTTGAAGGAACAAGCAAGAAAACGCTGTGCTCTACTTAGCAAGTTATGGACAGGATGTTGGACTTCCAAGAAGACAACACTGACCGTGTGTGCTGGGTTTCACAGTTATTCCTGTAAGTGGTGGTGAGATTTGGAGACAGTCATCTTGGGGTAGAGTGGCTAGTGGATGCCGAGGCCCCTGCAGCCATCTAGATGACAGAGGAAGGACTGAGATCCGGAAGCAGAATGGAAAAGAAAAATGTGCCCCCTTTGTTTCAGCAGTGTTTAGGGAAGTTTACAAATAACTTAATGAAAATCTTGCATCCTGTAACTTGTTACTTATAATATCTAATACAAGACATTCACTTGGTTGAACTCCAGTGTTTTGGACCTTTGACAAAGTCCCCTTACGTCTTTTGATTTTTCCCTCAGGTTCTGTTCCAGCCCTCAGGATACTCCTGTCTGCTTTTTGCCTTCTTTCCTCAGCCCTGTCTGTGACCTAAAGTTAGGGAGGTGGAGTAAACATGGAGGTGGTAGACAAACTCTCCAAAGTGGACAGGCATTTCTGTTCGAGGACATGGAGATTTAATATACTCACCTCTCAATGCCACATTTTGGAATTGACTATTAAGAAGGGAAACTGCCTGTTGAAGAAAGAAAAATAATCATACATTTCTGGGTGGGGGGGTACACTGAGAAAATGCATGTAAAACTAATTCCACTTCCTTTTTTGAGTGCTGTAGAAGCAGTTATTTTTATTTTAACAGGATATTATGTTCAAAATTGGTTTATAGAACTTAAAAGTGATGGTAGCGCTGTGTGTGTGATATTTAGGCCTAAATGACCAAACTGTCTATTTTGATAACATTCAGCAAACTTGTGCTGTTAATGGCCAAGAACAAATACATGGAGCTTTGCAACGTAGGGTGACTGGTATAACCAGTGAGCTCACCCGTAGAGCATGAAGCCAATTATTATACATTAAAATATCAGTGTGAGGACCAGTCAAATGCTCAGCTTGTAAATACACTCACTGCTAAGCCTGAGGGCCTGAGTTTATTCCCAGGATCTACAGGTGGAAGGAAAGAATTGAGTCCCATAAGTTGCTCTGATCTCTAAATGTGTCATTACATATCTGTAACCACACATGTACAGATAAACATAGTAAAATCATAATTCAGTGCAAGTGTGATTTAAATTAAACTATGCAAAAGCAGACAGCAAGGCAGTCATTACCTATGGGCTGCAGTCTGCCAAGCCTCATTTCACAGTTTTACCAGTTGAAATGTATCTGGATGAAGGTGTCCAGTGGAATGCTGTAGTTTACTCTCTGTGGCTGTGCTTTACAAAAAGGTTGAGTGAATTGTATTGGTGAATACTATCGATTACAGCTGAATATGCAGAAGATGCTGGAGTTCAAAATGGCTTTGAGGGATCAGCAATGAGCAAAATAAGAAAGATTTGGTTCTAAATAGGAACCCAGCAACTTAAGTTAAGAAACCAAACCAAAATCTTGTGTTATCTTTAGTTTAGGAGAAGACATGACAAGAATCCACGAGGACAAAAAACCAAAACAAAGTAAAGGCAAATTCTAATGTAGTTGATCTGACTCTGAGCAGTGATGCACTATGTTAACACGGATGCTGAAGATAGCTTGGGCTGAAAGCACAGCACACAGTGTGCAAGGCAATGGAAGATGTCATCCCACAGGGTTTTGTGGACCTCAGAGTCCCCAGGCAGACTATATTTAGTTGTCGTTCTTATATTTTATTAAGTATTTCCCCGCAGGAGTAGGGGAAGATTCCTCCTGATTTGGAGAAAGATATAAAAGTCCAGAAATGTTTTTCATAATTTGTAAATATATAGTCAGTAGGGAAGACACCCATTTCTTTAAATAGTTGAAAACTCCCACTTTGAGAGAGTTGCAAGCAATTTCTGCCCTGTTGGCAAAGAAATGGGAGTGGAGTGTTATCATCCCTTTGTTCTAAAAGGAAGCGTTTGATAACCATTTTTAGTCAAGTATGACCCAATTTTACTTTGGGAAGCAAAGAAATCATGAATTAATTGAAATGAAGGTTTTAAGGCTGAAGATTTTAAGGGGACAGTACAGAAACTTATGGATAATTACAAAGTGGAGTCAGAGACAGGTTGATAACCTGTAGTTTATTGGGGAAAAATACTCAAACAAGGGAGCCAGTGACCAGGTTTGCACCTGAGCAGGATGGACCCAGAAATGCTTCCCAGTCATCTCAGCCAGGTGAAAGAGAGCCACATCCGCGCCTCCCTCCTTCTTAACCCCTTGTTACATACCAAGCGGGCATGGTCAGTGGTGCCACTAATCAGGGCTTCTCCCTACAGAAAAGTGCATCAGGATGTATTTGAACACTGCAGTAAAACTGTTAGGTAACTTTTCCCACATCAGATTCAAACATGGCTTTTGTTTTTCAGTGGGTAGTTGCTGTGTTCTAATCTGAGTGAGATGTTATACATTATACTAACAGACCAATCAGGCTACTGTGGGAAGATTTGTGGTGTGAATTTGAACTTGACTGGTTAAGTGACACCTGGAGTGTAACCATATGTCCCCTTCATAGTATGTTCTCTGAGGACACACCATCCTAGGGTATCGTGATAGTCTTCTGTTCTGAGTTAGCTAAAATGATAAACTCTACACAGCAAAGGGTTTATCTTGAAAAGAAGGTGGTCTCTCTAGACATCAGACTGAGGTAAGAAAAAGTCAAGGTTTGGACTGGCAGAAGCAGACATTTTTTATTTAGGTGCAGCCAAGGAGAAGTTGGGCTAGAAATACTCCATATGAACTTCTCTCCAGTCATTGATGGGCTTTGACCTGGGCTGTGGATACTTTGCAAGATACCAGGGAGTCAGATTGGAACTGGTCCTAAGAACACTGAGGCTCAGTCACCTCTACTGGCAGGTGCTAGTGTTCTGTGTTCCTGCTTGGTATCCCCAGGCTGAAGTCATAGCATGTGCTTAGCATGTTTTGAAGAATAAAAAAAGATACCTGTGGGGAGTGGCAATAGCCTGGGGAAATCAGTTACCAGTTTGTGAAAGGTAAGTTGCAGAAAGTCAGGAAGCAGTCTAAAGAGAGACAATTGCCTGAGGTGGCCTACTGTAACGGTATAGATTTGTATATAGAACACTGCCTTGGACTCTCAGAAATTCTCCCCATGGGATCCTGAAATAATTCTCACAATGATATGGGAGGGTGTGGCCTGCAAGTGCTGTGCCCTATTCTCTTAGTGTTTGGTACTGAGTAAGAGAGAAACTAGATATGAATTTTAGTCAGTGTAAAGTTGAAATTTCTGCATTTGTACCTGGAATCTACTCAACAGCAACAGCAGGAAAATCACACAGAAGACTAATAACTTTATCTTCAGAAGACGTCTGAAACAATTAACCATATCAGGATAGGAAAAGTGGTGATATATTATTTATTATTTATTAAAGTTTGCCTGAGAATTCAGAAAGCAAAGTCATCCACAAACCATAGAAAGCCAGACACAAACTTTTAATCCTAGGACTCAGGATTAAGAGGTAGATGGATCTCTGTGAGTCCAAAGCCACCCAGATCTACACAAGATTGATCCAGTCCTAATGAAAAACAGCTCACACAAAGATGATCTCTGTAGGGAGACACCCTAGCCCCGCCCAATAGTCCTGGGACAGGTTCCAGGTGGACCCGGGACTCGCCCATAAGGGCGGGGTGAAGGAAAGCCGGGGTGACGTAAGAGAGCTTCTTAAGGGGCTTCACGTGGGGACCCTGGCCCCCTTTTTGTTCTGGCCGAGCTGGCTGGGTTCTATAACCTAGCTCTGGCCTGTGTTTTACCTTGGTGTCTTCTGGAATAAAGAGACCTTAATCCTACAGATCTCAGCACCTAGGATCACATGCCTTTAATCCCAGCATTAGAGAGGTATATAAGACAGGAGCAGGGTCTCAGTATCAGGCATTTTCTAGCCATATTGAGAATAGGAATGTCTCAGCACTATTGAAGGTAAGAGCTCTTTAGTGGCTTGGCTGCTTTGCTTCTCTGATCTTCAGCTTGAACCCAAATATCTGTTTCTGCGTCTTTTATTTTTTTGTGTGTGTGTTACAGAAGCTCTGCCCCTAGAACAGCATGAATGGAGGAGGGCTAAGTGTGGGAAGGGATGCTAGTGGCTTAGAACCTATCTGGACAGCAATGCATGGCTTCCCAAGGTGTGAACCACTCTTCTTGTTTGTAAAAATAAGTAATCCTATAGGTAGTAGTGTTACACATGAACTATATCCTCTTCAGAGGAAGTAGAGCTAATTGGGGAATCACGCAGGCAAGCCATACTGGCATGAGGAAGTCTGATCATGAGACATTGGTCTTGGTAGAAAAGGAAGAGCCCAGTGCTGCCTGCCAGTGACAACAGGCTAAGAGTAGAGTGCAGACCCTTACTGTTGGTCATGAAGTGTATTGCTTTGATCTGCAGGGGCACTCTTCCATGGGTTTGGTTGATTAGTGATTGAACTTCAGAAACTGAAAAAACAAAAATTCTAACTCCTAGTAAGTATATAAAATGGTATCAGCACCTTGAAAGGAGTTTCTCGTAAAGAAAACAACAACATACACAGATCATAAGATCCTACTATCCTACTCCTAGAAATTTACAGATGAAGACCTGAAAAGCTATTATTCAATGCAGCTCAAATTGGAAATAATTTAGAGATCTATCAAGAGATAAAAGGATAGAGGTGCTGTGATAGATCCTTAGAATGGCAGGATTGTTGAGTAATTGCAAGGGACAATATACCCTTCAACACTCAGAAATATCAACTGGTGTTTTCCTGGTGTGGGCTTGAAGGGATTATGAAGAATACATCATTTTGTTTTTTTATGCTACTCTCAGGGTTTACAACCATATGGGACTTTATCAAATTGTACATCAAACTATTATAGTACATACATGTGCTACACTATACATAAATCATAACTCAATAAACCTATTAGAAAATACAATATAAATAATGCTGAAGGCTGTGATGCCTTTAGACTGGTTGCAAGTCAAATGTGAACAAGTCAATCAAAATCCTGTATTGTTTTCAGATAACTGCAGACATTAGAATCTATGTGATAATAAAATTTAAGTTGAACTCAAATGCCATTTTAAATATAAATAACCTCATTTTCACATAGTATTATCATGCTGAGAGACCCACTGCAATTTTACTTTTATTGCTCACTTGGCTGAGAATAATAAACAACCCTAGAAGCAGAGTTATGTTTTCTTAGCTTGATTTTTAATTTTCCCTTTCAGCTCACATTGTTTTAGTGCCTAGAACAACAGGGCTGTGACAATACGGGGTATCTATAAGTGCCTTGATGTAATGTATAGTTAATGCTTTGAACAATGGGCTCTCAGTTGCTTACTGAAACATCTGCTGATGGGAAAAACTCTTCTATGGGCATGAAATAATTTTTAAAAACTTAAGGTGAGAAACATCCAAGTAGTAAACCTTATTAGACTTCAAATAAGTAACTGTCTTAGTTACTTTTCCTATTGTTTGGATGAAATGCTCTGACAAAATCAACTTAAAGAAGAAAAGAGTTGTCCTGCTTAGGTTTTCCTGACACAAATGGGGTTATCTGGGATGAGAGAACTTCAAAAAAAAATGCTGCTATTAGATGGCTGTTACACAAGCCTGTGGTGGCATTTTCTTGATTAATGACAAATGTGTGACAACCAGCCCATAATAGACAGTGCCACCCCTGGACTGGCAGTCATAGGTTGTATGAGAAAATAGGTTGAGCAAGGGATGGAGAACAAGAAACTAGACAGCACTCCTCTGTGGTCTCTATTCCACATTCTATTTCTAGGGTTCTGTTGAGTTCTTGCATTGGCGTCTCTCAGTGATGGACTGTGATTGGTGCTTGTAAAATGAAATAAATCTTTCCTTTCCCAAAGTGTCTTGAGATTATAGTGTTTATCACAACCTAAATGAGACAGGTTTATTGATCTATAATTTGCAGGCACAGCCTGTCATGGCAGGAACTCATGGCTGCAAGCTTAAAGTGGTGTGTGTCCCATTTCATTCAGTCAGAAAGCAGTGAGTAGTGAATCCTCTTGTTCCATTAGCTGTCCATGCAGTCTAGGACCAAGCCTAGGGAACTGTTCCAAGCTCCTTTAGGGTGAGTATTTCCACCTAGTTAATGGAATCAAGATGCACAGAGGCTAATCTAACCTAAATCATTTCTTACAAGTGAGCCTGAGAGCTTGTCTTCTAGGAGATTCCAGAGCTTATTACTTGACAATAGTAAATATCCCAATGACTATTTTTTATTTTAATTTAATTTTTTAAAATTTTACACATGTCTACAATATTTCTTGATCATATACAACTCTCACTCCCAGGACACTCCTGATATCTCCCTTACAAATGTGTATTTATTTAGTTAAACCATTGAATCTAATTAATATTGACTATATGTGCATGAGTGAGGTGCATCCCCAGGGCATGGCCAACCTACATTCTTGACCTCACTACTAAAGAAAAGTGGCTCTTCTTCCCCTATGCAAAAGTTGCTCAGCTAGAATTTGGGGCCTTTGGGATCCTTTCCCCTCTCCATCTGAAGTTCTTAACTGGCTTGGTCTTGTGCAGTTCTGATATAATTAGTCACAAGTGCTTTGAGTTCCTATAAGCCATGTGTGTCTAGAAGACAGTGTTTCAGAACAGTCCTCTTTGTCTGCTGGCTCTTACGTTCTTTCTGGTCCTCTTAGGCAATGTTGGAGATTGATATAGATGATCCATCTATGCTAGAACACTCATAATTGCTTAGGCTTTGCACTTTCAGCAGTAATATGTTTCTGCATTAGTCACTACCTACTGCAATAATAAGTTTCTCTGTCCAAATTTGGGAGCAGCACAAACATGTGGATTAAACATACGTATTTAGAAGGCAGAATCCAGAGATTGCTACTTTGGATTTGACTAGCCTGGCTGGCTGGTCAGCTCCAGGGACCACAGTGTCTCCCCCATCCTAGTGCTGAGGTTATAGGTGTGCGCCTCTGCTCCTTACTTTTATGTGGGCACTGGGGATATAAACTCAGGCCCTGGGCTTGTTCAGCAAGCACTCTGTTCATTGGGTCATCTTTCCAGACCAGAATTATCTTCTTTAAAATACAAGTAATAGTTTTTGGAATGTCTCCTGTTGATAATTTCAATGCCTGTGTCACTGTGTTATTGTTTTTCTCCTCTTGCTTCAACCTAGTTCCAGTAATAACTGGTAGTTTGGGGTTGCATACTTGACTCTGTGTGTAAACATGTAAAGAGCTCTTGGTGATGTCACTTTCACTATTTTTGTGGAGAACAGATATAGAAAGTCTAGTCACCCTGATTCAGCTAGTGAATATAGGCAAGGTGAGTTTAATTCCTACACAATTATTTCTCTGATTTTTCTTTCTCTTGTTCCACTAGCCTTCTGAGGTCCTGTCTAATAGCATGGGCTGATTTAACACACCCTCTCTGCTTTTGCATTTTCTGAACCTACATTTGGTTCAGCCTGTATGAAAGCACAAAGTCTTTCCCGATCTTCAGCAATCTTATGGTGATGCTTCCTATTTCTTGCTCCATCCAGTTCAGTATCATGGGCAAAAAACAAATGCCACACCAGTTCACTTATTTATTCTTCTTTTGTTTGACCTGAATTTTGTCACTTTGGTATCTGGTTGTCTTTAGAATTCTGAATTTAAACTTGTTTAAAAATTAACTTTGAAGTTTGAATTTCTGAATTTGAATTGTTTGCTTCCTGCTTACTTTGCCAGGAACTGACATGCATATCACAACAACAGCAATAGTATGTGGGACTTACTTTGTCGGGGCCTGAAAAATATCAATTATGGTATTTCAGATACAGGCCTTAAACTCTATCCCAGGAGCTCAAATCTTACATTGTCTTTCAGATGTCCAGCTAAATTACTACTGGATGGCTTGGCCTCAGTGGAGAATATTTCCTAGTTTGCATAACAACATACCTAGTCCCTGGGTGTGCCTGAACCTGTTTGGAGGGTTTCATTTACATGCCTAGGGACTGTTTAGGTGAGCTGCTAGGGTTAAAAGAAATTTTGTGATATCAGTTTTATACATGATAGTAGATGTCTTCTGTGGTCATCCCCACTGTTGGAAAGCTATTTAAGAGGGTGCTTGAATAAACCATGAACTCCAGACTCCAGCATGGATGGAGAGCCCTCCTGAAATGGCAAGATACCTGTGTCTTGTCTTTATCAATGTTGGGTAGCTAAGAGTTTCCTAGTCCAGCATTTCCCAACTCAGGGATGGACCCTGGGCCATTTGGCTGGCTGTGATCACAGCCTCAAAGACATCAGTCCGGAATAGATAGCCTCTGTAGTATGGGACTGATAGAAGCCGGGCATTACTTCAGTGCCCATCCCTCAGGAGTTTAGTTGGTCTCAGATGCTGTTTAGTCTTACATATTACATACCTCTTTTGGGATTTTTTTTTGTTCTTATTTCACATGTATAGGGGTTCTGCCTATATGTATATTTGTGTACCACATGTATGCCAGGTGTCCATAGGGAAGACATTGGATCCCATGGGACTGGAGTGACAGATGTTTGAAAGTGGACCTGTGTGTACTGGGAATTAAACCCATAATCTCTGGGGAAGCAAAAAGGGCTCTAAACCACTCGTTAATCTCTGCAGCCCCCACAGATCTCCTTCACAGTTGTCTGTCATCAGAGAGACAATTGGGTTTCATTCAAGATACTCCATTGTTGATATAAGTGGAAGATTTCTGGTGTTCCTGAAAACAAAACAAAACAAAACAAAAAACTATAGGGCTTAGGAATCATGAGAAGTGCTTGGAAAAGAGACCCCACTCCCTGCCTGTGCTGGGCCTGACATCTGAATATTCTGCTTGATATCTCCACAGTTAACAAGGTATAAGACAGTTTTGACATAGTTATATAATCAAGTTACATTTCAAAATTATATATGTCAAAATATCTAACTCTTTTATTGTTTTGAGGGTGCTTCTTATTGACAATTGTCAAACTGTAAGAAGACAAGCAACATTGTCACACTATCCTCTTGAGTGACAAGAGGATATAAAACCTAGAGAATAGAAACTTATCATGAAAGGAAAATGAAATAAAATTATATTTAATGGGAGTGAAAAACTGGTGGAAGTAGAAACAGACACCCACAGGTAAACCTTGAGCTGAACTGGAATCCAGTTGCAGAGAAGGACGAGTGATGAGCAAAGGGGTCCAGACCAGGCTGGTGAAACCCACAGAAACAGCTGACCTGAACAAGGGAGAGCTCTTGGTCCCCAGACTGATAGCTGGGAAACCAGCATGGGACTGATCCAGACCCCCTGAATGTGGGTGTCAGTGAGGACACCTCAGAAATCTATGGGGCCCCTTGTAGTGGATCAGTACTTATCCCTAGCATAGGTGTGGACTTTGGGAGCCCATCCCACATGGAGGGATACTCTCTGAGCCTAGACACAAGGGGGTGGGCCTAGGCCCTATCCCAATGGATATAATAGTCTCTGAAGACCCCTTATGGAAGGCCTTACCCTCCTTGGGAAGCAGAAAGGTTATTGGATAGGTAGGGTGTTAATTGGGGGAGGGATAGGGGAGAAGGGGAGGGAGAGGGACCTGGGATTGACATGTAAAATAAACTTCTTTCTAATTTAAATTAAAAAAATTAAAAAAGAAAACCTCTAGACTTTGCAACCAGAAAGTGTGCCAAGGGTATAATTACTCTGAGACAGAGATTCCTCACTTGCAATTTTTCCAGCTTTATATTTGTAACTATGAAACATTGAGATGTATTTCATAAATGTTAATTCCTGCTCTAGTTGCTCACATTTAGTATTGGAGCACAGAGAAGAAGGTGACACAAAAGAGAAGACATGTCTCTTCCTGGGGTTGTGGACTTCTAGGTAAAGAATTTCCTTCTTGCACACAAATTTTGTTTCAATTAAACATGTAAATTCCCAAAAACTCTCTTCAGAAGAATTCAATGAAAGAATGCAATACTACCCAGTGGTTTGTAAACATTCAGAGATGGGTGACATTGCCCTTAATGAGATTGTACAAATGTAGACAGATGTCATGGGGGTAAATAGACATGTATCAAAGAGAAGAACACTAAAGCATTTCTCACTGAAAAACAAAACAAAAAACTCCCTACTATTAAAATTAATAAGTAACCAATTAGTCATGGACTTTTCCATGGGAATCCTTAGTAGCTCCATAGAGGATCTATCTTTAGGATATTGGGATTTGTTTTATGTCAGTCTGACATAAATTTGATTATTGTTGTTTTTCACTTTCTAGCAAGATATTTTTAGATGAATTCTTTTGACATATGGATTGTGAAACTTCCTCATTATTATTTATAAGGTTTCAACAATCCCCAATTATTTCTCTCTCTGTGTTCATGAGTGTGTGTGAGGGTGTGCACACACGTGCACACACACATGTGCCCTGTGTACATGTTTGTGTTTGGCTTGATTTTGCTTTGTTTTTAGATTTTATTATTTTTATTGCTGTGTGTCTGAATAAATAAATGCCAAACATGTCTACTCTCAGATACTAGAAGAAGGCACAAGATCTCCAAGACAGGGAGTTGCAGGCAGTTGTGAGCTGCCTGATATGGGTGCTACTCAACTCACAGATCCTCTGCAGCAGCAACATGGACTCTTAACCACTGAGCAATCTCCATATACGCAGTTTTGCTTAATAATTTTAGCTATGTCTTTACTCCTACAGAAAAGAAAGGCACCAATATCTCTATATTTATATTAAGTGCAAAATTCCTAGCATACAAGTCTGATTATCAGGTATTCTTATAGAATTCCTTTCTAACAATGAAGCACTAATTTATCCTAGTAGTTAAAGAGACAGTGAATATGGACAGTAGCATAGAGAGAGAAGAGCTCAAGCTTTGCCAAAGCCATGACTTATTCAATATGTCAAGGGAAAGGTGAATGTAAAAGATCAGAGAAACACTTGGAAATGTGTTCAGTCAGACCACAGATGTCTTGATTGGGGGGCCATCTTGGGCATCTCTTCATTATATGTGCAAGTCAGTGCCTTATGAAGAGATGATTGGCAGGATAGGAATAGTTTTACAGAACATAGGTGTAAAATGTCCTAGTATGGGATACAAAGGAATTAAATAGTTATTGAGATAATCCAGATGTGAAGGAATGAGGCAATGAATTGGGGAAGTGGAAATGGAAAATTAGGGGTTATTTGAGAAACACAAGATAACAAGAGGATGATCAGCCTTGGATATGAAGAAATCTACACTGGAACATTTATATGTGCTATTATTGCTTTTTCAAAGTTTTGCAGAGGGGAAAATTAATAGAAATACAGAACACAGGTGTGGCCCCAAATCTCAAACATAATTTTGTTCAATAATTGCTTTCTTCCCCCATATTACAATGTTCCAAAAGAGATTTTTAAAAAGATCTCCAGGCAGTTCTTTTTCTCCTGTTGCCACTGAGTACATGCATTCATTTTTTTAAAAAAATGATCATTATGTATTCTGTAGTATTTCCATATTGAGGAGCCAACATTCCAACTTCCATGTGTTCCCTGTTAAATAAAACACATTTACTGACTTTTTCTGACACTCCATTATATTACACATGTTAAGGCTAAATCTGGAAAAGTTTAGCAGATAAATACCCATTCCTACAGTTATGCACAAGAGATTAACACAGGCAACTCCCACCAACGTTAATCACTCAACTTGTTGGCCATTAAAGTTTCAACACATTCAGAGGAAGAGGTCACATGTGAAGAGGAAGAAGAGGCACAAGTAAATCATTTCCATCCTGTCCAATGTAAAGAAGTTAAAATTACAAAGCACATTTATAAAATGAAAAGTGTGCTTTCCCAGCATAAGCATGAAAGTGCAGAACAACTCTTTCTTCCCAACATCCGACTTCTTTGGCTGGGATGACCCTCCACCTGTTTTCTGCCTTTTTAGGACTTGTGCTCTTGGCTATGTCTCCTGTGGATGCCTGCTTTCTCCATCATCTGGCATTTTATAAAAGTGTTTTCTAAGCTTTGGAAACAAGGGTAGACACATATTGAATGACCACCCTATGCTGCTAGGTTTAGATCTGAGGTTCTCAAATTCTTGAGTCTCAATACTGGGCAGATCAGGTATTCCAGAAACAAGTCCATAGCATACTTTATTGTGTGGTGTGCCATGAATGAAGCTCAAGAGTAGGTCAGTGTCACAGAAGAGCCAGATATAGATCATGACTCCTCTGTTATGAAAATGTTTGCCTCATTGTGCTTGTCTTCCTCATACACAAAGTAAGTCTAAGGACCACTTACCATTGTGTGAAAGTTTGCAAGCATGCATGCATGTGGGCATGCATGGGCGTATATGTGTGTGAGTGTAAATCAGTCACATATGTATGAATGTGATCAGTAGATTAATATGCTAAATGTGCTAGCAACTGGAGCTATCAGATGAAACATTGAACTATGCTGGGTGACTAAAAAGATGAATGACTAGAAGCTATAATCCAGAGGAAACCATGCATATAATAAAATACTATGCTTTGATGAATTGGTTTGATTTCTCTTTACAGTCTCTAACCTGTAGATTTCTATTGAAAATCAGCTGGAGCTTCTCATGATTTTATAAGGAACTGAAGCATGGTGAACTCATCATGGACAGATTGAATGCTTGGCTCCTTTCTCAGCTTGCCCCTCTCCTTCTCATAGACAATTATAAGGGGCCAGGTCTTTCCACCCAAGCCCTATGCATATCACTAATCACACATCTCCAATATAACTAGTTTTGCTAAGCTGAAGCTTAATTTTATAAATATCTGCTTGGTAGCAATTATGTGTATAGTTCTGATCTCTGAAAGAAATGTAAGTGACACTCAGGGGCTATTGCAACTTTGTCACCTTATCTCATTTATCTGGTAGGGAAAATATGTTGTCTACAAACAACAAATGCTGAAACAAAGCAACAGTGCAGATGGCGGTTCTGTCCCACCTAGTCCCACAGCCGTTTAGCCCCAAATAAACACACAGAGACATATATTAATTATAAACTATTTGGCTGATACCTTAGGCTTCTTACTGGTTATCTCTCTCTTAATTAACAACCCACAATTATTAGTATATGCATTTCTACATGGCCTTATCTTACCAAAGAATGCCCTGTCATCCTATCTTCCCAGTAGCTACATGGCATCTCCCTGGTGACTTCTCTGAGTCCTCTCCCCAGAATTCTCCTTGTCTGGTAGCCCAACCTATACTTCCTGCCTGGCTAGTGTTTTATTCATCAACCAGTAAGAGAAACTTATATAGAGAAGGACATTCCCCCATTAAAACAGTCTGGGGAATCTCATGGAAAAGGAGCTTCATTATAGAGATGCTACAAATTCAGGTATGAGGTGTGTGTGTGTGTGTGTGTGTGTGTGTGTGTGTGTGTTTGTGTGTGTGTGTTTGTGTGTGTGTGTTTGTGTGTGTGTGTGTGTGCATGAGTATGTATGGATGTGTTTACACACACACATATGAATGTACGTATGTAAACATACATCTGTTTACTTTTGTGTGTGGGGGGCCAGAAGTCAACATTACATTTATCTTGATCACTTAGTACATTATTTTCTAGACAGAATCTGTCACTGAACCTAACAGTGATGGGGAAAATACTTCTGTGTATGTTTATAAATAAAGTACTTGCTTGACCAATGAGACAGCAGGTTAGGCTGGACTAGGAGTCAAAGAGGATTCTGGGGAATGCAGTAGAGAAGTGGTGTTCCAGACAGGAAGTGACATAGCAAGGAGACTCATATTTAAGAAGAGGAAAAAGGAAGTGTCGCTCTCTCTTTTCCCTCCGCTCCTGCTCCAGTGGCACGATGTGATTCACCAGCAAGGAGGGACGCCAATAAGGCGTCCGATAAGATAAGTCCCATAAAATATATAGATGTATGGTAATTGAGACTGAGCTAACAGATGAGAATCCTAGTCATTGGCCAAGCAGCTTTGTAACTAATACAAGTCTGTCTGTGTATTCATTTGGGCCTAACTTGGGCGGGCGGCTGGTGTAAAGCTCGCATGTGGCGGTGGGGCTCAGGCGGCTTTTGGCAAAAAGATTTATCGTAATAGAATGGTGTCAGAAGTGGGATGACTCTATGCCCCAAGGTTTTCAGAGAAAGGTAAACCTGCCGCCACAGCCTGCCCTGTCGGGCCGCTGAGAGGCATTGGAGCAGCTTCCATATGCTTGCGCCGCCCTGGCGCTCTTGGACATTGTACTCGGCACTTCTGAGATGATAAAGACAGATCCAGATAAAGAAAAACTTCTAAAGGTTTACACTACATTTAAAAATATATGTGGGCTTATGAGAGAAAAAGTAACAGGAGGAAATAGAGTAGCCGGTTATGGTGGCACATGTCGGTAGGATTTGCTAAAGGAAGCAGAGACAGGCAGATTTCCACAGAGAAACCCTGTCTCAGAAAAAAAGAAACAAAAGAAAATGAAAATAAAGTAATAAAAAAACCACATAAAGATAAAAAATACACAGAGAATCTGGATACTATAGGCCATATTGTTGTCTTTAAATTGTTTGATTGCCGAGGAAAGAATTACTGCTGCTAAAATACATTTGATTATAAATGCTGCCAAATTAATCCAACTTATACATTTTAAAAATGCTCTAACTTCAGGATTTGAGTTTAAGGACAGGCTACTTAGAAATAAAGGTTTTGCTTGTATTTCCACAGAAAATCAAAAACTGTGGATTCCTTCCAGACTAATATGGTTTGCTCAAGCAAGACCCCCTAAAACTGAGATGATACAGCCTTACAGACTACAAAAACAAGGACTTGGTCAGGTTTCTATGTTTTATCATCATCCCTATGGTATATGAACATCGTCCCCAATCAATAGGAAGCAGTTTAGAAAGAATGACGCCCATATTCCCAAATATTGTTTATAAATATTTGTTTTCATTTAAATGAGGTTAGTTATAAATGATAATGAACATAGTCAATCTCCTTTTAAAGAGAGAAAAAGGGAATAGGATATAGGAATGAATGCTTTGCATTGGTATAGATTTTCATTTATTGATACAACTTTAAGGTCAATTTTGTGATATGTATATGTCTCCTCTTGTTTAGGTATTGTGTTTATACAGATCTTTTGCCTATAATAGTCAGAACTTATAATTAGGTTAGTTAGGTTTTCTAGATATACAGAGATGTATTTGAGATGGATAGGTATTCTTCAAACCTTTCAAAGACCTACAGAAATATGGCATTTAAATGGTTTAAGGTTTTTCTTGGCAGTAAGACACAACTGCTCCTGGCACACCAATTACGTCAGAAAGGAGGATGGGCATCGAAGAAACTCGTTATGGAGTTTGCTTTCAACATGGCAAGACTATTTGGGCAAGAAACTGCCCCTGCCTGGACTGTTTGTTGCTGTATAAACTAGACATGCAGGACCCACAAGAAAATGATTGCTAAACTTACAAAACTGAAGGGTTCCTGTTAAAATGGAGGAGTGTGCTAGACACACTGTGGCCTATAGGCTGAAGATGGATGCCCCAACATTTACAGAGGAACTTTGGGTGACTGTCCAGGTAGCAAGATGTCCTGTCAATTCTAGAGTTTACATATTATCCTTCTGTGGTCTTTGATAGAGTTGAAGACAGATAGTTATGGTTATAGTTTTCTTCAGTTATTATAAGAGATAAGTTACCCTTCTTTTTATTTAGACAGAAAAGAGGAGGTGATGGGGGAAATACTTCTGTGTATGTTTATAAATAAAGTACTTGCTTGACCAATGAGACAGCAGGTTAGGCTGGACTAGGAGTCAAAGAGGATTCTGGGGAATGCAGTAGAGAAGTGGTGTTCCAGACAGGAAGTGACATAGCAAGGAGACTCATATTTAAGAAGAGGAAAAAGGAAGTGTTGCTCTCTCTTTTCCCCTCGGCTCCTGCTCCAGTGGCACGATGTGATTCACCAGCAAGGAGGGATGCCAATAAGGCGTCCGATAAGATAAGTCCCATAAAATATATAGATGTATGGTAATTGAGACTGAGCTAACAGATGAGAATCCTAGTCATTGGCCAAGCAGCTTTGTAACTAATACAAGTCTCTCTGTGTATTCATTTGGGCCTAACTTGGGCGGGCGGCTGGTGTAAAGCTCGCATGTGGCGGTGGGGCTCAGGCGGCTTTTGGCAAAAAGATTTATCGTAACATAACAGCTCTCTGATTGGCTAGGATGCTTGGCCAATCATCTCCAAGGATCCCCATTTCCTAGTGGTGAGATTATAGATGCAATGCCACAACACCTGGCTTTTTCAAGTGTGCTAGAGATCCCAAATCAGGTCCACATGTATGCACAATAGGTAGTTTGCTGACTCAGTCATCATCTCTTCAGTCATCAAGGAGATCAAATTGAGATGTTACAAGAATCCATCTTGAAAACTGAGAACTTAGAGAAGACCCAAAGGAAGGGATTGTAGAGGTCAGAAAAGGAGACAGTGTGCTTGGCTAAAGTTTCTTTCCACTATCTCATTTTCCTCCATAGTTCTTCCTGGACCAGACTCTGTAAAATATTGAAATTTCTGTGTATTTTTGTGTGGTCCAGTAATTAAGTTAGTACTGATGCACGCTTAGTTTCTATCTTCTATTATGTTTTCAATACAGTTATTTTGGTGTATTATGAGTTGAAGGAAAGAGCCTCGCATTTGTCTGTGAATATTATTGATTTGTGTAAAATTTTAGCCTGACTTCATAGTAAAGAAATGAAGTGGGTGGGGGAAATGCTAATTATTGGAAAAGAAGTCAAGGCAGGATTTCTAGCTGTCCTGGATCCTGGCAGCCTTGGGAAAGCTCTGCAGCTGGAATGCTCCCTGGGTGCTGTGCTCATCTATATTCACGGACAGCCCCTGTTTCCGACATGAGTGAGCTAAGGAACCTGGAGCTGGTGCCAAGAGCTCCTGCTGAAAGCAATTATCAGGCTTCACCATATGATTTCAATTCTTTGTGGACTATAAAAGAGACACTTCACCATTTTTTGAAAAGGATATGAGCATGAATGTCGGTAGCTTATGCATTATTTAGTGCCTGCCATCCTGCCTTGGTCTCACAAAGGAGAATGACAGCATTGTCACAGGGGTTTCTGTGCCTGTGATGGTGGAAATAGAGATGTTGGATTTTGTAGCTCCTCTAAATTACCTGTAATCTCATGACCTATAATTAGTTTGCTGAGGATATTAAACCCTCAATTTTTTCCCACCTGTCACTGAAGATAGGTGTCTGGTATCTCATTATGTTAAGGGAAATCCTATCACATATTTGAGAAATGTAGTATAATGATAACAAAATTATTAAGTTCAGCTCATGTTTTGTTCATAGTTGCCAATATGAAAGTTTAAAGGACATTGCATGACATGGATGAGACCATGATTTGGCTCTCTCTTACTTCTAATACTGCACCCTGAGTGCTCACTCTATCTCTTCTTTGAGACATTGTTCTTGTTTCCAGTCTTGTTCTCTTATGTCCAGTATATTTTTCACAACAGCTACTAAAAGTGACCTACAGCAATTTCACAAATTAAAAACAGGTTTGACTTTTATGTTATATTACAATTTTATTTATTACTAAGAAAGAAAATAGTTTAAAAACAATTTTTATAGAAACAGTATATAATAGCCTCCCTTTCTTAAGTATGTAAAGCTCCACTTAACTTTTGGGAATGTTTTTTAGATTCTATTTGATTCACAGATCACTTTAGACACACAAGATCAAAGAGGAGATGTTTTTTAACAGAAAGGCAAAGTTGTCTATCTTGTCATCATAGGAACAGTGCTAAGCTGAAAATCAAGAATTCCTCCTAAGTCCATGAGTGAATTGTGTGATATGAATTAGATAGATCAGTAAGAAACAGATTAGAGTTGAGGTTGCACCAATAGAAACACTCAAGGGTGACTGAATAACAGTGGGAGACTGTGAAACAAGGGCTGCTGAGGGAGGGAGAACCAATGTCCTCCAGGGATGAGCTCTGGCACGGGATGCCCAATCCCCAGTGGACGACTCTGGACACACACTCATGCCCAGTGCTGAATGGACATAGTAGAATATATATATATATATATATATATATATATATATATATATATACATATATATATATGTATATATATATATATATATTAATAATTGAGGATGTGATCATGAATTTCTGAGGGTGTATGGGAAGAGTTGGAGGGGAAGGGTGGGAGTGATACATGGATGATGTTTATGTAGAAAATTCTCTAAACAAGCAAGTCTCCTGGAGCCCTGGTTTCAGAGAAAACCTTTCATCTTTCTTGAATTTGACCACTAAGAGCTGACAAGGAACACAGGGTCAAGTTCAAAGGAAAATCCCCTCAGTTTTTGACAGGAAGTAGTAAACTGAAAAGTAGCAATTTTAAAACATAGAGCATGATCTAACAAAGCCTGCCATCAAGCGACACTACTTTACCATTGTCTAATCAGTATGGTTTAGTGAGAGAGCAAGCAATCCCAGAGGGAGAGGACATGTCCAGTTACAGCTCAGGCTAGCCTCTGTATTGCACCAAAAGAAAAGAAAATGAAAAGGCTGATACAATACAGCTGAAAGCCCCAGGCTTACTAAAAGACTAAGACCTAATGCCTAACTCTTTTCACCTCTGTACCCTACTACATCATCAACAGCACACTCACATAGGAAGATGATGATAGCTGCAAATGACTGCAAAGCACAATTCTCTTGAAGAAGTAGCTTCTAGGGGATCCAGAGCACAAGGAGAGAAAACAAGTCTCTCAAGAGGTAGTAAAGCAATTGACACCAACAGTGGCAGAAAATAGTATATAACCCAAAACACAACCAGATACACCTAAAGCCTCCATACGGAAGACTCAGCTTCCCCAGTTCCTTTCACTTGAGATAGCCTGTCTGGCTTTCAACAGAAAATGACAAGGTCTGATGAAAGCCAGGAATCACAGCCTGAAAGACAAAACAACAGAACAAGATTTTTATATAGCAGAGATTTTGGAATTATCATAACAGAAAGTTAAAATAAGTCATTAATATGCTAATAGAGCTAATGGAAAATGATGACATGCAAGAACAGATGGGCAATATAAAATGGAAAAACAAAAATTGTAAGAGAAAAATTTTCTAGCAATAAAAAACATTGTAGCAAAAATAAAGAATGCCTTTGATGGGCTCATGAGAACATTCCTATGAAAAATGTTAGCACAATTAAAAATACACCCACAGAAACTTCAAAAACTGAAATGGAAAGATTTGAAAACATGAAAATGGTCTCTGAGATATGGGACAGTCACACAGGGCAATGCATATAAAGACATTTACCAGAGGAGAATACGGAGGTAGAAATATTTGATGGGCCTAAATATTTGATGGCTCAAAGGTTCCAAAATTCATGATAAGTAAATGAATGTCAGACTCATTCAAGTCATGAACACAAAAAAGTATCTCTACTTCTCCAGGTTATCAAAGGCAATGAAGAAAACAAATATGGATAGAAGCAAGGGTGGTTGTGAAAACACCCTACCAGGCAAAGAAAAACAGGCTTTTCACCAATAACTTCACATTGCAAGAAACATTCCTTTTCTAGAAATGAAACTATAGGTATAAATGTACAATAAAGAAGTTCTCACCTGAACAAGAAAATAATAGTAAAGAAGGAATAAATTTAGGTTAAACAGCATCTGTTATTATGATGATTTATTGTTGTTATTACTATTATTATTATTGTTTGTTGTTGTTGGTGGTCTGTCTTCCACTATCATATCCACCTTGTTTTGAGACAAAGCTTGACACTGGACTTGGAACTTATGATTGAATATACCTGATGGCCTGTGAGCTCCCCAGGGTCCACTTTCCAGTGCTGGGATTACAGGAGTGCACCACAACACCTGGATCTAAAGGAGTTCCTGGCACCTCATGCTTGGTCAGCAAGCACTTTACACATTGGGTCCTTGGCACTGCGTCTCTTATTTTTGTTTTTCTGATTTCATCTAACAGCTATGGCTCAAAAGAACAGCAACAATGTATTTAGTGTTTATACTTGCATATAAGAGAAATTGATGATGCCAATGGTTTAAGGGATATTGGGAAGCAACTGAAATTACTCTCTCATAACCCACTATCAAATGATACCGGTAATGTTTCCCCCCTTCCCACATGAGAATCTCCACCACAGGAAGGCCCAGCCAAACAACTCAGAAAATATGTGTTGAATGAAGGAGTAAGTCATTACTTAGAGAATAAATACTATCATCACCATGCAGTGCAAGGGGATCTGATAGATCTGAAGATTTGCTAACAACAATTCTCTGACCTGGATGGACAGGGGAGTGAGTATACACAAGACCTAATTTATCATCTATTGGCCCCTTGTGAAGCATGTGTCTGGTTATATAATTCAGAGCCTAACAAGTAGCTGTTGTAACATCTCTAGTAGGACATTTCAGAGCCATTGAAAATTAACCTAGTGCTAGTGATGCCATGAGTGACCCAAGCAGAGTTACTGGTTCTGAGGGCAATCCTGAACTATGTATCTTATAGGAATGTGTTTGGGAGGATGTCAAGAGCACCTTATGGGGGATGTCCTTCTGTGTATATGTTTGTCTTATTGGTTGATAAATAAAGCATTGTTGGCCAATAGGGAAGCAAGTTAGGTGGGACTAGGAGAGAAGGAGGATTCTGGGAAATGTAGGAAAGAGAAGGTCATCATGTAATCTCAGGAAGATAGAATGCTAAGGTTGGCATCCTTGATAAAATAAGTCCTTATAAAAATATAGATTGGTAGTTATGGTTGATAATTAAGACTGGGCAAGCAAATAACAAATCTTAGTCATTGGCCAGTAGCATTGTAACTAATATAAGACTCTGTGTTATTTGGGGGCCCTAACAGGCAGCTGGTGGAAAGAGTTATTGTTACAAGCACCTTTATCTCTATCCCATGTCCTTAATTAACCTTGCTTGCATTCAATAACAGTTACAGGAAGCATTCTAAGGGTCTCCAGAGTGTTCAAGAGCATTACTCACATTATCACAGAAACATGCCTTGCTCCAGAGATGTATTTACTGTTCTTTGTAGAAAACACAGATGCAGTCTAGGTAAATAACACAAAACAATTTCTTTCTTGCCAAGGAAAAATGCTGCTTTTATATTAATTCAGAAGGCAAATGTAATCGTTCCTACTGGAGGACGATGCTGTGACAGATGAAGAGTGTACTTACTTCATGTTATTTTGTATCATTATTTTCATGTTTATCCCTTTGGACTATGGAAATAAGGTTTTCCTTTAAGCTGGTTCCCTTGTAATGAAGAGAAGTACATTGTATGTTAGCTCTTCCACAGTTAGCAGACACATCTTCTGTTAATTTGCTGTGGAGCAGCTTCATGTAAGTGACACAGCTTCTTCTAAGTCTTGGAATAAGGAATTTAAGGCCTTATCATTTAGGGATTATCTACTTCCTTATGAAGTTTTAGCTTATTCCAAATGTAAATGGTTGTCCTTCGAAGGAAGGGTTTTAATGAATGAACAGAAACTGTGCATAAAAGACTTCTTCATACCTTCTTCCTTGTTTCATGACCTAAGAGCTGTTCTATTTGTAGCTATGTGGTCATAAGGATGCTAACAGATTTTTAGTGTGATGACCTATCTTACTATATTTATCTCAGATACACACACACAAACACTCACACAATCACTGACTTGTAAGCTGCCTGTGGTTCAGGAAATCAATGAACATTACCCAAAACAAAGCTTTGAATTTTCTTAGAACATTAAGAGCTTCTTTGGCAATCATATAGTTTGGTAACTCAGTCAACAGTGTTCCAGCCTGAACTTTTTAGATAACAATGTTGTGTCACAATGTCAAAAGATCGAACATGCCTGAAACATATATTATGAGGTAGAAGAGTCCCTTTTAAGTTTTTGTGGTTAATCTGTAAAATATTGACTATTAGCTAAGTCAAGGTTTATGCATATGCACAAGTAATAAATGCCAAATGACTGTGTTCTTCTCTTCTAAATCCCCATGCCAATAGTGAAGCCGTGTGGAAGTTGCAGGGTCCTGTTGTTCCTGTAACTGGAGTTCATGGAGGCATTTTCATTCTGGATCTCAGCAGTTGTATTTGCCAAAGATCCCCGAATGGGTTTGAAGCAGGTGCCTCAAGTAAAAACTTTAGATATTGCTATTGCATTTCCTTTGTTGCAAGATTAATTGCCTAATGTTAAGTATGGGGGATCGGCTGATGCATTCCGACACAGCATTCACTTGGGTGTATTAGATCACACTGTGTGGAGCCACACATGTCTTCACTTAATTGAAATGAGTGCGCACATTTTAGAACCTGAGGTATTTCTTGTTCTGCTTCTTAATGATACTAAGAAAGCCCAAGAATGACTCAGCAGGTCACAGGAGCCACACTGTGGGCTCAGCTGCATGGGGAGGGGCAGACACGGGGAACACTGAGGTCATGCCTGCTACATGTGGTTTATATACATGGTAGAGTTTGAGGGCCCATAAAGAAGAATGAACTTAATGTCAGTTTTAGTAAAAGTGATGCAAATGGAGATAATTATATTAAGTAAATTAAGCCAGTCTCAGGAAGACAAATATTGTATTATTTCTCATTTGTGGGGTTCTCGATTTTAAATCTTGTATGTACCCTAGAGTAGAACTAAAACTGCTTGGGGAAACAAATGGGACAATGGGATGTAGGAGAGGTAAGAAGAGGGAAGATAAAGGAGTGATGGGGTGGTAAATATGCCTCAAAGTACTATATATATATATGTATGTATGAAAATGGCTTTATTATGTAAGTCACTATATTCATCACCACCATCATCAATCATTATCATCATCATATTAGGAAGCGAAATGAAGAAGAAAGTCTGTCATATCATTTGGAGCAGGGCCTAGACCATCCCAGTGTGTCTAGGCTAAGAGAGTGTCCCTCTATGTGGAGTAGGCTCCCAAAGTCCATTCCTGTACTAGGGATAAATACTGATGACAGACTTGAAGGATCCCCCATGGAAGGCCTCACCCTCCCTGGGGAGCAGAACGGGGATGGGATAGGTAGGGTGCTAGTTGGGGGACAGGGGAGGAGGGGAGGGAGAGGGAACTGGGATTGATATGTAAAACAATCTTGGTTCTAATTTAAATAAAAAAGAGAAGAAAAAAAATGAAGAAAGTAAAGCCTGAATTCATTGATTTAGAACCATGAAGTCAGAAAGTTACCTGTTATTTCTGAATATTCAGGTAGTAGATTGTGTTAGCAAAATTTAGAATATAAACAAACCTTTAATTCTCTCTCTCTTAGATGCTACTTTTTAAAACATTGTTTATTTTGGGGTCAGGTCTCACTCTGTAGCCCAGGCTGGTCCTGAAGTATCTCAAATGCTGGGACTGTATAGGCAGGAGCTAACATCTTATCTGATGCTGTCTTTAAGTTGTCCACTGTTTCATCTGCACTCAGTAGTTACTGTTACAGCTGTGAGTTAGGCTAGAGGGGAACACTCTTCTCTCTGTAGAGAACTGAGTCCTATGATGTATTCTTCTAAGGTCCAACATCTGCCTGAGAGCTCCCTATGGACAAAAAAGTTTAAACATCCCTCAGCTGTGTGCCCTGCCTCTGCCCTCCTCTCTGACTTAAATCACTGGCAGTTCACTGTTTTTGGTCTTGTTCATATATTTTTATGATTACTTCTGGCACAGGACATGGTGTTTAGCAGTATTCACTTTACACTTACCTCACATGCAGGCAGAGATACAGTAAACATACCATCATAAAACTAATGCAAAGATTCAGTGGGGTTTGTAGAAAATATCAAGAGACTTAGCAGACACTGTTTCATATTAATGTCAGTCAGAAGCTTTGCCTAGATATGCCTATGATTTTAAAAGATATTGATTGGCTTTTGAAATTTTATTTTTTAACTTAAATGTGTTAGTTTGGCTAGCTATAAGAAAGTCTCATGTATGGAATAGCTTAAATATCAGAAATTTGTTTCGCCCAGTTCTAGAGACTGGGAGTCTAAAATCAAGACGGAGGAAGAGCTTGTTTCTGGTGGTTTGTCCTTGACTGTCTTCTCATTATAGCCCAACATAGCAGGGCACTTACACAAGCTGTTGCCTCTCCTTTTTATAAAGTCGTTAATCTCATTCATTAGTTCTTCCTCTTTATGACCTACTTAACTCTTCAAAAGTTTTACCTCCTCCTGCAGTCACATTGGAGGTTAGAATTTCACCAAGAGAATTTGGAATGGATGTGGGGAGGGTAATTTTTATGTTATAATATATGGGAAGAGGAAGCTTCCTTACCTGGATCTACTATTAGAAGCACATTCCACTGGAAGCTGGAAATTATCTTTTTTCATATTATATTGTGTCTTTTGCCTGATAGTTTTCATTGTCATCACAATGAATAGCTTGAATATTCTCAATAATTGAATCTGAAAGAATTGAGGAGTGGGTGCAAGAGTATGGACAGTGAAATTTGCCACTGCCCATGTTCCGTGCTTCTTGGGTCAGAAGCCCATGGAAATACTGTGGAATATGGAGAGAACACCCTTTCAGGGTCACAGACATAACTTGTCACCATCCCATCTCTCCTGTTTACCTCTAAGTCCATTGCCTATCATATGAAAACCTCAAATTCTCTATCTGTAAAAAAGGGGCAGTAATAATGCTTGATACATAAACTTCATGGGATTGCTCTGATATCCTAAAGAGAAAAAGCAGATAGCAATGCCCCGAAAATTGGAAAACCCTAGACAAGCACAGGTATCAAATTGTCTGGGGACTGTCCATATTTCCACTACCCCCTGGGAAGGCAAACAAGCCATTTAGGTGGAGACCCAAATGTAGGTTATCCTCAAAGAGGAATTAGTTGAATCTAAATATGATTTGGAAAATCTTTCACATCATTGGCTACTTTTACTGCTTTCATTTGAGACTCTAAAGAAGGGCAAGTTACTACTTTCTTGATAAGTGTTCAATTTTAAATCCTTTTTAATTTCATATGAGTCCCCAAATCAGTGTCCCTATGAGTCAGAAATCACTATCACATTACTCAGGAGACAAGTGAGAAATGAGCCCCTGAACCACAAAAATTTGTAACTATAGCTGAATCTGGAATTTAAAGACACAGATGAGATTTCAGTTTCTTATCCTTTCATAGGTTTTTATTGATTCTGCAATTCATTTCATCTATCTTTTATGGATTTTTGGCTATTATATATTAAATATTCATATTTATAGTTGGTTTTATTTTGACTTTATGGTTCCTATCCTATAGTATCACTAACTTGTCATATTTCATAGAAAATTTTTTCTTATCCTTAATTTTTGATTTGGCAGTTTGAGTCAGGGTTTCACTGTGTAACCTTGGCTGTTCTGGAATTTTCTTCATATATCAGGGTGAGTTTAAACTCACAGGAATACACCTGCCTCTGCCTCTTGAGTGCTGGAATTAAAAGCATGCATTAGAATTAAAATGTGCTGAAGTCAGAAGTCTGATATAAACTACATTAATTTAATTTTACTTTATATAATAAACATTTTCTTTTTAAATAAGCTTCTGTGTCCAAGGCTGAATTTGAATACTCTCCTTCTTCAGCCTCCTGAGTGGATCACAGGTGTGTGCCACTCTACAAAGAGAAGAGAAAGAAAAGAAGAGGTAGGAGAGTGGAGGGAAGGAAGGAGCAGAGGAGATCAGGAAGTTACATTTTCTTGACCAAGTCTTAGTACAGAGAAGCATGGCACTGTACAGCAGTGATGACTAGTATTAAACAAGTCTACCCACTAGACATTGTTGAGGAGTACCACTTGGCAAAGCTGTGGGTTATTGACTGGATGACTGGTTGTTCCTATAACTTTCTTGCATACCAATGTTATGCTTCTCTAATAAGAACAGCTGTGGGTTTTTCCACAGCCCTTTGGTGGTGTGTTTTATACTTGTTGGGCACATATATAGCTGTGGATTGTCAGGAAGATGATTTCTGCCTATATTTACATTACTCAGACTGACACAGTATTCTCAGTCATAAAGACAGCCTTCTACACAGACAGCTAACTTTAGACTCCAGAGCAGATTCAAAGCAGGTTGGTTGTCCCTGGAGACAATATCTGGTTGGATGTAGAGACAGATACATGAGGTCATTTTCCAGGTGTTGTTTTACTGATTCAAGGCCAGAGCTTGAAGAAACTTTAGCCTTTACATACTCCCTTCCACTCAAGGTCTGGCTAATTAATTGTTATTGTTAAGTCTTGAATTCCAATGACATTTTCTGTCTGGGAATCCTCACCAACTTAGAGCTTTGTGCACTGGCTAATTGTTACATTCCTAGCTTGAGAGAAATTACATGACTTATCATGTGTTTTGAGAATGAGTCAGGCCATGAAAAATGTAACTTACTATTTTCCAGAATTTGGCTGTGAGAGAGCAGAGAGCAGAAAGCAAAGAAAGTAGAGGCAGCAACCATTTAGGGAGGCAGAGAAGCAGAGTCAGCAGCAAAGTAGGAAGGCAGAGAGCCAGATGCAACAGAACAGAAGTGGTGGTGTTGAGTGAAGGCTGCTGTGGGAGAGAGAAATGTGAGAGAAGTGTAAGAGTGAATGGATGAGAGTAAGAATGAATACATGATACAGAAGAAGTGTGTGTGTGTGTGTGTGTGTGTGTGTGTGTGTGTGTGTGTGTGTGATGGAGAGCTATGGGAAAGAGCTGCTGCTACACAGAGAAGCTGTGCCTAAGAATTGAGTTAATCGCAGTATGGTGAGAGGACATGTAAATGAGATGTATAGTTGTGGCTGTGTGGAGATCTGTAACTGTGTGGCGGCAAGGAAGATAAAGCTGTGTAGAAAAGAGATGTAAAAGAAAGATGTGTAGTCATGTGAAAAGGGATGTAACTGAATATACAATATGTAGCTGAGCAGGAGGGAGATGCAGGCATGTAAGAGAGATTGCCAAGAAAGAGAGATGATTTAAAAGCGAAGGCTACCATCAGGAAAGCTTGTACTTATTTATTTTTCCACTCAGATAGAAAAGTCTAGCAACCTTCAGATAAGAATCTTTCCACCCCACCTCCCACCCCCGCTACTCTGAGGTTTGCTCTTTATTACCCTGAAGCAGATACAGGAGCTGGCTTGCCATGATCTGCATCACCTTAGCCTTAGATTTCACATAACGGCTCTTCTGTCCTGTTCCATTTGTTTGGCATGAGTGAGTCTCTGACTGTTTTGGAGACATATATGTCACAGAGAGATAAATGTCCATTATACTGTAGTGTTACTATATGGGAGTGCAGGAACATACAGATGGCAGCATCTCCATGAAATTCTGTTTGTCTATCTGCTTTATTAAATGGTTTCCCCTGACAATGCTTTCTAACCTAGAGGAAGTGTGCTGTAGCTTCACCACCAACTCAAACACTTCTTGAGAGGCATTGGGGTAGGTTTCTCATTTCTGTCCTTGGGGGAGATCCTGGAATTGGTTCTTTGATCTGCAACTGGTACTTTGAATCAAACCTATCCCTTTCATTCCTACTTCCTTTGTAATTTTTTTCCTTTTCTTTTTTTTGACAGCACAGCAACACAAGCTGGTTCTTCATTTGTCAGATCTGTCAGGAACCAGAACTCCTCTGGACCTGTGTTTCTAAATCATCTATAATTATAGCTTTGATTTCCTTTTACCCCAGGAACTATTTAGAATAGTTTGGTTTTGTTTCCTGAAATTGCTATTTGATTGAAGCTTTAAATCTATGGTTTGGCAAGTTTTTCTACTTTTATTGCATCCTGGTCAAAGAGTCTATAGTATTTCAATGTTTCAAAATTTGAAGTTACTTTTGTGGTTTAATTATATAGTTAATTTGGTTACTGTTTTATGGAATCTTAAATATAATATATTCTTGCCTTTGGGAAACTGTTTCCCTGCTTAGGTTGAATTCTTTTATATTTCCTTCCTTATCCTTGAAATTCAAGAAATGATAATATCGTTTTTGGTTGATGATCTCCTTTTGTTGCAATGTATATTGCAAAGCAAACCATTTTCATTTTCAGCTTTAATACTTTCTTATGATATCTCTATTATAATGATGGCTATTATTCCAGGTCTCATGTCTCTTTTAAGTAGTCCCTCCTATCTTTTCTCTATCAATATCATTAACATATTTCACATATTTTAACTACTGTTAGATCTTTAGTGGTATCTGAAATATTTTTTATTAATGTGAAGTAAGTAGTTATTCACTATTTTATTTTCTTCTGAAATTTATTATTAGTGTTCTAACACTGGTGATTTGAAATGATACATTTTATGATTATAAAATAATTTTCATGTCTGTTGAAATATATTTCTCTATTGTCTAACTGAGTACTGATCTGTTTTTTCTGTGCTTTTCAACATCTCTAACATGTTGCAATTAGAGGCCTTATTTATTTTTTAATTTTAGTTAATTAATTTTATGGGTCATAAATGCTTGCTGAGTGAGGGGACAAGGTGTGATATTTCCTTCTTTGCAGCAGCTTCCTATGCCTACCAGTGTGCTGCTCAGTTTCTTCTACTTCCTCTTGGTGTGGATATGAATCCCCATATGAACTTGAGACCACTTGGAGATGCTGAACAGCTCTGTGGCTTGTGGCTCCTAGCACACACAGTTACACACCCCTTGGATCACATCTCTTACACATTTAGTGTATTTGGTGAGGTGTCAGCAGCATCAGCTGTGCCTCAGCTTGCTGACTTTCTTCATAGACCTTGTTGAGTCCCACTGTCATGGGGTAGCACAGAGTCAGGAGTCATGGCTGTGGCTCTCCAATGGCAGCCTCCATATATATTTAAAAACACTTGAGGGCAAGTTCTCTTTTCTAATATTTAGATTTTGGTGTAGTGCCTCGAAAAATGAGTTAATTGAGGGAGCAAAAACAGAGAGTAAACCTAGGAATCCAGTTTCAAATTAATGAACAACTATGGAAGTGGGGGTATCTGCCTTTTCAGGCGGTAGAACATATAGTTAATAGAGCTACATTTATTTCAGGTGTCCCTATCAGTGTAATACAATTCCGTGACCTAGGCAACTTATAAAAGGAAGCATTTAGTTGAGCTTATGGTTTCATAGTGTTAGAGTCAGGATGGTTGAGCAAAGGCATGGTGGAAAGAACAGCTGAGAGCTCACATCTTGATCCTCAAGCACAAGGCACACACACACAGACATACAGAGAGCAAGAGAGAGAGAGAGAGAGAGAGAGAGAGAGAGAGAGAGAGAGAGAGAGAGGGAGAACACTGATTTGGCTCATCTTTTGAAACCTTAAGTGACACAACTTCTCAAAGAAGGCCATGCCTCTGAATTCTTCCCAAACAGTTCCACCACCTGGGGACTAAGTATTCAAACATATGAGTCTATGGGGGGCCATTATGATTCAAACCATCACACACAGTAATACCAGAGTATAAGAATACCCAATACAGCAATGCATTTATTTTTATTCTATACAACTTGCTTAAGCCTTTGCTCAATTGACTTGTGATAACTTCTCGAAATTTCACTAGTGTTAGATTAAAATGAGCAAGACTTAATAATTTGATGTTTCCTCTCAGTACTATATCATGTTCAGTTCTCTGAATGATAGAATAAGATTAGACCCAATGCTATTGTCTCATGTTTTTCTGGTTTCCTTGTGACCTGTGCACACATGCTTAAATGACATATGTGGAAGAGGGAGCACCCGAGTAGGGCATACAGAATCAGGGAGGCTATAAAAACAAGGAGCAGAGATTTCAAAATTGTTTAGTGTTTTATAAATATAAATTACAGGGCAAAAACTAGGAAGAAATGTGAGTGTCTGCCCCAGGCAAGGTGGGATAAAGGATGGAAGTATTGGTTTGTGTTCATTCTCCTTCATCTGCGGAACCTGTCTGGTTCAATAGGTCCCTACTTTGATTTTTTTTCTCCCACAACATATCATTTTCTATCAAGCTTCCCCTTTCCTGTAATTTCTCTATCAGTCCTTTCATTAGACTATTCCATGTTGCCTACAAAATATCTGATTTACCTCACGTTATATCAGAAAAAAATATGCCTTTTTTCTTTGTTCTACTATATTTTACACTTTTGGTGTCCATCAAACTGGCTATTCTTTGTCCCTGTCTCTAGAGATAAGAAGATCACAATAGCAAGGTAAGGGACCCTTCAGAGAAAACGCCTCCAGAGAGGGGACAGAGGGAACAGAAGAGAATGTTTTTGAGGAAAGTACCTCATCAACTTTAATGGTGAGGAAAACTTTAAATTGCAACAGCTATGGGGCTCATATATATATATATATATATATATATATATATATATATATATATATATGTCTGTGTGTGTATTATGTATTATGTTTATTATAATTAAAGAGCAACTTGAGAGTGTTAACAGGAGAATAAAAAAAAGATACCTCCCTTGTTTCTGTCCCTTTATCAAATATTTTACAGCAACACAGTGGAAAAAAAATCCTGTTTTATAGTTACTCTTTTTGTAACACGTAAGAAATAGCATCTTCCATCTTCATGCAGATGTTGACTTTTTAAAACTTTCCTAAGATGAGGAGACAATTGTTGGCACACTAATCCTTTACAAAGGCCAGATGTGAGCCGGGAAAACATTTGTGTGAAGCTTTAATTGAACATCACTCAGGATTTGCCTTTTTGAAAATGTTAAACGATCACCAGTTTGCGAGCAATAAAGCCAATATATTCAGGAATAATTACCGCTGGCATATTCAATCTAAGAGTGTGAGAGAATAAATTAGAACGTGTTGCATTAGGTTAAATATGCTTATGTAGTTTTTTAACTTAGTGTTTTAGAAACATGGCTTAAGTTTACATAGTTTCAAGATGTAGGTTTTTTCTTTTGTATGTAAGATAAAAATCAAAATTGTGAAGTAAACAATTCTTTGGGGTGTGATTGGCACTTGAAAATAACTAATTTTAAACTTAACATTGAAAATAAAAATTGTTGAAATAATAACATAGGGAGCCAAAGTGCACACAGGTAAATACAGAGCATGATGAATTAGCATGAAGTGGATATGCTGAAGAACAATTAGCTAAAGAGAAACAGGACCAACAACATCTCCTATGTTCTTTCCCCAAAACATGGTCTGCCCTACTCCTTAAACAAATCTATGTCCGTGGCTGGACAGACAGCTCAGTCTGAAAGGTTCCTGCTGCTCAGGTGTGAGGGCCTAAGGTTATTCTCTGGAATCCAAATCACAAAGCCTGGGTGTGAAGGGATATGGTTTCCTTTCCTTTCCTTTCCTTTCCTTTCCTTTCCTTTCCTTTCCTTTCCTTTCCTTTCCTTTCCTTTCCTTTCCTTTCCTTTCTGAGATCAAAATATAATTCCACAATTTTCCCATTCTGCTTCCTCCCTTGAATCTCTCCATATGCACTTCCCTGATCTCCTTCAAATTCATGGGCTGTTTTCCATGAGCTGTTGTTAAATGTATATATGTATATATGTTTAGAAATATACATATATATTTCTAAATATAACTGCTCAGTTTATATAATGCTATTCATATCTATGTTTGCTTTCAGGGCTGACCACTTGGTATTGGATAACCAATTGGTGTGATGTTTCCCGGGGAAGACTTTTGATCTTACTTTTATCATCCCTTAGTTGCCTGTAGTTCTTTGTGGTAACCAGCAGCTATCTAATTAGACTTAAGGCCAGCTCAGCAAGTGGGGGAACTATGACTGGTACTGCAAACCTAACCCACTCCTTAGAGCTGGTGAGGTCAGGGATCTTGGAGAAGAACCTACAATCACCAGTATAACTAAACCAACACAATCCCTAACTACATTCTAAAGATGTGTCCTATACCCTCAGGTAAGTTTAGCCTTTGTCCCTCATCAAGGACAATTTTCTTTGAAAGAGATGGAGACCATTGCAGAAAACCACAACTAATCCAAATACAGACTTGTAGAGCCCTGTCTCAGTCTTATGTGTTTAAAATCCCAGTTCTAGGAAGGGAGAGACAAGTGGGTCTCTGGGACTCTCTGGTTAGCCAGCCTAGTCAAAGCCCAGGCTAGTTAGAAATACCATCTCAAAAACAAGAAAGCTCCTGAGAATAAACACTGGAGATTAACTGGAGATTGACCTCTGGCCTACACACACACACACACACACACACACACACACCCTGTACCTCCCCACAGTGTATATTCATCTATCATCCTGCATACATTCTCTTGCTTCACCTGATTTTGACCATCATTGTGTTGGTGAAATTCAGTTTTGTGGTTGATTATAGTAGTTCATGTATGTTCATATCAGCATATTACCTTTTGTATCTTAATAGAAAATTAATAAAAAACCAAGGAAATATAAAACATTAAAACAAATCTCTACTAGGACTGAAGTATGGAAACAGCATAACATCAGGTTGATTTTTTTTTTTTTTTACTAAGTTAACATCAGATACTAGAATGTGGGAACATGTAGATTTGGGATATGATCCCAGGAAAGACCAATAGGAGGGTGTGGAAAGAGACTTGGAAGGGAAGGAAACCAATTATGGTGGCTAATGAGCTACTGCTTTCAGCAAATGGAACTGCTTTCCATTAGAGACCTCTGGGAGGCAGAATAGAAGTCACTCAGAATTATCCCACACAAAGAACATCAGTTGGATCATTGACACGGAAGGTTCTATATTGGCTGAAGGCTATTCCTATGACTCATTGAGTATACTAACTACTGGGAACATAGGCTGAAGGAGCCCCTAACTGTTGTGGAAACAAACACCATCACAACCAAACTCGCAGGTACATTTTGCCCTCGATCCTGCAAGCAGAAAATGTAAGTACTGCAGGTTTCATGTGGACCCATCAGCACCTGCTACAAATGCAACGTCATGCATAAACCCCTGTAAGTAAAACTTGGTGATGAATAAGTAACTGGCATGTAGCAGTGGTCAAACTCAAAGAAGGAAGACTGTCTGGATAGTCCTGTCTATGGCTTTGGGAACATGCTATTTCTGGTACACACATACAAGCTTCCTTGAGCTTCAGTGTGGGCCTTGGCCTTGAGTTCATGACTGAGTCTTAGCTGTGAACACTCAGGAGTAATGGGGTTGTTTAACCACAGCAGTGGCCCTTATTGCAAACTTCTGACTTACTTTGATAATTAGACGTTTGTAATTGGTCTCTTAAAATATACCAGATTAAAAAAAAATCAAACAGGAAGTTCAAACAAAGTAAACTTGTGAAGCTTACAAAATTCCATCACTTTGAATTTTAAAAACTTGGTACTTTAAACAGAATGATATTAAAATTAACCTTCACGTTTGATGACAGACTTTTGCTGTGTTTGCATAAGTCTCAAATTTAGAACTAACAACTCACTTGTGTTATTTGGAGAATTTAAGTTTCTTTTTTCTTTGCAGAAGTAAGGTGTATGTGTTAAGATGTATAAAATTCTTTATGTACTTCAATTTTCTTTTTACTATCTGGAAAGCATTTGGAGACTATTCCCATGAGCACTGCATATTCATGACTACCCATAAAGGATATGATTCAGAATTTGGTCTTAAACTATTGCCCCTGCTTTACATATCCTCTGACTTCCTTTATATTCATCAAAATGACTCAGAAATTTGTAGAGAAGAAGCTAGGCAGCTTCTTTTCCATTTTTATTAAAAATATCAGATTTTTTTAGGTAGCTTATTGTGTTTTCAGACAGGTCCCATCACTGTGAAGTTGATCTGGTTGGACAGAGACTTGCTTTCGTGTATGGCTCAGTCTTTACCCTCTTCATACAGAACCATACAGCTCATTCTTTCATGGCTGTGGACATAGGTCCCTTTGTTTCCCCACTTTTAACAGTGCCCACCCAGAACACTGGAGCCCATTCCTTAATGGGTATAGATATAGACCCCTTAGTCTCCTGTCTTCACACTAACACTACAGCCCATTCCTTCACGGGTGATAGATAAAGACCTCACAGTCTCCTGTCTTCACACAAACACTACAGTCCATTCCTTCACGGGTGATAGACAAAGACCTCACAGTCTCCTGTCTTCACACAAACACTACAGCCCATTTTTTTGTGGACAATACATATAGGCCCTTCAGTCTTCCACTTCACATAGTGCACACACAAAACACTATAGCCCATTCCTTCATTGACAATAGGCATAGACTTCCAAATCCCTCTTCCCAATTAAGTTATTATTTTTTAAAGACAAATCCTTAAATCATTCATAAAGACATTTTGCTGGATTCTGATTCTCCCTGTCTTTTAACTCTTCTGGTGATGTTGTTTTGGTAATATGTTACCTGGTTCTGAGGGCAAGATACTAAGTGTGCTTCCTGCAAAGAATACAGTTTAGAACTCATGGCACTCAGATTTAGCAAGCAATCTATCTTGAGACAGAAGACTGACCTTAAATTTGCAATTTTCCTGTGACAAGTTCCCAAGTACTGAGATTACAGCCCAAACAAACTCAGCTGGAAGCTGTTCCTCTTCATATGGAAAGGAATGGATCAGAAAGTCCTGTCCTAGAGATAAATTCAAATAAATAATTAGCAGTTTTATAATGCAATGGAAATCATGAGAAATTTAGGGAGTAACAATAAATTAAGTTCGGCTTTTTAGAAAAGTAAATTTTATAACAGCAACATACAAGCTTTAAAAGGGAAGATAACAGTTTTAGGTTAAATTTATTGTTTTGATATATCCATACACTTGAACTGAAGGCAACACATGTCTATTTCTGCTAGTGTAATGCATGTACTGAGCAGTGAAGATGATAAGGCTGGCCAAAATTCCATTTGGAGAGGAGGAAAGACTCATGAAACCCCACCTCTAGCTCAGTGGTTATTGACAGTTGATGGCTATTAGTTGAGGGAGTGTCAGTTTTCTTTAGGGCTTAGTTCCCCAATAAGTTGCCCATGTGGATTGCCCTACACTCATGAGCATAAAGGCTTTGAACTCAAATGAGTTACTTGGTAAGGGCGGTGAAGTTGGGAGGAAGGATAGATGTTAGCCATTCTGTCGGAACAAGATGAACTCACAAAGGAGCTTTATTTGCATTCTTTTGTGATGGCTAAGGGTATTGAATTTTTTGAAAACATTTCTTATGCTTTTGTATTTTTTGTTTTGAGAACTCTCCATTCAGTTCTATAGCCCACTTTTAATTGTTTTTCAATGTTCTAAACACCTATATTCTCTCAAACATACAGCTAGTAAAGATATTTTCCCATTCTAAAGGCTGCCTCTTACGTTGATTAACAGTGTGCAGTGCAATTTTTTTTTTTTTGATTTCATGAGGTCTCACTTGCTGATTGTTGTTCTTATTGTCTTCATGACCTGTATCCTATTGAGGAAGTGCTTCGTTGAGCTTTCACCCTGAAGGGTGCTTCCTACTCTTATCCCTAGAGCAATGGTTCTCAATCCCTAATGCTCTGCCCTTTTAATATAGTTCCTCATGTTGTGTTGACCCCAAACCATAAGACTATTTTCATTCTTATTTCATAACTAATTTTTCTACTGTTATGAATCCTAATGTAAAAATATATTTTCCCATGGTCTTAGGTGACCCTTATGAAAGGGTCCTTCGATCCTCAAAGGGATCATGACCCATAGGTTGAGAACTGCTGCTCTAGAACATTCAGGGTTAGCTGATCTAATACTGAGGTATTTGATTCAAATGTGGTTGGTTTTTGTGCAAGGTGAGATAAGGTTCAAGTTTCCTTCTTTAACATATAGAAGTTTTCTCCAGTTTCCCAAGCACCATTTGCTGAAAATGTTGGCTTTTCTCCAATGTGAATTTTTGGCTTCTTTGTCAAAAATCAGGAGCTTAAACTTATAATAGGGGCCACATTATCTTCCATTTATATCTTTGTTATTTATAGAAGTCTATACTATTTTTAATTTCAACTTGAACTTTAATTTCAACTTATAACTTGAAATAGGGAATAGTGATACCTCCAGCACTGTTTTTATGTTTAGTGTTATTTTGGCTATGCGGGGTCTTTTATACTTCTACATGAATTTTAAGGTCTCCTTTTCATTTTTGTGAAGGATCATGTTGGAATTTTGATGAGGATTACATTGAATCTGTAGATTGTTTTTGTTAGTTTGCACACTTTGACAATTCATGAACATGGGAAGTCTTTCTGTGTGTTTTTAAAAGTTATTTCTTGTTTTACAGGCTATTGTGCTTTTTGAGACTTTCATAAATGGAATCACTTCCCTGATTTCCTTGTTAGTATGTTTCTCATTTGATATATAGGAAAGCTATATATTGAGTTTTATATATTTTCATGTGCAATCTTTAGGATCATTCTACATAGAAACATATCATTTTCAAATAACGTTATTCTGACTTCTTTTCATATTTGTATCCAATTTATCTAGTTTTATTGCTTTAGCTAAGACTTCAAGCACGATATTGAAAAGGAGTTTAGAAAGTAAACATTCTTGTCTTGTCCCTGATTTTAAGGGAAATGCTTTGAGTCATTCCTGTTTGTCACCATATTGGCTATAGGCTTGTTATATTTTTCCTTTAATACCATGAAATAGCCTAGACCTATGAAGAGAGGTATCAAAGGTCTTTTCTGTATCTGCTGTGGTGATCACTTTGTTTCTGTTCTAGAGTTCACTTATGTGCAGTACTGCATTTGTTGATTCATGTAAGTTGAATCATCCTTCCATATCTGGGATAAATCTGAATTGATTTGGGTTGATGATCTTCTGGATGCGTCCTTGAATTTGGTTTGCATTTTACTGAGAATTCTTATGTCTATGTTAATCAAATATATTGTTCTATAATTTCCTTTTTGTTACTTTTGTGTGTTCATCTGCATTAGCAGTAAAAAGAATAAATGAAAGTTACATTATAAAACAATTACTGGGAAGACATCTAGCAATATGTAATGTTGGATTAATGTATTGTTAAATGTCTTTCTGAGCTTCTATCCTTCTGTTCACATATCGGTCTATCATTCATCTGTCTATCTATGTCATCCATCTACCTATCTTCTTTCTCCATAATCTCAACTGTCTCTTTCAAATATATAACATAAAGTGAGAAAATATCACAAGCAGTTATTTCACAAGACTGGATCCTAAAATTAAACATTACCAAAATACAGTGAGGGTTTTTTTCTTATTGGTTGCTTCATATGTCATGGTATTTTTATGTTTAAAGGAACTCAAGGCTCTCTGGTTTTACTAATTGAGCCATCCCCTTAGTCCTTCACTGGGGTATTTTTATTGCTTCCATAAGCTCATAGTTTTTGTAAGCCACAAACTGATCATAGCCTACTCCTCCCTCCTCAACTAACACTCACCACTCACCACACAACACTGCTAAAATAATCCAAGTGACCCATGGTTCATATCCCATAAATTCAGTCAGTCAGTATTATGCAGCACATTTATCAACATTAAAGTCTTTGCCCATGGGTAGGGTAAACATTTTTCCATCTAGGGAATAGCAGGGAAAATACAGAATGAACACTATCTCAATATGCAGTATGCTGGGCTTTCTTTAACACGAAGGGTGAGAGCTTGACTTTCATTGGTATTCGGAGAGGGCTGAAGTTGACTTCCCCATAGCAGAGGGAACAGTTATGACCCACAACTTGTTCTCCAGTAGTTCTACCAATACAGAAGAAGGAAATGTGGAAAGGAAGGGAGGAAGGAAGGAAGGACAAAGAGAAGAAAAGAAAGAAGGAAGAGTGGACACACAACAGGTAGAAATAAATCAAGGGAAAAGGCCCAAGGCAAGAGCCTTCCACCTCAGATTATTTTAAAACTTCATTTCTCATTTTACAGATTAGGTAAACATTAGACAGCTTTTCCCTTCCAACTTAAGATATTTATAGATTTCCGTGTTCTAGGAGCAAACACCTGCAGCTTAGCACTGTAACTATTTTAAATTGAGAGAAGCAAAAACATGAGGAGAAAGAGGCTGTTGTGAAACCTGGAGGTGGAGCAGACAGTTGTAACGACAGTGCCTGGCATCCAGGTGGCAGAAGTCATTCTTGTTTAGAAAGAGGGGAAAGACATTGGTGTGTATCCAGGACTCCTGGCCACAGTAGAATGCCAAGATTTTCTCATTGCCCTTGAGTGGCAATGAGACGTGAGTGACATTTGCCAAATATTGTGAGCCCATGAAGACGAGGACCAGACTTCCCACACAGGCCACCACCATCCCATCTCTGTTTATTCTTCATTTAATCTCAGACATCCGACTGCCTTCAAGATTGTTTCCTCTGAGGTCTGGCTAAATGTGACATTTCCATTTGCTGGCAGAATTCTCATCCTGACCCCAATAAAGGTTGTCACCTGCACAGGAATGACTTGAATGGTGAGAGAAAGTGTCAGTGTATGGGTGGGGAGAGGCACTCCAAGGAGAAATCTGAGGACAGTGCCAATCACATGTGCGTGCGCGCGCGTGTGTGTGTGTGTGTGTGTGTGTGTGTGTGTGTGTGTGTGTGTGTGTGTGTGTGTTTGAAAATTTAAAGCAACCCTTCTCTAGCCTTTGCTGCTGGAGCTGCTCTGAGTCCCATGCCTGGCTCTTTTGATACTCTTTGAGCTTGGCCTCTATCTTGGCCAGTCTGTTTATATACAGAAAACACAGGAGTTGTTGTTCCATTGTTCTTCAGTCATTCCTTCATTTCCTTTCAGGTTACAGGCTAGGCTGGACTTGTCTCTCTTTGAGTACTCACTCTACCAGTGAGAGGCTCCTGCTTCCTTCTAGGGTCTCTGTCTATAACAAGCTTCCTAGTCAATGATGGACAGCTCTTTTATCAGGAAAACTGGAGAAGGAAGTGAGCTTATTACACTCCTCGGGGTAGTATAAAGAAAAGCAACCTGGAAGGTAAGATGCCAGCCAAGTAACAGGGAATGGTGAGCAATAATTGGTAAGGACTGAACTTGGGTATTTTGCCTAGAGGTAAACCAGCTGCCTTTCTATACAGAATTGGCAAGACCCCTGACTGTTTATAGGATGCCTGGACAAGGAATGCAAGGAAGAAAGTCTAGCTGAGAAGAGGTAACTCTGAGAATCTGTACAAATAATTGTTAAGATTTTGAGAGAGAAGCTGAACCCAGGTTGATGGCTGAAAAATGACTTGAGACCTCACAGGTCTAGGCAAGAAATCAAGACTCTCAGTTAATTTTTTCCAGCGTGATCTATAAGAAGGATTTCATAAGTAAGTAGTTTAATGAACACAGCTGTGCTATGTGCTATAAAGAGTCTCATCGAAGACTTGCATGAAAATGTGTGGCATTCCTTCATGCTCCCAGCAAGGCAGTTATTGCTATAATCAGAAAAGTTGGCCTTAAAGGAGTTTTACATTCATGGTATACTATGTAGCAAGGGCATATTGATTGATCTTATTTTTCAGGAAGACTCAATTATAAATATTCTGGTACAAAATCTATACATCTATATGTATTTGTCATAGCTTTTTTTTTTTAAAGATATGGTTTCACATAGACCAGACTGGTATTGAACCCCTGATAATTCTAATTCTAACAGTCCATTGTTGGGTTTACAATGTTTATCACCTTGTATTTGTGTGTGTGTGTCTGTGTGTGTGTGTGTGTGTGTGTGTGTGTGTGTGTGTGTGTGTGTGTGGTGATGGAAATTCACTCACAGTTCTGGAGGTCAGAAAGTGAGATATGAGATGTTCTCACTATGCAACATGTTGGCGGGGAAGCATGGTCAGATCTGTGGTAGTCATTTGCATTCCTTGCTCCAGTCTCTGCCTCTCTTCACTAAGCAAGGTATCTCTTCTTGCCTCTTCCTTACAGAATCAAGATACTTGTGGGAAATCTAGATAGTTTGGGATAATGTTCCCCGTCTTTAAATCATTATTAACCTTATCAAAGACTCTTTCCAAATAAGGCAATGAGTTTCACAAATTAAGACATCATATCAATGGGGGGGGCACATTTTAGTCCATTACAGGTTTGTGTGTGTGTGTTAGATATGGTTATGTATATATACACTAGTATATATACATATTTCTGTGATTGTGTTATGCGTGTATGGGTATAATATGCATGCCTCTATGTAAGGGATGCAATTAATTTGTGTACATGTATGTTGTGATGTTGTGGTGGTTTGAATAGGAAAGGCCTTATAGACTCATGTATATTTTTAATGCTTGGCCCATAGCGAGTGGCATGATTAGGAGGGGTGGCCTTGTTGCAGTAGGTATGGCTGTGTTGGAGGAAGTGTGTCACTATAAAGGCATGCTTTGAGGTCTTTTATGCTCAAGCTATGCCCAGTGTGGTGCACAGTTACTTCTGCTTCCTGTGGATCAAGATGTAGTGCTTGACAGGTGGTGGCGGCACATGCCCTTAATCCCAACACTTGGGGACAGAGACAAGTGGATCTCTGTGAGTGGAAGGCCAGTCTTGTCTACAGAACTAGTTCTAGAATAGCCCAGGCTACCCAAAGAAACCCTGTCTCAAAAAAAGTACAATTCTTAGCTCCTTCTCCAGTACCATATCTGCCTGCATGGAACCATGAAGATAATGGACTAAACCTCTAAAATTGTAAGCCTGCCCCAATTAAATATTTTTTATAAGAGTTGCTGTGCTCATGGTGTATCTCCATAGCAATATGAACCCTAACTAAGACATATGTGTGCAACCATGATATAGTAGCATATGAACATTGCTTCTGTGAGTGCATGCATGGCCATGTGTATACATGTGAATTAAAAATGTATATGTATGTATATTTGTATATATGTGAGTATTTTTGTGGGAAATATATTATTCAACCTTTCTATAAGTTATATTATCAAAGTTCTGAAATGTGAACCAGTTGAAAATCTATCCTAATGAATCAGTATTCTCTTAACAGATGGCCAAATAAACAGTGTTTCCATCTTCCCAGAAATCATGTTAAGTGTAAAACTGCTGTGGTTTGTGAGAAAAGAGCAGCCCTGTTTAAATGCTAGTAAACAAGCAGGCTCACAGCTCTCTTACCTCTGTCTGAACCTCAGGAAGAGGCCCCGAGTGGGAGTTCAACTTAATGAAAAATGCATTAGGAGCCGTCCTGAAGGCACAGAGGATCTATTACTCATTTTAATCTTAGCCAGCCAGGTAAGTAGGCATTGGTCCATGAACCCCAGCTCTGGAAAAATCACAGAAAGCTTAATGAGAGACACTGGCCCTAAATGAGGGTTTTAAGCTTTTTTTTTTATATCTGCAGTTAAAACCTGCCTGTGGAAATAACATTCAGGTTTTATGAGGACTAGAGTGTTCGACAATCTGGATTGGTGTTTAGAAACTAGGGAAGAGAGCCATGTTGAGTGAACTAGAAGAGGTCATCTTTTGAGGGCCTAGTATGTAGCTTATTGATATCATTTTAATATGCTCATAGAATATGTGTCTTAGTTATGGCTTCTGTTGCTGTGAAAAGATGCCATGACCATGGTGACTCTTGCGTAGAAAACATTTAATTGAGGGGCTCACTTACAGTTCCCAGGTTGAGTAAATTATCGTCATGGCAGGGAGCATGGCAATGCACTGGCAGAGGTGGGACTGGAGCTGAGCTGCTACATCTTTCAGGGAACAGGAAATCAGCTGACTATTACATTGAGGCAAGCTTGAGAAAAAGCAGACCTCAAAGCCCACCCCCACAATGGCACTCTTCCTCCAACAAGACCACACCTCCTAATTATGTCACTCCCTTTGGGGGCCATTTTGTTCCAAAGCACCACAACATGTTACATGTGAATGCTTTGAATTGTTATTTTGCATATTTATATATAACGCAGCAGGAGAGCAAAGTTCAACCATGTGTAAAACACTCCATCAACATGGGAGGTAATCACAGTATCAGCCTTGATCAATCAATGACCAGTTTCTGGAATAAAAATTCAGGTTGGTAAAATGTGATATCAGCCTTGATCAATCAATGACCAATTTCTGGAATAAAAATTCAGGTTGGTAAAATGTAACACAGACTGGTGCATAGAAAACCACTTAGAGGAGGGGAGAACCCTGGTAAGAGAAGGTGAGAAACATTCATAAGGCAGGTAATGCATTAATATTTTCAGGACTGTGGTCCATGACTAAGAAGTGAATTGATAGTACTGATAATATAGAAAATAAAAATAATGTATAACATAGCACATAAAGATAGAAATATGTGGGCACCTTGAAATAACATGCAACCACATCTTTTTGATGAATACAAGGTGTCTTGAACATCATTTCTCTTCCTTGGCAGTGCTGACATTTTGGATCAGAGAGGACTTTAATGGAGACAGTTGTCTTGTGAACAGTAGGGTATTGAACACCACCTATGGCTTCTACCCACCAAATACAGGCAGCACCTCATCTCAATTTCCATGATGAGACAAATAAAGGTTCCTAGTCCATTGGTTCTCAACTTTCCTAACTCTGAGAACCTTTAATTCAGTTCCTCATGTTGTGGTGACCCCCAACCATGAAATTATTTTGTTGCTACTTTTAACTGTAATTTTGATACTAGTATGTATCATATGTAAATATATGATATGCAAGGTATCTGATATGCAACCCATGTGGCAATCACAATCCACAAGTTTAGTACCACTGCTGTGGTCAATGCCATATCTCTCCTGCAGGCTCCTGGTTGAGAAGCAGATTTTCCAGTAGCAACAGAGTCATTTGGAAGTCTGTAATAAATATAGTGTCTGAGGCTTTATTCCAGGACTACTGAATTATTCTGTACTTGGTCAAGAGCTGACGCTGACTCACATGCACACTGAAATCCAAGAGTAACAGCATTGATATATAATTAAGAGAAGGTTAATAATATTATGTTCATGTTGGAAAAGCCATTAACTCTTTACTATACATTTAGTTAAATTTGGTATCAATAAGGCTGGAGTCTGTGTTTGCTTTCATAATAAATTTATTTCTGAGTTTGTATATGACTTGCTTAACATTCTTACTTTTGCTGTATCCCATGCCAGCTAAAACAGTATTTCCTAGTCTCACTTGTGGTGGTGGGACCAATATTATAATGGTAGTTGTTTTGGGGGTATGTAGAGAAAACATTTAAGATCGAGACTGTCTCTCTGGCCTTTCTCCCTTAGAGCTTTCCTTTTCCTTGTTGGTAAAGAGCACCAGGGGCATCAAAGTGTTTTCAGGTAAATTAGAAGGCAAAATCATAAAGACAGCCCTGGTAGAACTTACTGCTCCTCTGTAGAGTAAGAGGCAGAGTTTTCTTTTGTCCTGACCACACAGTCCCAAATAAACACATAAAAGCTTATATTAATTAAAGAATGTTTGGCCTGTAGCTCATGCTTATTACTTACTAGCTCTTACAGCTTTAATTAACCCATTTATATTAATCTATATTTTGCCACATGGCTCATGGCTTTACCTGTCCTCTAGCATCTCACTTCCCTGGGGGCTGCTTGTATCTCTCTCTCTGACTCTACCCCTCTTCATCTCTTTTTCAGTATTTTCAGTTTGGCTTTCCTGACTAGTCTTATTCTGCCTTGCTATAGGGCAAATCAGCTTTATTATCAACCAATGAAAGTAATGCATATTCACAGCATAAGAAGGATTATCACACAGCAGGCAGTCAGATAGATGCCATTGGTGTTGCCAATAGGATAGACTTCACAGTGCCCCCTAGTCCTAGGAAGGGAAGCTCAGTTTATTTGCAGAGAGAACTCTGTCCATAGGTTTGGACTCTAGAGCTCTTGTTTTTTTCTTTACAGAGAACTATGTTAATTTTCTCTTATCCTCCATCCACCCAACCCAATTCTCCTTTAGCACTATATATTTTTTCTGCATTGAAAAGTCTCAAGTTTCATTCATTTATTTCTCTTCTCAAAAGATGCCAATGGCATTTTTGTATCCAAAGTTATTTACCTGAAATGCTGAATTAGGAACACTCTGAAAATATGGAGTTAAATTCTTTAATAACGCATTTGGTAGTAAACGATGTTTCAAGATACTAGAGCATTCATTTATCCCTTTAAAAGGAAAGCTGGATATAGGGTTCTATGTAGCCCATGCTGGTCTTGAGTTCCTGATCCCTCTGCTCCCACCTCCCAAGCATTGGGATTACTGTTGTGATCTTTATTTCATCCCCGTTTTTATTGAAGAAATGTTAATGTCTTTGGCTAAAAAGTGTTGACTTCTATCGTAATATGGTGAAGAGAACTGTTAAACCTTTATGGTTGGAGGCATTTTAAATCCCCAAAACTCATTTTGTCCCAAGAGTTTGGAATGGTGCAACATAAGCCTGCAAGGTTCGAGAAAGCAGGAAGAGTGTAAGCATCATTGCAAATGACACCATGCACTACAGGAGTAATGATCAAGGGAAGGACAAATAGATAAAAATCCGGTTATATTTTGTTTGTGTCCTGACAAATAAAGCTTGTCTGGAGATCACAGGGCAGAGTTAGCCATTAGTTAATCATAGAAGTTGAGTGGTGGTGGCTCATACCTTTAATTCCAGCACTCAGGAGGTGGAGACAGGAAGTGATAAGTGGGGTGGAGACAGGCTATTTTAGCCCTTTTGTTCAGAGGATCTGGAGAGGTAAGAGATCACTGGTGGCTGCTCCTCAGGTTCTCTGATCTTTCAGGTTATTACCCTGATATCTGACTCTGGGGTTTTATTGATAAAATTAATTAGATTTATGCTTCAAAATCCAGTCTCATATTAGCATCTGGAGGAATCTTATAAACAGGAGAATTTAAAGTGCCCCATACAACTCATCAGTTTAAATGGATAGGCCTAGAGAAGTTTGTTTGTGCTTTGCCAGAGTTGTACCATGAAATTTGTAGCTGGGCTCCAGTTTGTACTGACAAGTCTCCTAGGTTTATCCAGACTCCTAGAAATGGCAGCTCTGACTCTGAGCAGCATTCAGTGAATAGCAAGCCACAGCCAGAGCAGTGAACTCAGTCACAGCTTTGTAGACATTCCTTGATCTCATGGGGTCCTGACTTGCTGGGACCCAAGCTTCTCCACAGCTGGATTCTACTTCCCTGTTATTCATGCTTTTTGCCTATGGTGGTTGTAGCTCATTTTAAGAATGATGTTTCTCCTGTCCCCAGAGCTGCCAATATACAAACAAACAAACAAACAAATAAATCCATGGCATTTCACTAAACTTTTTGGAACTTGACTTACAGCTGATTATTTTTTGTCATTGCTCACTGTGCCATATGAACAACCCAGCTGTTACGATAAATCTTTCCGCCAAAAGCCACCGAGCCCCACTGCCACGTGTGCGCTTTACGCCAGCCGCCCACCCGAGTTCGGGCCCCCATTAATGCACAGAGAGACTTGTATTAGGTATAATGCTGCTTGGCCAATGACTAGGATTTCATCTGCTAGCTCAGTCTTAATTATCATAAATCTATATATTTTATAAGACTTATCGGACGCCTTATTGGTGTCCCTCATTGCGTGTGGCTCATATCCTGGCGCTGGAGGATGTGAAGGGGAAAGGGTGCCATTTCCTGTTTCCTTTGCTTACATATGAGTCTCCCTGCTATGTCACTTCCTGCCTGGATCACCACTTCTCTACTACACTTTCCAGAATTCTCTTTGACTCCTAGTCCCATCTAACTTGCTGTCTCATTGGCCAAACAAGTACTTTATTCAATAATCAATAAGATGAACATACACAGTTCATTCCCCATCACCCAGTCACCCCAGATGCAGCTATGCCACTGTGCCCAGAAAAGCCATTGTGTTTTGGTGGTATGTTACACCACAACAGTGACTGAGGCAAAGAATCAACAATATAATGAGAGAGAAAAGAGACTTCAGGATTTTGCAAATTCCTACACTGTCCTGTAGACTACTGGTCCTTGTCAACCATTCACAGGTGACTTGCCCCATAGAAACCTTGGACTGGGAATCATATGCTTATCCAAGACTGGGCTGCATGGCTCCCAACAGTTATTTTCATTTATTCTTGTGTAAGTCCTCACTGAATAACAGCCACCATCTATTAATCATCAGTGATTTCTGTGCATTGGCTCAAGTATTTCATATCATAACCATGCAGTGGGTCTTCTTGTCCTATCTTAAACATGGAGAAAAACAGCCCTAGATTAAATATAACTTTCTTAAGACTACATAATTAAGATTCAAATTGAACTCAATATGTCTTGAAGGTTGTTTAAACTACTATGCCCTCAAGTACATTTAAATAAATAACTAAAGTAATCTTTGAACAGTGATATCTGTTGAAGGGAAATGAATATTCTAGTAACACCAAAGAACCAAGATATACAGCATGCAACTTCTAACTGTGTGTATCATAAGCAGCACACTTTCTCAACCCCTAGCATCATCTCAGCATGCGTATCTAGCCCCGGTGTTTTAAAATCTAATACAGCAAACCAGTATAGTTCATAAAATTCTGACCTCATTTAAACTGTCAGGTAGAATAAGCTTATAATAAACAAACAGGCAAGAGTAACTGAAATTGCATGCAAAGAGCTTTAGAAATGCCTGAATACAAATCACTTTCTAAATGTAGGCTGCTATTCTCATTGATTGTACACAAAACAGAACCTTAGACCTTCCTTGCCATGCACTAATAATGAAGGCAAATGCTTGTGCTCAAAATGATTAAAGCATTTAACACACAAAATGAGCACTAGGGAGAAAATCTTGTCTTCATTATATTCAGTGTTATGACACACAACAAATGCAACCTCCCTTAGGTTTTACTAAACATCCAAGATATTTAACTTACATTATTTTCATTCATTCGAATTCACCTTGGTTTTACCAGGGAACTAAAGAGATTCACAGAAAGTGAGGAGGTATAATTAACAAAATACCTTAATGGGTGTTAGCAAAACCCATGTGGCAGTTACGTGGACATCACCCTACTTACCCTGAAGTCACATCAGTTGGTGGCCAATTGTTTTATGGACTGAGAGTGAGTATATTCAGCATTAACATTTATTGATTAAAGATATTGACTGAATGTACCTCTTAGCTTAAGTTATGATCATGAAATAGCTCAGAACTTCTCTTTCACACTCAAAGACATTTTCCATAAAGGGAACAGCCAACCTGTATGGCAGAGTACAGCATCATTGTGATATTTCCCACAGAGTTAGTAGAGGCAGGTGGCTGGAGAAGGTGGGTAACCACTTCCTGTTTTGAATCACACTGGAATTTATATTTTCTTACTGTCTTGGTGGGTGTTTATTTAACATATACAGTTTCAATGTTCTCAACAAGACTGGAAGCCACAAGTTATGGGCTTTGTTTTTTTTTTTTGTGGAAAATAATATTTGAGTTTGGTTTACTTTCAATAAGTTAAAGCCTCATTGTCTTAGCAAATGTCGCAAAAAGAAGAAAACATTCAAGTTTCTTGCCATTCTATCTTCAAAGAAAATAAGTAATGTATTTACCTGTTCTTTTGTATTGTCAAAATTATAAGAAAATTAGGTATAGGTCTAATTGGCTTTGATTCTGAGTATGAGTCTTCACAATCTGAATTATATACAATGGAATGGGAGATTCTGCCAAGCAGAAAAAATGAGTTTTGAAGTTATTATACATGAATAAGTCATATAATCATATATATTATGTGTGTGTCTGTGCATGTGTGCATGCACATAGGCTTGTATATAGAGAACTTCTTTACTCCAATGACCCAGAAAGACTGGAAGGTTTCATTTTCATGAAGAAAATGGTCTTTTGGGGAATCTGTCTCCTTTTTTAAAATTTCAGTTTGATTATGTAAAATTTAACATTAGTGATTTCATTTTTCTGGCTTTCTGGGGACTAGTGGGAAAGTTCTGTTCATAACAATGACTCTCATAATTTATGTTTCATGGTGTATAATCTGGAGTTATGCAGTGATTTCTCCAAGCTTATGTGTATTATGTATTTTAATTTTCAAAGTCAGAGGCTCCATCTGCATTTGTTCTCTCCAAGAATGCAAGGCCCAGCACAGTATGGAGAACATGCTACACACTCTGTAAATATTTCCTGAATGTATACATTATGGACATTTCATACTATCTAGCATAGTGTGAAAAATACACAGTATTATTACATAATCTACAAAATATGTATGGTAGCTCCATAGTATCACATATTATCATTGTAATGTAATTTATTTCAGCATATTTTTTTAAGGATGTTGCTTTTTTTAAAAACCATTAATGAGAATAAACATTTAAACAGGAAACTATTAGAAATCTGTTTTGACTTTTTAAAAAGTGTTGGTCTAAATAACAGGTAACAACGGATTTTTTTTGGTATTCATCATAAAAACCAGCACATACATTCAAACATTGGCATATATAAATATATAAAGATGTTTTCCATACTTTGTAACTTTCGTGTCTGTGGACTACTATTGAGGGAAATCCAGTAGTTGAGGTAAATCTCACTGAGTAGCACCTATATTTTAACAAGGCTTTATTCTTCCCAAGTGTACATTTTATGAAATGAATGATACTTTCAAATTGTAACAACCAATGAAGCTAGATGTGGTGGCATATTCCAGCACTCAGAAATCCATGGCAGGAGGATTGCAAATTTGAGGCCAGTATGGGCTGTAGGGTGAGATCCTATCTCAAAAAATCAAAACCAAATATATATATATATATATATATATATATATATATATGCCAACCAATCACACAAAGAAACCAACAAAAACAAACAACAAACAAGCATTATAGTAACAATACTCTTTTGAATGGCTAGAGTCCCTAGTATCCAGTGTCACTCGAGTGCACCTACAAGCACGTTTGCTCTATGTCCCACCAGTCCCATTAACACAGCAGAATTTCTTCCTACCACACTTTTGCTGAGGAAAAGCCTTCAGGGTGCCCTGGCAGGTGATGAAGTGCAGGTCCAGTGCAGTGCTTCATTAGGTGAATGACCAAGTCTGAAGGGATAAAGCCATATCAGCTGGTTTTATTAGATGTCATCCTTGAGAGAACCAGAGGCAATGTTCATCTGACCTATGACAGAAAAGGGCCACTTTGTTTTGTGTCATATCATAACTGCAGAGCGAGAAAGAGTTTGTGGGTATAAATGAATTCTTACCTGGGGACCTATGCTGCTGTGCCATTTGCAACCCTGATCCTCTCACAAGGGGGTGTTTTGAAGAATAGAAATACATATTGCTTTTGTCATATTTGACACTGGTAACCCTTGTTTATTGACCAGAGATGCTAAGTTGAGAAGAATTGGCATGTCTACAAAAAGAGTTATCCTGGATCTTGTTGATGAGATACATATTAAAGACAAAGCAAATACTTTACTACCTAGGTCTCCAACCTTTTGTTGTTCTAAAGGCAGAATATGGATTGCTCTTCAGAGAGGAAAGAGAATTTGTCTTGCCACAGTTGGGCACACAAGAGGCTAGTGGCCTGTCTAACTGTGCAATGGGCAAAATGATACATAGATATGTCAAAGAAATCTTTGCATGTGTGAGAGATAACACAGCATCATTTAAAGAAAAGCAAAGCATCATTTAGGTACATGGACCTTCACTTCATCAGTATAAAAGAAAAAAACCCATGGAACTAAGAAGGCTAACGGTGATATATGTCCAGAAATAAAACAAAACTGAAAACAGAGACCACAGCCCCAGACTCCTGAGAGTGATATCCAATTGTAAGGACATGTTTTACAACATAGGAATATAGAGATGTTGTCTCAAAATGCCCCATGAAGCAGCTTTCTCTGTTACTGGTGTGTGGGAGCAAATATAGAACCATTCCTTTCACAGCATATCTCCCAAAGAATAGATAAGGATAACACCATTGATAAAAGTCCACCAATTTTCTATGATTTCTTCTGCTGTCTACCCACTAATTTTTGTGTTTTAACCCATCTGCCATCAAATAGAACACAATTCCATGGAGTAGATTGTTTATACATGCTGGTATTGGAACCTAAGAGTAGAATTTGGGATGTCTTGCAGGTTGGTACCAGGACCCAGAATATTGCTTTTCCAAGAAGTTATCTAGATTCATTTTCCCTCTATCTAACCTCCATATTCTTTGATTTTGGGTAACTAGTTTTGGAGAACTGACTTGTATATTATCTGTGTGTCATGTTTATGAGGAAATTCTACCAACTGAACTTTGGAAAGGGATTCCATTTTTTCACAAATTTAACGGTATCTCAAAAATCTAACAACCCCTGCTTTGTTAATCATTTGTTCATTCAATCAATTTATTTATTTACTCTCTCACCATCTCAAATTCTTTGATTGTATTATGTATCATGCAGAGATATTATATTATATATGTCCTACAGCTTGCATTCATGAAACCGTGTTTAAAGAACACTGGAATGAATAAGTTAATTCATTCAGGCCTAAACATATGTGTTCACAAATTGTGATGAATGATATGAATGTAAGGAGCAGGTGTCTAAGATTTATGTTAGAAGGCAATTTTACACTTCATGAGGGTTTAAAAGTCTACTTGCTTGCTATAATGTGGTAAAGAAAGACTTCCCTGAGGAAGTGAAATTTAAGGTGAGAACTAGTCATCCAGAGTAGTTCCATGTTTGCAAATGAAGTGTCCATACCATAAACTATGATGCAGGCGAAATGTGTTGTTTTGGAACACCCCAAAGAAAGTCAGTGTGGACTTGAGAATGAGATGGCAATATAAAAGGCAGATAAAGTTGACAAATTAGTCAAACCCAGAAGACAGCATTTATTGGAATTCTATTCCAACTTGCAATCTTTTAAAATATTTGATCAGATATGTGATATGAATTGGATAAAATCTGATCTTCTATATGTGAAAAGAATAACTCCAACATCTGACTTAGAAAAAGAAGTTTAGAATAAGTAGAAATATTGTCAAGATTTGTAGGTGTTTTGGTGAGAGGATTACATTAGTGTGAGACATAAGGGAAGGAATATTTGAGATATAATGTAATGATAGTATCAAAAGCATTCCTATCCTGGGGGTGGTGATGTACACCTTTAATCCCAGCACTCAGGAGACAGAGGTAGGCAGATCTTTGTGAGTTCAATGCCAGCCTGGTCTACAGAGCTAGTTCTAGGACAAGCAGGGATACACAGAGAAACCTTGTCTAGAAAAAACTAAAAACTACCTTAAAAATCATTAATAATGAATTTTATATGGGAGTAGAGAAAACATAGAATCCAGAATTGCTCAAAGACAAGTTTGGGCAGTAGGACAAATGGTGGCACAATTTTACTGAGACCTGGATGACCATATAGCATGTTGCAACCTATGAAATCCCCAATGGAGCAATTTTTCTCTAAACTTACCAGGTACAAGTGTCACCAGGGGCATTTGTTAAAAACACATGAACCTTCTTCCAGATACCTTGAAGCAGAGTCTCTCAGTGGATGGTCCAGGAAGCCTTAGGCTCCTGAGTGATACAGGGCAGCAACAGAAGATTCAGACAGAAAAGGCAGGACTACAGTGGCAGGGTGGGGGAATTTAAATGCTGTTGGATGTTACTAATTAAACCAAGTTCTCAAAGTCCTTGGCTATATATGCAACAGTATAGGTACTCATCAATGTCAGTAAAGAGTCATATAGGACATACTATAGTCAGCAAGGCAAGAGCAACCCTTTCACTTTTCATATCTAAGCTACATTTCCTTTTGGAAGTGATGAAGAAGTCATGGAGAAAAGGAACTGGGTCAAGTCCAGCCTATCTGATCTGGTTTGTTAATTTAAACAAAATTATAGCCCCTCTGTTTAAATAAAATGCTACTTTTGAAATTATTTTCTTTATGCCCTTTTCCAAAGAGTATCTGACTGGAAAACAATTCATGGGAAGAAGTAACATGGGAGAGCTGGGGGGGCAAGGAATGGACATAGCTTAGCCACATAGAGCATTATGGCTGGATGAGCTGACTTTTCAGATATTTAAGCTAATTCTTGTATATATTATATTACTAATTACAGAAAGGAATGGGACTTAGCCATCTCTTTTGAATATCTACTTTTTATTCCAAGTCTCATTCATGAGAAGCCATTTTTTTGCTTTCAACTTTATTCCAAGAATTATATCTAAGTAGAACTTTTATTGATTATGTTAATTTAAAATATAATATCAGTTGAAATTATACTGTTTTGGGTGAGTCCTATAATAATACATATGTTAAAAGCTCAGTTTTCAGGTGGCCTACTAGGAGGTGGTGTGAGCTTTAGGAGGTAAGGTGCAAAGGGGTCTTAGGTTACTGAAGGATGCCCAGAAGGAAGTGTGGGATACTGGCATCTCTCTTAGTGACTTGGTCCAAGTACACTCCCACCTCACCTTTGAATTCTATCCTAAGAATAATCCTTTAAAACTTAATCACATATTTGACAGGTACCTCATTTATGTTAATAGAAAATGAGGCCTAAAGAAATGAGGTTTTTTGTTCTTTGATTTGGACTTTAAGAACTATGAACCAAAATAGTCCTCTATTCTTTATGTATTAATTATCTCTGGTGTTCTGTTATAGTAATCAGATGGTGTCTAATGTTTGCAACACTGGCTGCTGTGTAAGATACATTTGGAAAAAGGTAAATATGAGTATTAGATAGGTCTTTAATGTCTTGTACATCTGTATTCCTCTAGAGAGGAGGCTCCCACATTATCTCAGTTCATCATATCCTTATAATCTCTCTCTTTTTTTTTTCACAGTGCTTCTAAGCTCTGAGACTTAACTACTAGTTCTGTTAAGCAGCTGTGCTCCAAAACAGGAAGTGCATATGTTCTACCAATTGAATATTTGTTTGGAAAACAAACTCAAACTTCAACACACTGAAAGAAATATCAGTTTATTAATAGCAAAATTATATTCCAGTGAGGATATGTGTGTCTACTTGAGAACCACATAGTTTCTGAAAATCAAGATCAGGTAAGATACACAAAACTTAATTTTCTATTTGGAGCTGATTTTTCTCAGCAGCCACAAAGATAAGAAACTCTGAGAAAAAAAAGAGAATATACAGTTCAATTTTAATTTTTTGTGTGTGTGCGTGCGTGCGCATGCACGCACATACGAGCATGTGTGTGTGTGTGTGTGTGTGTGTGTGTGTGTCCATCATCAAGGATCCCAGCAGCAGGATGTTCCTTGGAGCCAGAATTATAGGTGTTTTGTGAGCCACCTAATGTAGGTATTTGAATCTAAAGTTTGGTCTTCTGATGGAGCAGTAAGCACTCATAACTACCGAGTCATCTCTACTGAACCCCATACTTCATATTTTTGAAATTTGATCTTTCCTCCAGTCACAGATCTCTCTCAGATAGCTGGGCAGTGACAGGAAATAGTAGCACCTAGTCGTCCTTGTGATCCCAGAGCTAAATAGGGGTTTTCTGCAATGTACTGTTTCTAAGATAGGATGTTTGGGAGACTAAGCATTTGAAAGCTTTTTTCACTTAAAATGCATTTAAATCATGATGGATGTATGGAGTTATAGTCCTATTACAAGTCAGGGGGCTTCTATTTATAGATATTGTAAAGTTTCCCCGGGAAGTCTGTAGTACTCCAGGACAGCAGTGACTTTGTCGAAGATCCATGGAGTTCCTAAAGCAATTTAGCAACTTTAGCTTTTGAGCCAACTGAAAATTAGATAATTTGAATAGATGGATATCTACTCCTACATATGGAAGTAGTTCACCTCATTTTCCCTGTTTGTTCTAAAGCTTTGTACACATATTAATGTATGTTCTTTACCTGACTGACACACTTTTCTGTGATCTTGGTTTTCTAATTTCTTTCCTTGAGAATGTGATGTCATTTGTTATTGAACTCTATGTATGGATAGATCCCTTTCAGATTTAGCAGGGCTATACTATTGCTCTTGTTTCTCTGAAGACTGAGTATCTTTGATGTTCCAGGCCTACAGACATCTCAGCTCTTTCTCAGAAGACAGTGAGCTCAGGCTGTGACAGAGGCACACACATACCATCAGCTTTCAAGGCTAAGCTCCAGAACTATGCTCACCAGTGCTGGCACCAAGGAAGGTACTATTCTGCCAAGGGTTTACATGTCCTCAGGTATCTGCTGTGTTGGTCACACCACTCTCCTGAGAGCTGTCTTCTAAACATATATCTCAAACTTTAATTAGTCCATTTTTCCCTCAGAGACCTGCTTTTACCCTAATTGAGCAACCAGACTTATAATTTAACACTCACTCACCATGGCATTAATTTACCTCATTGATGGGATATTCCCAATGAGGTTTGTTCCCATTATTTCCCCACTCCTTAAACATTTGTGAATCAAAAGACAAAATATCTCTTTATATAGCAATGAGCCATGAGATTACTGAAGTCATACTTTGATCTTATTTTAAGCATTCTTGTCTCTAGATTAGACCTTTGTCACTCAGCCATTCAAACTGCAGAGACAGAAAAATATAGTCCAGTCTCCTGCCTAAGGAAATAGAGAAAGGTTTTAGAATCAAGGATTAACTCTGCTACATTAACTTAACTCTTGGTATCTTTCTGAAACACCACGTGTCAAATACTGAAAATCAGACTGAAGAAACACTTTGCAACTAATGTTCAACATTTTAAAAAGGCATCTTTATAAGACAATGATGTGTTATCTACAACTACTGACCAAAGCATGGGCTTCAACTAGGGTTTTTTAACCTAGCCCATATCAGTATTTTGGTCCAAATAATTGTTGGTGGTGAGTGCTATCATGCAATGTAGGGTATTTATGCATTTCTTAGTAGGATGCTTCTCCAGGTGCGGTAACCCAAAGAGTCTCTAGATATTGTCAAATATTCTCTGGAACTAAGTGGGACATGAAATACCTCCAGGATGAAAGACAGAAGAAAGATTAGAAAGGACTGAAACTAACAAACTAGATAGGAGTTTCCCCAATCAAAGTATCACCAGAAATGCCTACAGTTGTGAAATTTCAGCTTCTTATTGTTCATTGGATTGAATTTCTCTGTACTGGTATCCTTGGCCTTTTTAAAGTGTCATTTCAGCTCCGTATTAAGGAACCCAGTTTGGGGATCAAAGTGCTAAGTTTTCTGCTTTCAGGAGAGAAGGCTGCTAGTTGTTCATGGTAGAGTCACTTCCTGCAGCTGTTCTCAGCCCAAGTGAGCAGATGTCACCTTGCTAAGTATATCTCTTCCTCAGAGCCAGCTCTGAAGCAGTATCTGATGTGTGTTTGTGTGTGTGTGTGTTTGTGTGTGTGTGTGTGTGTGTGTGTGTGTGTGTGTGTGTTTGTGTTTGTGTGTGTGTGTGTGTGTGTGTGTGTGTGTTGTGTGTGTGTGTGTGTGTGTGTGTGTGTGTGTGTGTGTGTGTGTGTGTGTGTGTGTGTTTGTGTGTGTGTGTGTGTGTGTGTGTGTGTGTGTGTGTGTGTGTGTGTGTGTGTGTGTGTGTGTGTGTGTGTGTGTGTGTGTGTGTGTGTTGTGTGTGTGTGTGTGTGTGTGTGTGTGTGTGTGTGTGTTGGTGTATGTGTGTGTAGAGTACATATGTTCTACACCTCAGCCACAGTTATTCTCAAGAGTCACCGAATGCACTGGGGTTCAACTTCTCCCTTGGCACAGGCCTGTAGTGGCTCACTTTTCTATTAGCATTGCTCTCTACAGTTACCACAATAACTCCCTGTGTAGAAGTTTGCCCAGAGTCCATTTCTAGAGCTCAACACCAGAAACTAATACCTCAAACATTTTATTGTAACAACACAAATGCCTGTGTTGTTTCTCCAGACTTTTGATATTGGGAAAATGTCTTTCCTTTGGTTCCAGATGTACTTATCAGAGTTCTTCTAACTTTTATTCATTTACTCTCTATGCAAGTTTGAGTTAAGTTTGTCTGAACAGAGTGAAAATTCACTCATAAATATTGTGTACAGAATATGGTTAGATTTCCAAACTCTTACATTTGTGATTTCATGTCTACTTCAAAAGCAAGTTTAATTATATATGCTGATTTTTACTACTCTCCAGAGCATTCACCTTGGCCATTTACTTTGTACAATTTATATAGTGTTTAATTCTGCTATAAAGTGGTTATATATAAAATACACTAGGAAAAAATCATTACCAGTAAATGTCTCCCTGCATGGATAAAATCATCATAGAATAGGTAGGTCTACAAGTGAAAGGCTACTGCAGTTATCTTCATCAGTGTGTTTGGCAGTAAGACAGCCAAATTCACTAGGATAGATAAGTAGAGGCATCAAAGCTTCTTGACTTAACAACTGGAAGATGTAGGAATTCAGGGATTGCTAGAAGCTGAATTGGTCAGAAATGCAAAATAGAATTATACTTCTTCAAAAGGCACAGTGACTCCCTTTGTTACAGAAAAGGAAACTGAGATTTAGATACATTTCTTGATGGTAACCAATATTCCAAACTAGACCCTTAGACCCATTTCTGCTAAGCTACAGGTTCAACTACAGAGTGATCAGTGGAATTATAATTTATTCACAAATCTTAGAATTTTGATTACTTGAAAGTACCATTGTTTTGGTTTAAATTTTAATGATCTCCACAATTCTACTCTCCTTGAGGAATTATAATTAGTTAATGGTTTCTATGGAAGGAGACACATTTTCTTCAGGGAAATAGTCACTGGTCAAGTGAGCATGCTTGTTTACATACACCTTCAGTCATGCTTATGAAAGGAACCCTAATTCACACACACACACACACACACACACACACACACACACACACACACACACACGGAGAAACACACACAGCATCATGCATACACATACAAACACACATACATGCATATACCAAACAAACAGCAAAGAAACAAAATCAAAACCAAAAGACACAAAAATAGAAAGGAAACTAACTGGGATGAAGGAGGAGATCAGCAGATGTGGGAACAGAATGGGAGTGAGCAATGGGGGCTGAATATAATCAAAATGCATTATAGACCTCTGTGAAAAAGTCAAAATAAAAATTTGTATAATTAATGTATACTCATTTTAAAATACAAAAGCAAACCAATAAATTAAGTTACTAAATTGCTGAAGGCTTGGTCACCAGTGTGGCACTGTTAAGAGGTTGTGGAGGCAGAGCAGCCTTGTCCAGCAATGGATTGAAACAGAGGCAGAAAACCATAGCCAAACATTAAGCGGAACTCAGGGAATCATGAGAAAGAGGGGGAGGAAGGATTGTAGGAACCAGAGCAGTCAAGGACACCACAAGAAAACCTACAGAACCAACTAACCTGGGCTCATAGGGTCTTACAGAGACCGAACCAACAACCAGGTAGTGTGCATCTGACTTATCCTGGCACTCTGCACACGTTATCGTTGTGTAGTTTGGTCCTCTTGTGGGAATCCTAACTGGGATCCCAGACTGTTTCTGACTCTGTTGCCTGCTTTTGGAACCCTTTCCTCAAACCAACAAGTTGCTTAGTCTAGCTTTAATGGGAGAGGAGGTACCTAGTTTCACTGCAACTTCATGTACCATGGCTAGCTGATAGCCATGGCAATTTTGCCTTTTCTGAAGAGAAAAAAAAAGAGTAGTAGATAGGAGGAGGGCAAAAGGGAGGTGTTAATGAGGGACTGGGAGGAGGGGGAGAATTGTAACGATAAGTCTTTATACTCCAACACTGCTAGAGCTCTGCCACGTGGGTGCTTTCTGCCAGGTCACCCAAGTACTGCCTGGTGCCATGTTAAGGTCCCAAGTAACACACAGAGACTTATCTTAGGTACAAATGCTGCTTGGTCAATGACTAGGATTTCTCATCTGCTAGCTCAGTCTTAATTATCATATATTTATATATTTTGTAAGACTTATCTTATGTAGGATGCCTTCCACTAGTGTCCTCATCATGGGATCACATGGCGGTTCAGAGCAGAGACCAGGAGGAAGAGCAAAAAGGACGACTTCCTTTGTCACTTCCTGTGTGGATCACTACTTCTTTACTACATTTCCCAGAATCCTCCTTGACTCCTAGTCCTGCCTAACTGGCTGCCTCATTGGCCAAACAGTACTTTATTTATTATCCAATAAGACACACACATACACAGAAGCACTTCCCGCATCATCTCTTCTTTTCTGTCTAAATTAAAAAAAAGGGTAACTTACCTTTTATAATAACTGAAGAAAACTACAACCATAACTATCTGTCTTCAACTCCATCAAAGACCACAGAAGGATAATATATAAACTCTAGAATTGATAGAGACATCTCACTACCTGCACAGGCACCCAAAGTTCCTCTGTAACATTGGGGCATCCATCGTCAGCCCATAGGCCACAGTGTGTCTGGCACACTTCTCCATTTCAGCAGGAACCCTCCAGGACTGTTCATTTTGTTTTGTAAGTTCAGCAGCCAATTTCTTGTGGGTCCTGCATGTCCAATTTAGACAGCAACAAACAGTCCAGGCAAAAGCAATTTCTCGCCCAAGTGGCTAATCTGGCTATGTTTAAAGCAAACTCCACAAAGAGTTTCTTCGATGTCCATCCTCTTTTCTGATGTAATTGGTGTGCCAGGAGCAGTTGTGTCTCACTGCCAAGAAGAACCTTAAACATTTAAATGCCATGTATTCTGTAGGTCTTTGAAAGATTTGAAGATTATCCATCTATCTCAAATATATCTTTGCATATCTAGAAAACCTAACTAACCTAATTATAATTTTTTACTATTATAGGTAACTATATAATCTATATTTCATTATACATATCATTTTAAAAGATCTGTATAAACACAATACCTAAACATGAGGGGAAATTTATAACCAACCCCATTTAAATGAAAACAAATATTTATAAACAATATTTGGGAATTTGGACTTTGTTCATTCCAAACTGCTCCTGCTTGTTGGGGGTGATGTCATGGGGATCCTGAAAGCCCAGAAATCCTGCTATAGTGGTCTATGACTACACCATCTCAGCTCTTTTGGATGTAGGATCAGTTGGGCCATTGCTTCAGGGGATCTTGCTTGATCAAACCATATTAGTCTGGATGGAATCCACAGCTTTTCATTTTCTGTGAATACACAAGCAAAAACTTTTTTTCCAAGTAACCTGTACTTAGACCTAAATTTTGAAGTCAAATCATTGTTAAAATGTATAAGTTGGATTAATTCAGCAGTACTTATAATCAAATGTATTTTAGCAGCAGTAACTCTTTCCTCGGCAATCAAACGATTTAAAGACAACAATAGAGCATATAGTTACCAGACTCTCTGTGTATTTTCCATCTTTACATGGCTTTTTATTCTATTTCTTTTACTTTTATTTTTTCCTTTTATGAGACAGGTTTTCTCTGAGTAACTTTGTCTGACTTTGAATTCACTCTGTACACCAGGCTGGCCTTCAAGTCACAGAGATTTGCTTGCTTCTGTCTCCCAAGTGCTGGGATTAAGGGCATGTGCTACCAACACCCGACTACTCTTTTTTTTTCTTTTTCTCTCATAACCCTACATATATTTTTAAATACATTGTAAACCTTTAGAGGTTTTTCTTTATCTGAGTCTGTCTTCACTGTGATTCTTTACCCTTTTCTGGCCACCAGTCTTTTAACTGTTAAACAACACCACCAAAATTACAACAGTCCTGAGGGGTTCCTGCTGAAATGGAGAAGTATGCCAGACACACTGTGGCCTATGGACTGACGATGGATGCCCCAATGTTACAGAGGAACTTTGGGTGCCTGTGCAGGTAGTGAGATGTCTCTGTCAATTCTAGAGTTTATATTTTATCCTTCTGTGGTCTTTGATGGAGTTGAAGACAGATAGTATGGTTGTAGTTTTCTTCAGTTATTATAAAAGGTAAGTTACCCTTTTTTTTTATTTAGACAGAAAAGAAGAGATGATGCGGGAAGTGCTTCTGTGTATGTGTGTGTCTTAGTGGATGATAAATAAAGTACTGTTTGGCCAATGAGGCAGCAAGTTAGGCAGGCCTAGGAGTCAAGGAGGATTCTGGGAAATGTACTAAAGAAGTGGTGATCCAGGCAGGTGGACTCATATTTAAGCAAGGGCAACAAGGAAGTTTTCCCTTCTCTCTTCCTCCTGGTCTTTGCTCTAGAGTCATCATGTGATCCGCTGGCAAGAGAGGGAACCAGCAGAAGGCATCCAATAAGATAAGTCTTATAAAATACATAGATTTATGATAATTAAGACTGAGATAGCAGATGAGAAATCCCAGTCATTGACTAAGCAGCATTTGTACCTAATATAAGTCTCTGTGTGTTACTTGGGACCTTAACATGGTGGTGGGCAGAACTTGGGTGGCCTAGCAGAAAGCACCCACATGGCAGGCTTTGGGCAGCTTGGAGTAATGACTTATCATAACAGTAAACTGCAGTCTGGTTGTTAACAGAAATTGTTGTGAAAGCTTTGGGAAACAGGTCATTGTAGTAGAAAGGATTAACTGAGTGTGTGGTTTTGTGGGGGATCCTATGGCCCTGGCAATTCTTTCTTTGATGCCTGGCTGCCCTGAAGTAACCAGCTTTTTTCTGACATGATCTTCCAATGGGATGATCTACTTATCTTGCCACATAGCCTAAAAGCAGAGTTGACCATGGACTTGAACCTTTACTGTGAGTAGGAATAAACCATTGCTTTCTTTACTTTAATTTTCTTGGGTATTTTGTCATAGCAATGAAAAGTTAACCAACACAAGCATGGAAAATTTACATCTGGTGCTCATCAAGATGAGTGGCAGATGACAGACTCTCTTACTTTCTGAGTGTTCAGCTGTATGAGCATCCTTCCTTGACACTTAGTCAACCTAAAATAAACTAACTCTGAGGTAATGAGGATTTAGTTTAGTCTGCATATGTAATTATGAAAATAGTCTTTATTATTAAGTAGGAAGAATTTGGGGTTGAACTGTATCATTATTCATTGATTAATATTTGTTCTGTGGAAAACTTCTCAAGAGACCACAGATGAAAAACAAACTATTTCTTGTTAGAGGAAATGACAGGACATGTTTTTCTTTCTCAGTTTTACTGGAAATTATAGGAAAGGAAAATTTTAGAAAATACTATTTTCAGTTTACATATTAACTAAAACATCTATTTTAAGAGGATATACAATAAGCCACTATGGCATAAGGTAGAAATATTATGCTTCTCCTACTAATTACATAAATTAAAACATGGTTATTTGAATTAATGTTGCATAGAAAATCTCCCACAAATTTTACTCTACAGAATTCAACATGTAGTTTTCTGCTTCTCATTAAGTTCTATGTGTAATGTATATCTATATGCTCAATAGCATATACATAAATATCTAGGTATAGGTATATTCTGTGCACACAAATACTATAGCTTAGACATTACAAACTTCCATTTAGGATAGTAAGTTATACTTAATTTAAGTATTTAAGAACTGAACTGAAAGAGGACATATTATTTGTGATAATTAAACTAAGGTAATACTCTATCTCAGTTATGTATAGGTAATTAACAGAAATTTGCATGGTTGGTATCTGCAGATTAAACATTCTGGGTACCTCACTTCAAAATTTTGGTTACTTTGAACAGTACTGACTTGAATGTACTTGGACATTTCTTTTGGCATACATATGCGGAAACTTATTTTGCTTCTATATCTAAAAGTGGAAGTGACATCTGATAGGAGATATACATATCACTTATCTTTTAAAATAGTTTGTTTTTAATGTTTTGAAATTATGCTTTAATAATTTCACCCTTTCCTTTCCTCCCTCAAACCTCTCCCAAGTGCTTCTGTTTACTCTCTTTGAAATTCTTGTCTTCTATTTTATTTAATTGTTGTTACTTGCATGTGTGTGTGCATATATATTCCTAATACATAATGTCTAAATAAATGAATGCAGTCTGTCTGTATGATGTTTCCTGCATGTTTATATTTTCAGGGCTGATCACTTTTATTATTAGATAACCCATTGCTGCGCTGTTCACCAGGGAAGATATTTTTCTGTCTTTCATCAATCTTTACCTTTATTTACCTTTAGATTTTTTGTCTAGGGTTGAAGCTTTGTGAACTTTCTTCCATCAATGTTATCATGTCTATTGGTTTTATCTTTGTTCAGGTCATGTCTAAGCAGCCATGTTGATGAGACTTTATGTGTGTAGCTTATAACATCTCTAGGAGAAAAATTTCATGACAAACTACCTGTTCTTCTGGTTCTTACTATATCTTTGCCTTTCTTCTGCAATGATCCTTGAGCCTTAGTGCAGGATTTGTGTTGTAGATGCCTCATTCAGGACTGGGCTTCATAAAATTACATTTTTAATTTAAATTCTTTAATTACTACTCATATTTATATATTCACCCCCCTATTCCCTCACCCTTCTATCCTCCCATGTTCCTCACCACCCCCAACCCACCCCTCAACTCCTCCCCAGGGATAGTGAGGCCCTCCATCAGGGACCTTCAAAGTCTGTCATAGCATTTGGGGAAAGGCCTAGGCCCTCATTGCTGTATCTGGGATGCAATAGTATCCCTTCATACAGAATGGGCTCCCAAAGTCCATTTGTGCTCTAGGGTTAAAGACTGGCTCCACTGTTAGAGGTCCTGTAGACTGTCTTGGCCTCCTAGCTGGCACCCACATTCAGGGGGCTTGGTTTATTTAATAGTTTCTCCATCTTTATGACTAGGTCTCCATGCTATCAGTAGGTCAGGTCCACTGTTTCTGCAGGTCTTTGAACAGTTGTAGTTTTCTATAGTGATAATCTATCTGTTGCAAAAGATAGTTTCCTTATCAGGGGTGAAAATTACACTTACCTGTGGATATAAGGACAAATATTTAGTGTAGTTAGGGATTATTCTGGCTTAGTACAGTGAAAATTGTAGGTTTTCCTGTAAGATCCATGATTTCACTAGCGTTTACTAGTAACTGACTAGGTTTCTAGTACCAGGCATAATTACCCTCTCACTGAAGGTGTCTTAAGTCCAATGGTAGAACTCAGATTTACTACCAAGGTATATTTGCCACCATTGCACCCTTAGGGTGTCATAAGAGGGTAGAACTGTTGTTTGCTTTCTTCCAGTAAGATTTCATGATACCTTCTGGTGTCATGAATGCTAGCCCTAAGTAAGGAGGCTTCCAGGTCAGTTCCAAGATTTCTCAGAGCACTGTGTTTGAAGTGCATGGTGTTTTCAGCAATAGGTAATTGTCTTCCACCTCTGTAGATCATCCAAGAATAATAGCCATGGCCTGTAACATTGTGGGAGTCTCTTGGACAGTCTTGATCAACAACTCAAGAATTCCAATGCCTGATCTTGGGGTTTTTGCTAGATAGTCTTTGGCTCTTGGAAGGAGCTTTGTCAGCCCAGATGAGAAAAAAAATTATTTAAATTTTTAATCACTACTCATATTTACATATCCATCCCCCCTCATTGCCTCAACCTTATAGACTCCCATGTTCCCCAACAACCCCCCCAAACCCATCCCTAAACTCCTCCCCAGGGATAGTGAGGCCCTCCATCAGGGATCTTCAATGTCTATCATATCTTTTGGGAGAGGGCCTAGGCCCTCCTTGTTGTATCTGGGCTGCAGTAGTATCCCTCCATACAGAATGGGTTCCAAAAGTCTGTTTGTGCTCTAGAGTTAAAAGACTGGCTCCATTGTTAGAGGTCCCATAGATTGTCTTGGCCTCCTAGATGACACCAACATTCAGAGGGCTTGGTTTGGTCCAATGCTGTTTCCCCAGATTTATGACTAATGTCTCCATGATCTCACTAGGTCAGGTCAACTGTTTCTGCGGGTTTTTGCAGCACCATCTTGGCTTCTTTGCTCATCCCTCCTCCCTCTCCTCAATTGGATTCCAGGGGCATGGTTCAGTGCTCAGCTGTGGGAGGTAACCAAGGTAGACACCAATCTCATTATAGGGGAAAGGCATCAATTGCATTTTCTCCACCACTGCTGGATTCTTAGTTGGGGTCATCCCTGAGGATCCCCTAACATTTCCCCTGTGCCAGACCTCTCTCCATACCTGTATTGTGTCCCTCTATCAAGGCATCTCCTTTTTTTAAAAATTAATTCAAGTTAAGGAACATGCTTGTTTCACATGTAAGTCCCTTCTCCCTCTCCCACCCCTCACCTCCATCCCTCCTCCCCCACCCCAAACCTACCCTCCACCCCATCCACCCACCACTCCCCAGGCAGGGTAGGACCCTCAACAGGGGCTCTGCAAAGTCCACCAAATCTTCCTGTGCTGGGCCAGAGCCCTTCCCCATGTGTCCAGGGCCAGAGTGTATCCCTTCACGTGGGATGGGCTCTCAAAGTCCCTTCTTACACTAGGGAAAAATGGTAATCCACTTCGAGAGGCACACTGGAGTGCAGAGGCCTCCTTATTGACATCCATGTTCAGGGGTCTGGTTCAGTCTTGTACTGTCCTCCCAGATAGCATTTGGGGTCGATGTGCTCTCCCTTGTTCTGGCCAACTGTTTCTGTGGGTTTCTCCAACCTGGTACAGACCCCTTCTATCTTCATTCCTCCCTCTCTTCAACTAGATTCCAGATTTCAGCTCAGTGTATGTCTGTGGATGTCTGTCTCTGCTTCGATCAGCCACTAGATGAAGGCTCTAGGATGGCATAAAGAGTAGTCATCAATCTCATTTTAGGGGAAGAGCTTTTAGGTTATCCTCTCTTCCATTGCCTGGATTGTCAGATCGTGTCATCCTTGTAGGTCTCTGGAGATCTCCCTAGTTCCAGATCTCTTCTCGGACCTATAGTGGCTCCCTCTGATATGGTATCTCTCATCCTGCTCTCTCTCCTCTATTCTTCCCCTACTCAATATCTCTGCTCCTCCATTTCCTCTCCTCTACTCCTCTTCTTGTGCTCTTATTGTGGCAACCCCTCTCCCCTACTCTCACGATCCCAATTAGCTCAGGAGTTCAGGCCACTTCCCATTCCTGGGGTCTATTTATCCCTTAGAGTCCCTCATGTTTCCTATTTTCTTTAGTGAAGAGGATTATAGGCTGGTAAACCTTTGCTCTAAGTCTAAAATTCATATATGAGTGAGTACATACCATGTTTGTCTTTTTGTGCCTGGGTTACCTTACTCAAGATGGTTTCTTATAGTACCATCCATTTGCCTGCAAATTTCAAGATTCCATTGCTTTTTTCTGCTGAGTAGTACTCCATTGTACAAATGTACCACATTTTCTCTATCCATTCTTCAGTTGAGGGGCATCTAGGTTGCTTCCAGGTTCTGGCTATTACAAACAATGCTGCTATGAACATGGTTAAACATATGTCCTTGTTGTATGAACATGCACTATTTGGGTGTATACCCAAGAGAGGAATGGCTGGATCTTGAGGTAGATTGATTCTCATTTTTATGAGCAACTGCCATAGTGATTTCCAGAGTGGTCTTACAAGTTCACACTCCCACCAGCAATGGAGGAGTGTTCCTTCTTCTCTACATCCTCTCCAGCATATGTTGTCATTGGTATTTTTGATTTTAGCCATTCTGAAAGGTGTGAGGTGATATCTCAGAGTTGTTTTGAGTTTCATTTCTCTGATGGCCAAGGATTTTGAGCACTTTCTTAAGTGTCTTTCAACCATTTCAGATTCCTCTGTTGAAAATTCTCTGTTTAGTTCTGCACCTCACTTTTTAATTTCATTGTTTGGTGTCTTGGTGGCTAGCTTCTTGAGCTTCTTGAGCTCCTTATATATTTTGGAAATCAGCCCTCTGTCAGATGTGGGGTTGGTTAAGATCTTTTCCCATTCTGTGTGTGGTCGTTTTGTCTTGCTGACTGTGTCTTTTGCCTTACAGAAGCTTCTCAGTTTCAGGAGTTCCCATTTACTAATTGCAGACCTCAGTGTCTGTGCTACTGGCGTGATGTTCAGGAATTGGTCTCCTGTGCCAATTTGTTCAAGGGAAATTTGCACTTTCTCTTCTAGAAGATTCAGTGTGGCTGGATTTATGGAGAGATTTTTGATCCATTTGCACTTAAGTTTCCTGCATGGTGACAGGTACCATTGTATAGATTTAGCACCTTTGTCAAAATAAGGTGTTCGTAGGTGTGCGGGTTAATATCTGGGTCTTCAATTTGATTCCATTAGTCTATCTGTCTATTCTTGTGCCAATACCAAGCTGTTGTCAGAACTATGGCTCTATAGTAGAGCTTGAAGTCAGGGATGGTGATGCCTCCAGAAGATCTTTTATTGTAAAGAGTTGTTTTGGCTATCCTGAGTTTTTTATTTTTCAATATAAAGTTGAGTATGGTTCTTTCAATGTCTGTGAAAAACTCTTGGGATTTTGATGGGGATTGCATTGAATCTGTTGATGCCTTTTGGTAGGATTGCCATTTTACTATGTTGATTCTACCTATCTACGAGCATGAGAGATCTTTACATTTTCTGGTACCTTCTTTAATTTCTTTCTTTAAAGTCTCAACGTTCTTATTGTACATGTCTTTCAATTTTTGGTTAGTGTTACCCCCAGGTATTTTATGTTGCTTGTGGATTTTTTTGAAAGGTGATGTTTCCATGACGTCTTTCTCATTGGGTTGATCATCTCTATGCAGTAGGGCTACAGATTTTTTTGAGTTAATTTTGTATCCTGCTACCTTGCTGAAGGTGTTTATCAGCTGTCGGAGTTTCCTGGTAGAGTTTTTCGGGTCACTAATGTAGACTATCATGTCATCTGCAAATAGTGAAAGTTTGACTTCTTCCTTTCCAATTTTTTCCCTTTGATCCCCTTTTCTTGTCTTATTTCTCTAGCTAGAACTTCACGTACAATATTGAAGAGGTATGGAGAGAGTGGACAGCCTTTACTTGTTCCTGATTTTAGAGGAAACACTTTGAGTTTCTCTCCATTTAGTTTGATGTTGGCTATTGGTTTGGTGTATATTGCATTTATCATGTTTAGATATGTTCCTGTTATTCCTGTTTTCTCCAAGATCTTTATCATGGAAAGGATGTTGGATTTTGTCAAAGGCTTTTTCAGCATCTAGTGAGTTGATCATGTGGTTTTTCTTTTTCAGTTTGTTCATATGGTGGATTACATTGATGGATTTTCATATGTTGAACCATCCTTGCATCATTGGGATGAAGCCTACTTGATCGTGGTGTATGATTTTTCTGATATGTTCTTGGATTCGGTTCACCAATATTTTATTGAGTATTTTAGCATCGATGTTCATGAGGGGTATCGTTCTGTAGTTCTCTTTCTTAGTCATATCTTTGTGTGCCTTGGGTATCAAAGTGATTGTAGCCTCGTAGAAACAGTTTGGCAATATCCCATCTGCTTCTATTGTGCAGAACAGTTTGAGGAGTACTGGTATCAGCTCTTGTTTGAATTTCTGGTAGAATTCTGCAGTGAAGCCATCTGGCCCTGGGCTTTTTTTGGTTGGGAGGCTTTTGATGACTGTTTCTATTTCATTAGGGGATATGGGTCGATTTAAACTGTTTATCTGATCTTGGTTTAATTTTGGTAAGTGATATGTATCCAGAAAACTGTCCATTTCCTTTATTTTTTTCAAATTTTGTGGAGTACAGGTTTTCAAAGTATGACCTGAAGATTCTCTGGATTTCCGAAGTGTCCATTGTTATATCCCCCTTTTCGTTTCTGATTTTGTTAATTAGCATGCTCTGTCTCTGCCTTTTGGTTAGTTTGGCTAGAGGGTTGTCTATCTTGTTGATCTTTTCAAAGAACCAACACTTTGTTTCATTGATTCTTTGTACTGTTTTCCTAGTTTCTACTGTATTGATTTCAGCCCTCAATTTGATTATTTCCTGGTGTCTACTCCTCCTTGGTGAATTTGCTTCTTTTTGCTCTAAAGCTTTCAGTTGCTCTGTCAATTCTCTAATGTGACTTTTCTCCAGTTTCTTCATGTGGGCACTTAGAGCTATGAACTTTCCTTTTAGCACTGCTTTCAGAGTGTTCCATAAGTTTGGGTATGTTGTGTCTACATTCTCATTTAATTTCTTTTTTTATTTCTTCCTCAACCCAGGAATGGTGCAATGGTGTTATTCATTTTCCACGAATACGTAGGTTTTCTGCAATTCGTATTGCTGTTGAATTCTAGCTTTAATGCATGGTGATCTGATAAGATACAGGGGGTTATTACAATTACAATTCTTTTGTAACTGTAGAGGTTTGTTTTGCTGCCAACTATGTGGTCAATTTTAGAGAAGGTTCTATGTGGAGCTGAGAAGAAGGTATATTCTTTTGTGTTTGGATGGAATGCCCTATAGATATCTGTTAAACCCATTTGGGTCATTACTTCTATCAGATCTTTTGTTTCTTTGTTAAGTTTCTGTCTGGTGGTCCTGTCTAGTGGTGTAAGGGGGGTGTTGAAGTCTCCTACTATAAGTGTTCGTGTTTTTATGTGTGGTTTGAGCTTTAGTAATGTTTCTTTTACAAATGTGGGTGCCTTCGTATTTGGGGCATAGATGTTCAGGATTGAGACTTCATCTTGATGGACTTTTCCTGTGACGAGTATGAAATGCCCTTCTTCATCTCTTTTGATTGATTTTTAGTTTGCAGTCTAATTTGTTAGATATTAGGATTGCTACACCAGCTTGTTTCTTGGGCCCATTTGATTTGAAAATCTTTTCCCATCCTTTTACTCTGAGGTAACACCTGTCTTTGAAGTTGAGGTGAGTTTCTTGTAAACAGCAGAAGGATGGATTCTGTCTTTGCATCCATTCTGTTAGCCTATATCTTTTTATGGGTAAGTTAAGACCATTGACATTTAGGGATATTAATGTCCGTTGTTCGTTGGTTCTTGTTTGTTTTGGATTTATTGTTGGTGGTGTCATTGTGTGTGGATTTTGCCCTCCTACTTTTTTTGTGTTTGGTAAAATTAGATTATCTATTGCCTGTGTTTTTGTGAGTGTAGTTATGTTTGTTGGGTTGGAGTTTTCCTTCCAGAACCTTCTGTAGTGCTGGATTTGTGGATATGTATTTTTTAAATCTGTTTTTGTCATGAAATATCTTGTTTTCTCCATCTATAGTGATTGAAAGTTTTGCTGGGTACAGTAGTCTGGGTTGACATCCATGCTCCCTTAGTGCTTGTAGCCTATCTATCCAAGACCTTCTGGCTTTCAGAGTTTCCATTGAGAAGTCAGGTGTGATTCTGATTGGTTTGCATTTATATGTTACTTGCCCTTTTTCTTTTGCTGCTCTCAATATTTTTTCTTTATTCTGTAGATTTGGTGTTTTGATTATTATGTGTTGGGGGGACTTCTGTTTGTGGTCCAGTCTGTTTGGTGTCCTGTAAGCTTCTTGTACTTTCATAGCCATATCCTTCTGTAGGTTGGGGAAGTTTTCTTCTATGATTTTGTTGAATATGTTTTCTGTACCTTTGAGCAGTGTTTCTTCACCGTCTTCTATACCCATTATTCTTAGGTTTTGTCTTTTCATGCTGCCCCATATTTCCTGGATATTTTGTGTTAGGGATTTGTTGGATTTGAGGTTTTCTTTGGTTGTTAAATGTATATCCTCTATCGAGTCTTCAATAGCTGAGATTTTCTCTTCCGTCTCTTGGATTCTATTGGTTATACTCACATCTTTAGTTCCTGATCGTTTATCAAGCCTTTCCATTTCCAGCATCGCCTCATTCTGTGTTTTCTTTATTGTGTCTATTTCAGCTTTCATGCTTTGAACTGTTTCAAGAGCTTCCTTCACTTGTTTGGTTGTTTTTTTCTTGGGTTTCTTTAGATTCTTTAAGAGATTTGTTTATTTCTTGAATTTTTTGGTTTGTCTTTTCCTCCATTTTGTGTAATTTTTTGCTTGCTTTTTCTTCTATTTCTTTAAAAAATTTTATTGTTTCCTCTTTAAAGGTCTCTATCATCTTGCTGAGATCATTTTTGAGGTCCATTTCTTCTTCATGCACTGTGTTGCGCTTTTCAGATCTTGCTGGAGTGGAGTCCCTAGATTCTGGTTGTGTCATATTGGTCTTTCTGTTGTTGAGCAAGTTCTTATTCTGTCTTCTTCCCATATCTTTTTCCACTGAGTGCTTGGAGGGGTCTCTCTATCTCCTCTTGTTACCCAGTAGTGTGTGTGGGCCAGGAATTCAATGTGAGCAGTTCTGCATTGTCTTGCTTACCTGGTAGTCTCCTCACTCTGAGGGAGTTAGGCATCGTTGCAGATCGGTCAGCAGAAAGGGAAGGAAGAGTAGTCTGTACCCAGATTCAGGGAGCTCCTCCCTGCCTGGGCATGGTTACTCCAAGCAGGCATAAGCTGGGGATGATCTGGGTGAATGGCGCTTTGGAAGGGAGTTGGGTAAGAGCAGGGGTCACTCACCTAATTTCGGATCGGTCGGCCGGCATCTCCTTTCTTGCTCTCCTCTATTCCTCAAACTATATATGTGTATTTATACACAGACTCATATCTATTTTAGATATTTTAGGTAAATAGTTAAAAGTATGATACCTTATGAGTTTTTCTGAATCCTTGCTCTTGTGTTACCCCTTTCCCTCCTTCTTCTCTGTTTTCTTCATCCCGTTTCCCTGATAGAGACCCTCCCTCACTTTCCTCTTCAAATTATTTTTTACCATGCTATTCCTTTTAGTGTTTACTCCTTCACATAAAGATTATAATAATTTTTACTACAATAGCAATATTGTATACTATTATGCATCTTTCATCCATTTTTGGTCTTTATATGTGGCAATCTGGTACTTAAATAATGACATTTTGCCATAATTTTTTGGTACTTTCATGATAACTAATAACGAAATAATTCATTCATATATATATATATATATATATATATATATATATATATCAGATATTCTAAGAATCAGTTTTTCAAATTCTTTACCAGTTTTTTATTCACTGTCTTATTGAATTGCAGAAGCTCTTGATAAAGTTTTCATGTTATTCCTTTCCCAATTATTTTTATTGAAAAATTTTAATTCCATAATGTTGGTCCTCTTTACATAAAAAAAATAGTGCTTTGACATTACTTGGTGGTCAGTTATTTCTGAGGAAAATAAAGGAATATTGACTTTCATGTATATGTCCTTGAGGGGGATCCATCTAAACATTATTGTGTTATTCTGGAACTGTTCTAATATCAAGAAAGCTCTTTGTTCATTTTGTAAAATTAACAATAGCACTCACAGAATAATACCATTCAATATGGCAGAGCCTAGTAGAGAGCCCGGTATATACTAGAGGTGTAATATATTTTATAATATAGAGGATAATAAAATATATTGTAGACAGAGGTTTCCCATCACACAGCTGTTCTCAAATATATACATTGAGGCTTCATATTATTTACAAATGCTTGGCTGATAGCTCAGGCTTGTTACTAGCTAACTCGTACACTTTAATCCATATTTCCATCTATGCTTTACCACCTGGCCCATGGCTTGCATCACTTCTGATTCCATCTTCTTCCCAGAATCCTCAGTTTCTGGCTGTTCTATCTGCCTGACTACCAGCCTGTCAGTTTTATATTAACCAATAATAGCAATACATATTTACAGTGTACAGAGGCTTATTCCACAGCAATATATTTTCTTCCTAGGTGTATGAATATGGCCACAGACTAAAGTCTCAGAGCCTTACAGAGACTTGTCACCTGCTACTGTGTCCTTCTAAGCACTACTTGCTCCCATCCCTTCTGTTCTTGTTTTCTCAGATGGGGGGATCAGAAAAAAATTGACAAGGGTGTGGAGGTAAAACATTCAATTTTATAAGACAATAAAATATGCAAGTAAGCAGATCTTCCAAAATAACAATAAACAGATATTTTGAGAAGAATAATTTATGTACATTCAATGGAAACTAGTTAAATATCTTTCAAATCTTTGGCTCAGATGTTTTCCTTAGGTTTCAATAGGTGCTTTATGGGCTAAAAACACAGCTACATATTTCTTTTAAGTATTTTTATTTTGCTCAAGTGTTAGTGGTATTTATTTCTAGTTTGACTTATGGCCTCTTTGGTGTGATATGCCTATTGCCAAAGGAACTAGAGGTTGGTGCTAGTCATGACATTGTAACTTTAGCCAAACACCTGAGTACAGACTTCAAAAGCAATGGGAAAATGCAGTGCCTAGATCTGTGAAGGTTTATTTTTCTGATTATAAAGTGGAAGTCTCTTTCTAACACTTTGTTCTTTAAAATTCACTACTCGGTATTTTTTTAGTAGCCTTGGATGTGACTACTTTCTCCCTGAGAATGTCATGTTCATTATCTTGAAAGTACAGGACCCCACTTAGTAGAGGAACAACTCTTAAAAATAGAACTGAGAAAAATACAAAATATGTTTATTAGAGATGCTACATTTAATTACTTTATGCATTGTAAGAGTGTGAATTTGCTAGGATGGAAAATGAATCCACCTAAATTTTCAGTATACTCTTCATAGAATTCCACTCCTTACTTTCCAATAAATGTCTTCTGTTGCCAAGTGCTCTGAGAAATTATTGGAGTTGGTATTCTTTTGGGCAATAAAATCATTTCAAAATGCCCTACTTCCATTCCATTTATAGATCTTTGTTTTTCCCCTGAGGAATTCATGTAGCAGAAATGCGAAAATGCTGGGAGTAGAACACTTGCTTTTACAATCTATTACTCTACAAGTAAACTAGTTCCAAGTGGCCTATTGACTTCTGAGGTTTATGGGTTTGTTCAGTTTGTGGCAACTCTACAGAGAATTCTAAAAAGACCCACTTGGGATCACATTTTTCTTTTAATGACATTGTCCTTCAAGGAATTATCAAATAGTCCTTCACATTCAGTTTTCTGATTTGCAGAAGGCATTTCACTCTGATCAGCAACTGGCTGACTATTTAGATTCCATTATTTATGTTGATTTGTTATCCAGCCCCGGAAAGTCTACAGCATTATGCCATCCCCATCTTCAATGCATGCGCTCTAGGAAGTTGCCAAGCATCCCTTGTGTGTTTGTATTGTAAATTCATATTTGATAATCTGAATTTTCAATTCTGGTTACCACTTGTTGGTTTGAAAATGAAAATGTTATACCTCTCTAGAGAGCTTAAAATTAAAATCTAGATAAACTTAGTCAACCAAGTGAAACTGGACAGAGTAGGGAGGCTTGGAAATATGTGGTAAATATGCAACAAGTTGAATGGATTTTTATTACTGTAATACATGGTTTTTAAAAACATTCTGGTATCTTTTGTTTGAAAATAAAAACCTGATGCAAGTTCATCTGAGTAGATCAGGAGGTCTTACAAAGAAACAAACAAACAAACAAAAAAACTAAGGACACCTATTTTTGCTATGTTCCCTAGGGCTGTAAAATCTACAGAATGTCCTTGCCCAGCAGTTCAGAGAAAGGAGAAAGGAGAGGCATTGTGGGTTTCACTAGGGCTTGAGAATTTTAAGGGAAATCCAGTGGGGACCTCATACACCTTCTCAGCAATAAATCCGTGGATGTTGACTAAGATGCCCTGGGTCCTTAATTTCTCCTGATTATGTTAGTCATCTTATGTTTCCTATGATGCTCAGCAGTAAAAACACCAACATGTAAATGTCTGAATGGAATAGCCATAAGGAACAGGGTAGAGGGCAGTTACTTACTTTCTATTCCCAGACACTCTTGGGGATAGACTGAATGATATGACAGCCACCTAAGAAACATCACATCAAGAAAAAATAGGATCCTGTCTGTGTTCCTATTTAATGTGTTTTAAATTCAATTTAAAGACATTTTTAAAGAATATTATATTGAAGTTTATAATAATCTATAATGGCTAAAGTCTTTACAGAATTTATTTTTCATTTTTTTGTCATGATAATGGTGATGAGGGTCTGCAAGTCATTTTCAGGCTCAGTTTACTTTATAAATAGGCTTAAAGAAGACAACCATAATATCATCTCAATAAAAATAACATGCAAAAGGCTAAATCATGAGACTGTAGGGATCTTGATTCTCCTTATACCAGCAACACTTATTCCCTACCTTCATAAATTATGCAAAATTTGTAACAGACACAAAAGTACATAAAATTGTATAATGAACCTCTGTACATCTGTCTCCTGGGTAATCAGTACTTCCCCACCTGCTTCATCTATCTTTTATTTTGAGCTCAAATATTTTAAAGCATATCTAAGACCTCATTATGAAGGATTTTTAAATTCTCAAAGTGCTGTAATTTCACTCATCTTTTCATCTTACTGATCCCACTGTCAGGACCAATGAAGATACTACCTGAAAGAAACAGAAATAGAGATTCAGGCTTTAGATTTGTTTTAGGGTCTCTGTTTGTGTGGCACTGTATGACACGGCTGTGGACCTCTTGAAGTCACAGCATCTATGATTCCCTACAGGAGATCTGTGCAAGATTAATTTTTTATTATGGAGGAAGGACAGGGGCTCATGGGGCCCTGCCAGTCCTTGAAGACTTATGTGGATCTAACAGCTGCTGGGGGTGGGCATTTTCTTTAGTGGTGTAGCCACTCAGAAATTTCCCATGCTTCCGTAACTCCTCATTCATTCTTATGTAAAGAACCCTAATTCAAGTCATCAGTTTACCAAGGCAGACTTGGATGAAATTGTTTCTTTGGTCTGTCATTGATACATTACCTGGGATGAAGCAGTATTTCTGCTTCTCCCCAGGAAAAGTTCACACAGTGGAAGAGTTCTATCATCTCTGTCATCACCTCTTTCCTAGCTCTACTAGATTTTCTGGTCAAATATCACAATTACCAACAGTCTCCATTTGCAAGAAGTATGTAATGTAGAGGACTGAGGTTTGTTTGTTTGCATTTTTCTCTTTTTCTTTCTCCCCCGCCCCCACCGTGTGTGTGTGTGTGTGTGTGTGTGTGTGTGTGTGTGTGTGTGTGTGTGTATACATCTATGCATGGGTATGCACATTTCTGTGTATGTGTGTGAGTGCAGGCATGTGTCACGTGGAGGTGATAGGATAGCCTTGGATGTCCGTTCTCACCATGCACCTATTGGAGGCACAGACTCTTGCTGTTCTCCATTTTGTTTACCCAGCTCTCTGGACTGCTGACTTTTGAGGATGCTCCTGTGTCTGCTTCAATTTCTCTATAGAAGTGATGGGCCACAAACACACACTATCACTTCTGCCTTTATGTGTGTTCTGGGGATTTGAACTCAGCTCCTCACATCTGTGCAGCAAGTACTCTTGCCCATGGAGCCATCTCCTTGGGCTGAGTCTCAGCAATTCTATTATTTTACTCTATAGTATTTCTGCTGCTCCCAACCACAATGAAACTCACATAACTATGGTAGAGACTTGGTCACTGATGAACAAGGCCAGTTGTTTCTCCTTGGAATTTAGATTTAGGACTAGAGACCACTGTTTTCTCTGAGGCATGATATTCCTCTTCCAAAATGATGAGCCAGCAACACTGTTAGGAGATATTTGAATACTCTCCTGACAGAAGCAACACAAATAAACCATGCTGACATGGAAAAAATCAGCTACAAGCAGTGTGAAAAGAAGTAGCAAAGTCCTCAAGGTGGAAGCCTGTATAAAATCTTCATCGAATAGCACGGAGGCCATCACAACAAGGTGGGGAAAGGGTTCTGAGACTTTCTAAGGGGCAGCCTGTGAGTAGCCTTGTGGGCTATGGTAATGTCTAGATGTTTTTCCCAATGCTACAAGAAGATATTTCAAGGTTTTAAGGGAAGTGATAAAATCTAACTTATAAATTAAAATGACCCCAAATGGCCATGCGGAGATCAGATAGTACTTTCAGAGGTGGAGGGCAGAATTGTGCCTTCTGTAGACGGTACAACTGTGAGAACCATAGCTCACTAAATACAGTCCTGCTGTTGAATTCACAGTCATGAGGTTTGTCGAGGAAGCAGGATGGCCTTTTTCTGGCCTGCCCAGAGGAATGGGGGCACTTTGGCTTAGCAGACTGACCTTGAACTTCATCACCAGTGTTCTTTCCTCACTTCTCAGGTGAGTCACTATGTGCCACTTGCTTTAAAGGTTATCAGTGATAACTTAATATAGCCAGACCCCCATTTTAGTTGCAATGAAACTTTCCTTTTGAGACTGGACAATTAATTTTGCTTTAGCTAAATAAAATAAAATTAACTACATTTCGGAAGGTTGGCATGGGTAAGGAAGGGAGGATGACTCTTGCTTCTCCCCAACCTTCTCCTCCTTCTTTTCCTTCTCCTTCTACTCCTCCTCCTTCTCTCATTTTGTTTTTTCCTTCTTCTTCTATTACCAGTATGGTAACAGTGGAAAGAAACCTAACTTTAGAGCCCAAATACCCAAATTTCTGATCCAGGCTTATTTACAAGCCGTGGGGTCTGTGGGTGACCATTGTCTTCTGAAACTCAGAAAACTCTGATCATCAAACCTATAGGACTGTTAAAAGGATACAATACTTTTATTCAGAAGAAAGTACTTTGTACTATGTAAATACTTAGTGTGGTACACAAAATGGTTTTGATGTGATTGCCAGATGGTACCACCAGGAGATCTTTATCTTCTCATCTGACTCATTTGCCAGGAGTGAGACAACCTTAGACAGTTCACAGGCTGACCCATAAATCATACTGTTCTTCTGGGAAAAGCCCAGTGAATCTGCCATGTGTCTAGCCCAGGAAGGCACCAAAAGCAGCAGACAATTCTGCATTTATTTACTTATATAGTATCTTCGCTTACTGAATTCTTTGCATTTTGTGTAATACTTTGTAGTAATGGTTGAATGCATGGAACACTATAAGTTTTAACAAAATTGTGTACTGAAAATTTATTTTTTCTTTTTCTTTTTTTTCTTCTCTCCATTTTTATTTAAATTAGAAACACAATTATTTTACATTGGGATTGTTTTATCCCAGTTCCCTCTGCCTCCCCTCCTCCCTTGCCTTCCCCCCAACTAACACCCTACCTATCCCATACCTTTTCTGCTCCCCAGGGATGGGGAGGCCTTCCATAGGAGGTCTTCAGCATCTGTCATATCCTTTGGGTTAGGGTCTAGGCCCACCCTCGTGTGTCTAGGCTCAGGGAGTATCCCTCTACGTAATGTGGCCTCCCAAAGTCTATTCCTATGCTAAGGATAAGTACTGATATAGTACAAAAGGCCCCATAGATTTCCGAGGTCTCCTCACTGACACCCACATTCATGGGGCCTCGATCAGTTCCATGCTGGTTTCCCAGCTATCATTCTGGGAACCAAGAGTTCTCCCCTTGTTCAGGTCAGTTGTTTCTGTGGGTTTTGCCAGCCTGGTCTTGACTGCTTTTCTCATCACTCCTCCTTCTCTGCAACTGGATTCTAGTTCAGTTCAGTGTTTAGCTGTGGGTGTCTGCTTCTACTTCCATCAGCTGCTGGATGAAGGCTCTATGATGGCATATAAGTTAGATATCAATCTCATTATCAGGGGCGGGCATTTAAGGCAGCCTCTCCACTGTTGATTAAATGGTTAGTTGGTGTCATCCTTGTAGATCTCCGAACATTTCCCTAGTGCCTGATTTCTCTTTAAGCCTATAACATATGAAAATTTTTCATTCTTCACCTGCCAAAAGAGACCTATACAATGAGATAAAATATTGCTCTGTTTTCCATGTATATGGCTTTCCCACATGTTTAATATGGTAAATCTCTGGGGATTTTATAAGTAAAAACATACTGCCTTGGATTGGTACTATTCTAGTTCCAACCTAGAAAAAAGGTAACAAACAGAGTTGTCTCTTTTCACTCTTCATTTCTGTTTCCCATGACCCATCATGCTCCAGAAGTACTAGATGGAATTTTCCAGGCACAATTCATGCGCTTAAAATCGCATGTCTTGTTGACTAGCATGAGGAAATTTTTGCAGAATCTGTTCCATCCAGCCTGGGTCACAGATCACCCTGCTGTTGATCCCATTGGCATTGTCTATGCCATCCACCCACCAGTCACTAAGCAGCAGTCTTTTCTACTATCACATTCACTGTCGTGGTTCCTCAGCATTTATGTTCAAGTTGCCCTTATTTGTCCTCCAGTTGCAAGGCGTGTGACTGTAGAAACTTGAATGGAGGAAACAAAAGTCATGTTTTCTTAAATTCAAGGTGAAAGTTCACAATATAAGAGGAAAAGAAAAACAACTATGTATGAGTTTGTTGATATCTAAAATAAAAAGGAATCTATGTGTGTGTGAGGGGTGACTATTGAAGAATGGATGAACAGAAAAACAAACTTTAGATGATCTATCTACAGTTTGTTGTCATTGCAGCTGACATAAATCCTGCAAAGAGACTTTTAGGCAGGGAAGACTGTTTCCTTTCTCAAGGTATTGTGTCTGGTAGATAAGCTGGTAGGCAGAATTTCACAGAGTAAATGCTGCTTGGGGAGAGCATTTCATTTTAATATGCGTCAATGACTTGTCACACACAATTTAAAGTCATGATACTTCATAGAGACCAAAGCGCAACAGAGTAGTTATTCTATCTACTAATCACATGCTGCTGGACTTGATTTAAACCTGCACTCCTGCCCTCAAAGCATTTTACAAATCACTGTCTGCACTTCAATAGGCTGTGTGCAATGTTCTAGTGGAATCTATTTCTGTCCATAAAGTCCCTCCTATCTCTGGAGTGACATTAATGATTATCTCTCTCTTTCACATGGGCAGCCACCAGCCGAATTGCCTAGGTGACTTCCTGTTCATTCATATTATTAAATTTTGCACCTCACACTGGCTAGGCAATGAGTGAAAAAATTGTTACCTTCATCTGGAAGCTCACTGCTCCAGTCTCATGAAAGCTAGGCACAGAGCAAAGACACAGCATTCTTCCTGGCCTCTCACTGAGGGTAGAATTTCTCATTGTCTGATTCTGGAGGCAGCAAGGATTTGCTTCATCTCAAGGGAACATTAATATTAAGCATTGGCTCTCTTTAGGAGTGAATGCTGAAGCAGAAAAGAAAAAGAAATTAAACTTGCAAGAGGGGCTGAAGGAAGAGCGATACAGAATTTTGAAGACTTGCCAAATGCATACATCTAGAGGGATTAAGAAGAAAATGTTTTTGTCTATGAAGGTGGCAATATGTTGCCGATCTCTGTAATGAAGTCTTTCAAAACTACTGAGTTGAGATCTTCAACATGCTTTTGATGTACCCCAGAGCCTGAGCATTTTTATTACAACAGGGCATGTGTTGTTTATGCTTTACTGATTCACAGCAGTGTGTTTTACACTTTTTTTGTCACACCATATTCACATATTTTGCAATGTGGTTTTGTGATTCCTCTCACCAACAGCTGGCATTGCTTTTCCTTTACTTGGAAGGTGGATTGAATTTGTGACATACTCTGCCCATTGGGATTTGGAGAATATGTCTATATATCTGTCCAGGTTTTGGAAAGGGAAAGTAGGCTCTATCACAACTGGCCAGTCCACTGGAGGAGACAATCACATGTAGAATTGTTAAGCTGTGTCCACAGGGTCCATTTCAGACAAACTTATATCTAGCAAAACAACAAACATTGACCCACAGCTGACCAGAAATCATAATTGAGTATAATTGACCCCTGGATATAGAGGGTTCATAGGATCATAGGACGTGCTTGTAATATGATTCTGAGTATAGGATAGTTTGTTTTGCAATGATAGCTAGCTGGTAGCAGGAAACAAGAAGATACACTGAATAATTCAACTTCTTTCATACCATCATTTAAAATATGATATTAACACTCATGAAGCAACAGCATAACTAATGACAGGTTTGTTTGCTTTACTTACCCCTGAATCACCTTCATACTCAGTAGGAGATGGGGCTAGTGATGTAATCTGAAGGTCATACTGTAGTAGCATTTTGCACCATGCGCAAAGGATGTGGCCACTACTATAAATTCACTGGCAAGGCAAGATGCCTCTACATCAGATACATCAAAGTCCTGTGGAGTGTGAAGACTGAGGGAATGTTAATCATTTTAAATAAAAATAAATAATAAAATTTTGCAAAAATGATATTCAGAGGTCCATGGATCCATAACTTGTCTTCCTCCAGTGAAATCTCATGTGAATACATCATATAAAAACCAGGAGACTTGGGCTGGGGAGATGGCTCAGCCATTAAAGGCTAAGCTTACAATCCAAACCCAGGAGACTGACATTTACATAATGCTATTAATCAGGCCATATGGACACTATTTGTTTTAGACCAGTTTTTACATTTATTGATTCTCTCTCTCTCTCTCTCTCTCTCTCTCTCTCTCTCTCTCTCTCTGTGTGTGTGTGTGTGTGTGTGTGTGTGTGTGTGTGTGCATGTGTGTGTAGCTCTATGAAATATGGTTCTAGGATAGACTTATGTGATCCATCATACTGAAGAGCTGATTATCAGCATATGGAAATCCTTATGATTACTTCTGTATAGTTTCATCTACCCCACCTTTCCATCTTCGTCTTCTAACATCTGTTAAATACATCTACATCATCTTTAGCTTTGTACTTTGCAGAATGTTACAGAAATGAAATCATGTTCTTAGTATCATAAAATTCAGTCATATTGCTCCATAACTTAACGTTCAAAACTATCCCCCCAAAAGTGTGTTTATGATACTAAGAACACCCCAGATGCACTAGGAACACTGCTTGGGATAAAATGAGGACTTCAAAAGTGAGACCAGAAAAGATATAGTTTTAGTAATCCAGGTGGGAGATGGTGATATCTTAAGATATGTGGGGGCAGAGAACTCTGGGAAAAAATATACACCCAGGAAGCTAGATGGGCAGAATTTGTATTAACTGGTGGAATAAGAAATAGGAAATAGGAAAAAAAATAAGTAAAAAAACAAATAGGAAATAGGAAGAGTCAGATTTCATCCTCTGTTCATTAATTTGTTCAAAATATTTGAATGTCTGTTATAGTACTACATATTAGTGATGTAACAGTGAACAACCTTGTGGCCTATTTAAGTTTGGGTGGAAACACACACACACACACACACATACACAGTTGTAAAGCAGATATTTAAAATTGGGTTTTATGAATAAAACAAATAGATATTACTTGCATTAATTGCTATAGGAAATTCCAGGAACTAGGTGTTGAAGAAGGAGGGAAATGAGCTAGTAGGGACATGATAGCCTTAAGTGTCTTCACATGATGTCATGGGGAGCAGGTGTGTAAACATCTCATCATCAGTGGCACATGGGAGCACATATCTGTATTCCCAGCACTCAGGAGGCAGAGGTAGAAGGATCAGTGCCAGTTCTGGGCCAGTCTGGTCTGCACAGCAATTTCCAAGTCAGCCTGAAATACATAGCTAGATCATGTTTCAAAACATTCAGTGAATTTATTTTATTTTTATTTTTGGAATCATAATTTAGTTGCATATCTCCTCTTTCCCTTCAAAACTCTGTCACATACTCCATGCAATTCTTCAAATTAATGGCCTCCTTTTTATGTTGTACATATACACATATGCACACACATGTGTATGTGTATATACTTATATATTTCTAAATCATGGAAAAGGAAGATCAGAGAGTTTGCTGTGAGGTTGTGTCTCCTAGCCATATCAGAAGGTACACCCATAAAGTCCCAGTGAATTTCTTAAGACTTTTTGAAACTCTAGCTATCATTCTGTAGAGGTGTATAATTAAGGAGACTGGAAAGGATAGTAATGTGAGTTCATGTTCATTACATGTTCACAAGGTGTCTGGCTTCACCTAAGTGCTCACATTTATGAACCTAATGGCAGTTCACTGCAAAGCACAGAGGCCATTGCCCTACCTACAAGTCTATATTGTCTCTCTCTGACATGTGCCAGGATTAATAAGCACACCCTTTCACTTTGATGTTTATGATCCTGTGCTTACAGTATTCACTTACCAAAATATATATCTCCAGGGCTCTGTCAATCTTCCATGGGATACTTCCATAGATGATTCTTAGTATGTGTGTATTGGTTATACATTTTCCATCACTAGGGTGATGTCCTAGGAACAAAATTTAAGGATATGCTCATTTTTGGTGCTCATTGAATATTTGTATGACCCTGTAAATTAGATCCTCCTAAAATTCTGTGTTCTAAGCACTTAGTTTGAGTCTTCTTAGTTCCAGCCTTTTTTTCTATCTGGTATTGCTAGAGATTAAGAACTGTCTACGTGCTTCTATGCTATGTAACATACTATATAACAGCACCTTTGCCACCTTGGCTTGTGTCCATCACTTGTTTGAGGGGAGAGGCAAACTTCCACTCCCACAATCATATATCCAGTATGTGTCTCATAGTAAGTACACAATCACTGTTTTCTAAGTTATTGAAGAGAAGTTCATACAAGAGCATATTCCATTAGCCTTTCTCCAGCACTGGAGTACACAGTACACAGCCGATTCTTTAAGCAAATGGGCAGGGACAAGGAAGCCTCAGTTCTACCCAGAGTTACCTAATAGTGGAGGTGGGCCAGGCACAGGGGAATGAAAGAGAAATTTATGTTTAACACATGAAATTTTCCTGGAATTCTGGGTTTGAAATTCAAGACAGAAGAGGTGAGGCTGTAAATTTGGAAGCTGTAGCATAGGAATAATGTTCTAACCTTCTCAGGGAAAGGAAGGTCACTATGTAAAGAAGAAGAAAAGGCAGAAGGAAGCAAACAAAATGTATGCAGTGCTCATTTGTAAACATCATCTCCCTGAGTAACATCTAGACCCTCTGTATAGGAGTAACTTATCTTCAGAGACGCTAGCTGCTCCTCCCCTGCTTGCTCGTCGGGTGGTCACTTGGCAGAGCAGGAAACACCTTCAGTGGGGAAAGTTGTGGATTGATTCTACATAGTAAGGAGAGGAACCTGGAACACACTGTGCTCAGGAGGACATAGACTTTAAAAATGAGTACAGAATGTCTTCTGGGTTTTCAAAAATGACTCTTGTCTCCAGACATTATGTCTTTGGAGACAATGGTACAGTTCCTGGAAATGTTTATACAACTCAATGTGCACAAGAGTAGTGCTTCTTGAATTCCATTTGCCTTCCTCTCTTCTCTCAAATTGCTGTTATGGCAAAATGTGCTTTTCCATTTATATGTGTGTGGTATGTGTATATGTGTGTGTATGTATGTGTATGTGTGTGTGTATGTGTGTGTGTGTGTGTATGTGTGTGTGTGTGTGTGTATGTAGTGTGTATGTGTGTGTGTATGTATATGTGTGTGTATGTGTATATGTGTGTGTATGTATGTGTATGTGTGTGTATGTATGTGCATGTATGTATATTGTGTGTGTGTGTGTGTGTGTGTGTGTGTGTGAGCATGTGTGTGCCGCAATGTATGTGGTAAGGAGTCTGTTCTCTTCTTTCACATGTGGGCTTCAGGGATTGAATTCAGGTATAGTAGCATATTGTTTTGCTTGTGGACTTGCATGTGCAGATAGCATGGCAAACTTGTGTAGTTTAGAGGACAATTTGTGGGAGTGCCCTGTGAGTTTCTGGAAGAAAAGTCAGATCCCTGAGCTCAGCAATAAACACCTTTAATTTGCTGAACAACCCTGCTAGCCTCACACATTCTTTCAAAGTTTTTCCAGGATGCTAAATTTTGACATAATCAATATTATGTATGTTAACGATCTCCAAGCTCTCTGGACTATGTTTGAATTATTGGATTCTTCTAAGGTCTAGACTATTTTTCTTTCAGCCATCACTAACCATTTATCTATCCATCTCTAAATGTAGATGCCTTGCAGGAATATTTCTACGTACATAGATATATTACATGGCTGGTGGCAAAGACTGGCTATAAAAGCAGGGCTCCAGTGTGTTATTTTTAATGACCCAGACTATGAAAGAGAGAGAAGAGGAAAGGGGGAGAGAGGAAGAAAAGGAGAAAGGTTGTTGCCTGTAGGGGAAGCTGTAGGCACGCCTAGTTGGGGGCTGGCTACAGGTGTGTCTGACCACGCCTGTGAGGGCATGGTCAGGGTAATGTAGAATGAGAGTTTCAGTGGCTTATCACTTTTGGTTTCCTTTTTGGCTTGCTGTACAGACTGCTGCCGCGCCGGCTGCCTAGGTCGCTCTGTAAGTAAGGCTTTTCCCTATTAAATACTCTTATATTTCTACTTGGCTCCATATTGGTAATTCCCCACTTTACCTGGTTGTCAGGAGCGGGATATTAGAAACCTACACCCCATTTGGGACAGGCTGTGGGTTCATCCGGGCCTATGGCCTAGGCGGTGAAAGCTCCCTATCTCCACAGGTGTGCCTGGCTCGCAGCTGCCCCGCTGCTCCACACAAGTGCGTTCCCGCTGCAGCTGAGCTGCTCAGAACCATCCGCCCAGCTGGGAGACAGTTTCTAGCTGCCTTGAGTTGAGTAGGCCTTGGCTTTCAGCAGCAGCTTCCCCTGGCCGCTGCTGCGGGAAAGCCGCATCTCTTTTAATGCTTGCAGCCGCAAGACTCTATACTCTCTAAGATAAGTGCAACCACTTTGTGACCTCTCTCCACTGCTGCCAAATGCTGCACCGAGTAGCTGAATGCCTGTGCCACCTTCTGGTCAAAGGTAGTTACTGCATCTGGAGTATAAATCAGGTAAAATTATGGCAGAATATTTATCATTTACTAAAATTGGTAATATTTTTTCTTATTACGTGAATTCAATGTTTGAGAGGATGCTAATTTGCCAATTACAGGCCTATATGATGTAATGGCAGTTATCCTGCTGGTACAAATAATATTACTAGCCAGAGGGCTCAGGAACAGTGTCTAGTGTTCTATTCTCTGGACCCTCTCCCATCAGACTTTGTTTCACCTCCTTCTCCCCTAGGATCATCCCCTCCTCCACTACTCTTTGCTCCACATAGAACTGGAAACAACTTAGGCTAAAGTATACATGTGACAAAAGTAATACAATTGGGCGATGAGACCAGGGGAAATTTAAGTAAGGGTAGAAATAAAGGGAAAAGATAACAAGGTCGTGGACTCTAAGCACTGGCCTCCCTGTGAGCTGAACTTTAAATGGGTTTGGAATTTTCTGGCAAGTGAATCAAAATGCAATTCTCACTCACTGGAGGCAAAGCTGTCCTCATAGTAATGGCTTTTACTGTGGCATTTTAAACACGTGCTTGCTTATTTATGCATGTATTGTGTGTGTGTGTGTGTGTGTGTGTGTGAGAGAGAGAGAGAGAGAGAGAGAGAGAGAGAGAGAGAGAGAGAGAGAGAGAGAGAGAGAGAGAGAGCATGTGTATGCCACAATGTGTGTGGTAAGGAGTCTGTTCTCTTCTTTCACATGTGGGCTCCAGGGATTGAATTCAGGAGTAGTAGCATCTTGTTTTGCTTGTGGACTTGCAGTGTGGTAGCTGCATCCTAGGGGCATGGCTTCAACTGTGCATATGTGACCCCTTATAATGAAAAGGAGGGTTTGGCTGGCTCTCTCGGCTGGTAGTCAGAGATGGCGGCAGTTATTTATCATTAATTGTGTAAGTTCTTCCCTAATAAATACCTGTTAATCATTTATCTGAGTCTGTGGACTCCTTTAAACCCACCTTCACTCAGGTCCTGAGGCTTACTGGCAAATGCGTTTATCTAATGGGCCATCTGAATGTTATGGAATTTATTCTGATGGGAACAGTAGGTATTTAAGGGTTTCACAACAAGAAATCATTTTAAATAGCTCATACTTGGGGACATCCAGAATAAACTTTAAAATTGCCTGAAGTCAAACTGGTGCTAAATGGTGGTAGCAAGAGTCACATCCAGGGAATCAGAAGATTTTTGTTCTGGTCTCTGAATACTCCTGATATTTGTATGGCTTGCCTTTTTTCAAGAAACTCTAGCCCTTCCTGCTGTCCTTAATAGATGCCTTGAAAAATTTCTATATGTATATGATATATATATATATATATATATATTGTTGCATATAATGTATAATACATATACAACATATATAGCGTCTAAGTTGTACTTTTCCCTGGAAAATGCTCATGATTTCAGAGGTGATTTTCTTCACATGGTTGTATTTAGTTGGACACACTTCCCATCTTTTACCTTTAATGTGTGAATTGAAAGCCACCACTGACACCCTTTTCCTTAGTAATGGACCTCTTGTTTCCAATGCCAGTTACCATGGAACCCCATATACAAGAACTGACTGGAGCAGAACAGTTCTGAAGGAGGCCTGGGCAGGAAGACAGAGACAGCTGGTGTGACTATTCCAAACACAATCTGAAACTAATTTCTCTTAAAATTATGACAGATATCAGTGTCAGCTTTAATGGTTTAATTTGTGGTTTGAAATCATCCTGTCTGGACTGCACAAGTCCAGAGTTGAGTGCACAAGTCCAAAGTCAGGCACTTTGAAGCAACAGGTACTGATGCTCTTTGGTGCCCCTTTGGCTGGATCCAGGGTCCAGGAGGACAGTAAGCAGTTTTGGGAGGCAGTACCAAAGGGCACATAGTTCCTTGTTGTGTTTCTGGAGGATTGGTGGTATCCTACTCCATTTCTCAGACAGCCTCATAGCAGAAGGTGATAGAGACCCTGGGACTGACGGGACCACATGCTGCTTTAACCAAAAGTCAATATTTGTTTTACCCTCCTAAAACTATTTTTCACAGCTTTGAGTGAATGAGAAGTCAGGGAGAAAAAACTTTTAAAGGGAGACAAGGCACCTTAGATCATGGAGAAGCAAGTTAACCAAGACATACCAATTCCCTTCATTGCAAAATGGCTGGAAATAAGATGTTGTAGGGAGCTGGACGTTGGTGGTGCACGCCTTTAATCCCAGCACTCAGGAGGCAGAGGCAGGCGGATCTCTGTGAGTTTGAGGCCAGCCTGGTCTCCAGAGAGAGTGCCAGGAAAGGCTCCAAAGCTACACAGAGAAACCCTGTCTCGAAAAACAAACAAATAAAAAGATGTTGTGGGGTCCTTTGTCTCACTTTGACAGACTTTTCTTTTGCAATAAACATTGAATTCTCTTCCTCTTATTGTAACACACTCTATTAACAAAAGTTCAAACATGCACAAAAATGGAGAAACTAGGGTACATTTTCAGTGTGCCCATTTCACAGATTCAGAAATGACTCACTCATGACTCCACAGGTACTTCTGAAATTCTATTGTTTTGAAGCAAATCTCTTATAGCATTCATTTCCTTAGTAGTGTCATTAATTTAACTAGTCATTGATTAATTTAGAGATGGGACTTTCCATGAAACCCAGTCTGATCTGGAACTCGCTATGTATCCATATCTGACCTTGAACCCGATTTTCCTGCTTCAGCCTCTGGTGGGTTGGGATAGTAGGAAGGTGCCAAGGATGGCTTCTATAAACAGAGTATCTGATTCTGCCCTTTCAAGTGAGGAACTACTGTTTTCAGGCTGGCAGGAGCTCATTCTGGAAGCAGTTGTGAGAGCCATACTTTTGAATTTGTTTCTGTCCTTTTGCATCTAAGAATAATTGGAGCCTGTCTCTCCCAGGATAAATAATGTCTAAACATTAATCATTTATGAAGCCCAAACTTGTAGCTGTGCCTTCAGGGTACTTTTGTCTGCTTCCATATGCTATCCTTCTGCCTTTGACTAAATTAACCTAATGTCATAATATAAGATCATTTATTTCCACAGTCCTGTGCAGGACTCTTCAGATGAGGTCCACTGGGTTTTGGAAGGTGCACAGAAGTCTGTGGGCTTCTCAAAACCATAGACAAACATTTTCACAAATGTGTCATGCATATTTTTGGAGTGTCTGTATATTTTTGCTGTATTATCAAGGAGAGCTGTAATTCCTTCAAAGTATTAAGATTGCTGCACTGATCTTTGTGTCTTTGATTACAGTATAATATACAAGAGATGTGTCCAAGAGTAAAAATCATCCAAAGGAATCACCCTAAGAAAGGCAAGAAAAGAGTGGTAGATTTTGTTTCTAAAAAATTTCTTGTCAGGAAAGAAAGCTGTGGTAACTAGCCCTTGCATCATACCTATATAAACAGCAAAGCTGGCCCTGGTTCTCACAGGACACTAATTTTTAATCAAAAACTTTCTGCCATGTCCAAGTATTGTGCCTCTGATGACATGAGTCTGACTGGGCCTGCACCTTGGATGTTTATGAAATGTATTTGTAATAGGTAAAAATGACAGCCTGGGGTGTTGTCAAATGGGATGAATGATGTTGAACTTTTATTATGAGATATTCAAAGTGATTTTAGATCCAAGACTTACACTGCAAAACTGAACACAACCTTTCCCTGTCTCTGGTCTTAAGTGACAGCAAAGGCAGACTGTTCATGGTCCCCTTGGATCTGGACTGGCTTTGTGACTTGCTTATCCCAGGAATAACAGGTTGTCATCTCTAATTTCAACCTCCAGAGACCTTGTTCTCCTGGAACCTCCTGCTTCCTTCTGATCACACACTAATGTGGGAAATTACCAATACTGAGTCAGGTAAAAATACAAGGGAGTTTAATAGGGAAAAGCCTTACTTACAGAGCGACCTAGCCAGCTGGCGGGGCAGCAGTAAGTACAGCAAGCCAAAGATGAAACAGAAGAAGGGGCTACCACGTGAGTGCCCCTCCCTCTTGATCCTTCCCTATGTCATCTTGACAACACCCTCGCAGGCTGGTCAGGCATACCTGTAGCCAGCCCCTAGCAGGCATGGCTACAGTTTCCCCTAAAATACACAGTGCCAGTTTTCTGGAAAGTGACAGACCACGTACTTCAGGGCATTGTCAACTCCGTTGTCTCAGCTCAAGTCCTCCTTATGGGAAAGAACCAGTCAGCTTTTGTAAACCCTTTTCCCAGATGTTTAAGTAAGAATGCACAAAGGAACTAAAAAATGGCTTCTGATTGTTTTCAGTTGACACAGAATAGGCATGGGGGTTTGTTCAGTCAGTAAAGTGTTTGCTGTGTAAGCCTGAGTACCTTAGTTCGTGACCCACATAAAATGTTGGGTATGGTCAAATTTGCTTTCAGTTATAACACTGAGCAGAAGAAATATGCAAATCCTTGGGGTTTCTGCCCAGCCACCCTCCCTATCCAACAAGCTCCAGGTCAGTGAAAGACCTTGACTTAAAAATCTAAGGTGGAATGCTCCCGAAGAACAGTTTCCTAGGCCTATATGTATATATCAGTACACATGTGTATTTGGACACATAATTCCTCTACCTGTGCACATGTACCTGCACAGATGACCCCTTTACCTGCACACAGTGCACCTGTGCACGTGACCACTCTACCTACATACATGTGTACCTATACCTACATACTTGTCTACTGCACATATGACCTCTCTACCTCTTCTACAATGAAATAAAAGAAAATGAATGTACATACATAGCTATATACTTATGGGGCAAAACTATCTTGTTTTAAATGTTGCTCTTTGGGAGTGAGGATACTCTTGTTGCATAGTAGCTGACTGGTATATTAGAAACAAAGTTTCAAAATAGAAAAGCACATTTTCATTGTTAGAAGAGATTTTAGTGACATTAGATCTCTGATGGATATTTTGTTTAAGTTTAGTGTTTTTTTATGTTATTTAATACAAATGTCTGTTCACTTATATACTGTAAGAGCACAGGTTGCCCTCTAATTATTGTTATTCTTCTACTTTTTAGTATTGATATTCCTCTACTTTTTTAGTGTCATTGAAAATATATACTGGATTTGTTTTCTGTTGACTAAAGTTTCTGTCCTGCCCTGTTCTGCAGCTGTTCAGTCACAAATACACACACAGAGGCTCATGTTAATTATAAACTGTTTGTCCTATTGTTCAGTCTTATTACTAATTAGCTCTTGCAATTTAAATTAACCCATAATTCTTATCTATGTTTAGCCACATGGCTTGGCATCTTTTTCAGTAATGCTTTCTCATCTTGCTTCCTCTGCCTCCCAGAATTCTCTTCATCTGGTCACTCTGCCTATACTCCCTGTCTTACTACTGGCCAAACAGAACTATTAAACTAATATGGGTAGCAAATCTTTATAGTGAACAAGAGCATTATCCCATATCAGTTTCTTCTTCCTTGTACTAAAGTTTTTTAATGTTAAAAATGGGGAAACTGAGATAGGCAAAGTTTTCCCTGCCAAATGCATGAATTAAATAATCAGCTTTGAAAAAAAACCAAACATTAAAATGTTGTATTTCTTTCTTACAGTTACAATTGCTATGATGAAACACCATGACCATGGCAGCTTGGGGAGGAAAGGGTTTATTTGGCTTTCATATCTCTATCATCATCAAAGATTTAAGGACAGAATCTCAAACAGGTCAGAAACTTGGAGTCAGAAGCTGATGCAGAAGCCATGGAGGGATACTGCTTACTGGCTTGCTCCTCAGCCTGCTTTCTTCTTTTTTAAAGTTTTTTAAGCATAATGTCTTTATTGATTCTTTAGGAAGTTCACATCATGCACCCTATGCTGCTTATTTTTCAGTCCTTCCATATTCACTCTTGCAGCATTTTCCCCAAAAGAAAATTAAAAACAAAAAAACACCAAGCATAGCAAATCAAAAATATATACCCCTTTGTCCAATCAGCTTTATTTGTAAATGTTCATTCCAATTGCAGAGGTCTAGTTCAAGACCTCTGGTTTCTGGTACACCATCATTATGGCCTCTCTGAAACTCCTCTCAGATTTCCTGTGACCATCAGGAGTCATAGAGATCTTATGGGGATCATTCCACAGGAAGGACCAGGCCCTTCATGAGCTCTAACAGGTCCTTCTCAAATTGGATATTACAGTGGGCCAACCTAAGCCCCTGGATGTGGGTCTCAGTGGGAGTTGAGTTGGCAGAGCCAAGCCCCATACCCATTCCATGGGGATCAGTTCTCATTGGGATCAGTTCTCCTTGCATGATATATATATATAATATATATATATATATATATATATATATATATTATATATAAAACCTAGGACCACCGGCCCAGGGATATCATCAACCATTATGGTCTGGGAGCTCACTCATCAATCACTAAGCAAGAAAATGCCCTATAGACTTTCCTATAGCCCGATCTTATGGAGGTATTTTCTCAATTGAGGTTTCCTCCTCCCAGATAACTCTATCTTGTGTCAAGTTGACATAAAACTAGCCAGCACAATTGCTGAGACTACTTCTCTCTGAAACACAAGTCCCAAGTTATTTTATTTACAGAACAGTAATAAAACAAACTGCTATGACTGAAAAAAGCTAATACAGCAAAATATAATTCTAGGATACATCTGTGTTTAATGGTAAAATATTGATAAAGACTGAAGAATGATAGAATAGATGCCTTATTTTTAATTCTCAAAGTAATAGGAACTCTTTGTCAAGGGATTGAGCCTGTAGCTTTGGTGTTGGTGTCAAAATGATTTGAGGTACAGAAAGAATTTAGGAATAATTGATTTAATAGAGTCTTTCCTCATAATTGATTGTGGATGTTTGAATAGATTTCTTTTGGGTAAACTTTACCATTGTCAGCATTTTTTTAAAGAGGAGAAAAAAATCAAGAAATCTTATCTTTGTCTGTATGCTCATAGTATGGCTTTCGCACCTCTCTTAGCACAAACAGGATAAGAGTGGCTTCTGCACATTAGTCCTAGAGCTTTCATACACAGTGGGTATGCAGTGACAGTTGCATACCCAAGGGTAGAGCAAGGGCTATCTCAGCAGGTGGGAGACACAATTATTCCTTTCTGTGCCTACCCTCAGATCAATTGGGAACAATAGTGCTCTACAGGCCTTGTTTGCACACCTTTCAGATTTGGGGTTTTGTTTGTTTATTTGTGTAGCTAGAATTCTGCTTGATTCAATGCTTAATTTAGTTTCCTACTGAGAGAGTAGAAAGCATCAATTTGCATTTTCATGTTTTTATGCCACCTGAGTCTTCTCATAGGAGACAGTGAGATTAAGTTCGATGTATCAGGGGAGAATGTTGAAAGATAAGAGAGGAAAACAAGATTTGGAGGAAGAGACTCATGGGAAGACACAGATCAGAAGTCTCAGACAGCCTAATGGAATCTGGAGCAGACTCACACCAGACAAGAGCTTATGATGTAAAGCCAACATGAGAATCCTTTATATTCAGCAATTACTCAGGGGATTCCTAAGACAGTGGCCTGGAGTTGAAGGGTGAGACAGAGGCTAGATATATTTTTTGCAAGAGAAGGGCAAGCTTTTCTTTGATTGAAGACCCAACTGATATTCCTCCAAACTGCCAGTTACCCTTCATTGACATAAACAAGCTAACAGTCATTCCAACACTAAAAGATTCAAACAGGTAATGAGAAAATTATTTGTTCTGACCAATGGCCATCCAGAATGACAGAAAGAATTAATTAATTTTTTGTGTATGGGTGTGGATACACACATGCCATGTGTGGTGATCAGAACACAATTTGGAGAAACTGATTCTCTTTCCTCTATGTGTCTTCTAGGCATCAAACTTAGGCAGTCAGGCTAGATGACAAGTGCCTTTATTGCTGAGCCATCTCACTTGCCACTTGGTTCTCAAAACTCCGAGTTGCCAAAAAAGGGATATTTCAAAAGATATATAGTAGGATAATTGTTATGTTAATGACTTCTAAAGATTCTTACCATTCTTTCAGAAACATTTAAGGCCATATTCTAACCTAGCAGCCTTTCTAGTAGATGGAAGTATGGAAATGAAAAGGAATTCCTATAATGCTATCCTGTAGTCTATTATGTAGTCTGAACAACAGATATCATAGTTAGAATGCAAAATATTAAATCCCCTCATCAATTCATAACCACAGCATCCTCATCAACACAATCAGTGTATAGTCATCATCAAGGCCACTCCTTGTCCTACTGAACCCCTTAAATACATCAGCTCATTGAAATCTTCTCTACAAACTACTGTTGCACAGCTAGGAAACATCTACTAGACAAATGCACAAAAAGAATTGGAATGAGAATGAGAAAGTGCCCACCAAGAAGAAGGTAGGAAGTTGGAAAACATGAGAACCTGGGATGTCTGGCACTCTAGATTTCCTATGTATAACTCCTCAGGCATGAAACATTCTGAGAGTCAGTGCACAATAGAAGAATACTGGTAAAAATGGGTTAATCAGGAAGATATTAAAGAACATTATGATCTAAACTATCTGCCGTTCTGTATCAAAATGGTGCAAAACCACTAGAGACTCCCTCAGTAAAATATTATTTTCATCTGGCACTCTAGCTTTCTATGGTACAGAGTGATAGAATCATTACACCAGACAAAAGTGTCCCAAACAGATAAGACACCTTCTAGAGCATGCAGTTCCTACATTAGTGACACCTAGAAGCATGTTTAAAATGAAGGGTACGAGAGTCCACAAGAGCCCAAAATAAAAGGATATCAAATATTTTATTTATTTAGGGAGCACTCACCAGTGGCAATAAGGTAGAGAGCTTCCCCAGTCTTCTGCCCAGCAGCACTGGAAGATGTGATCAGATCCTGACCACCACACAAGAAAACAAGTACATACCTTCTTCTCCTTTGTTATCAGTTCACACATAGTACCTAAGACCTTGCTCAGAAGGGGCTGATACCCCAAAAGCTATTGGCTGAATGAATTCTCACAACACCTATTAAATTAGAAGCTTTCTTATCACAGCAGGCAGAGTCTGTCAGCCTTTCTGGGAATGTGGTTCAGATGCTTGCATTTAACACACTCTTAAAGTCTTCCATGTGTCTGGCGCCCAGAAAGCTGCCCCACAGGGGGGGTCATTCTTCTCTCTGCTGCTGTTGGCCAAGAGCTTCTTTTGTGAGGAAGAAACTGTGCAAAAATGGAGGTAAGACTTTAGAAACCAATCAGAAAGTTCCTTTTATAGTTTTGTCTCTGATTCATTTCAATTTTCCTAAATAATTAATTTCTATGTTTTTAAAAATAAATGAATAAGCTGTGATGAGCTAGGCATACACACACTCATACATACATACAAAGTGCTCACAGAGGTGTGAGAAGGAGTCCTCTGCCCTGGGCAATTGTGATTCCTTGGATTCCCTTACATCTCAGGGCATTCTGTTTAGAAAGAACATTAAATACTTGACATTGGGAAGGTAAATGTTAACCTACATTCTGCACCTTGAGTGTGCTGTTGTCATTCCCCGAGGTTCTCTGATTTCCTGCTTTGGAGCCACTTGACAAATGAGTCTATTTCTCCTGACTATTGTTGCTAGGAAGCAAGAGGCTTTGATTCCAGCTTCTCATACTTCCCACTGACTTCCCTGCTTTCCAGAGGTGTGCTGCATCAGAGATTAAACAATAGATGAAAGGGGCGTTATATCCCTATGTGGTTTGGTAGTGTTTTCATAAACAGTGTTGAAATTGGACTTTTGAAACAGGGCGTGGAATATGTGACAGATTGTCATGTTTCAAAAATATAAAACTGTTTAGCTTTTATAGAAACAAAAGACCCTTTAGAAATATCATTAGGAGTCTGCAAAAGCACAATAGAATACTTCCAAGAGTTCTTCAGGGAGCCCTTTGCTTGATGGTTTGGATGGGGGTTTATAGGATGCTTTTGGTTTCTGTTAGTAGGGCAGACAATGATCTATTTTCAAATAAAATTTCATCAACAGAAAGTAATTGAATGATCTAAATGAATCCCTTACTGTCACACAATCACGACACGAAGGCACTATCAAAAATCATTTAATGATGGAAGAGGAATCAAGATGTTACAGAAATGAGAATCTGGAAGCACCTGGCTATGTATATGTTTTTTTCTCTCCCCCTTTTAAAAAGAAATAATAAGGTTTTTTCCCCCATCTAGTTTAATCACAGTGGTAAAATACCAATGTGAAAGAAAATATTTAATAAGGATGATTGCACATCTGCTGTAAGATGAACTATATTTTACCTTAATAAGAAGTAAATGTAACTGCTCAAAAGTCCTCTAGGAGAAAAAGAACATGATTTTACGCTATGGCAAGTCACTGAAGAACCTTCTCATCATCTTGGGCTGTTAGCCTCAATTTTGAATTATGATGCTAGGTTCAGAAGTCCTTTTCCACTTGAAGAGCAGAGCACATAGTTGTAAGTATGTGAGGGCCAAGGGTCAAATTTAGCCATTTATTACTCACCTTTCTAGCCTCTGTAAATTGCCAATAAAGCTTCTCCTTTTTCTTTTTGAGTGTTCTTTAATGCTAAACCTTCCTTCAGACTTGAAACTTTAAATGTATACACATGTAAAAGTAATAATTTTATGACAGGGTTATTTTTCCTCCTTGACTGTGCATGGTCACTATTTAATAGTATTACATTCTCTTTATTCTGTATGCCAAATGGGAAATAATTATTAAATATACACTGACAACTGACCAGTGAGGAGGGAGAGCTATTCAACCCCTTGGAGCACATTTGTTTTTTTTAATGGTGTATTTTTTTAAAAAATAACATTTGTTTTTTGAAATTTCAACCACAGTTCTCCATTCCACCCTCCTCCCACTCTCCCTCCTCCATCCCCAACCCACTCCAATTCCACTCCTCCTCATGGGTAAGGGCTCCGACAGGAAGTCAACAAAGTCTGGCACCCTGGCTGGGACAGGGCTAAGCCCCTCTCCCATGCATTAAGGCTGAAAATGACATCCTACCATTGCGAATGAGCGCCAATAAGCTAGCTAATATACTAGGTTTGTATCAGGAGCACATTTCTTAAGCTTGGATAATAAAATTAGGAAGGGTGGATTCTGCTTTCTTTTGAAAGCAAGCTATTGGTATTTTTGGACTATCCTGTTTTGAATCCACAGGGAAACAGACGAGTCACTGAGATGGTTCCTGATGCTTTGTAGTTCCACACAGTGATTGTATGAGAGGTTTTACTGTTTGTTTAAATCTTTGTAGTAGGGCCATTGATCTGACATAAACATAGATATTAACCTAGAAATGGTGTCTTTGTGGCTATTTTTGAAATACTTGTAATATTGGGAAGGTGACAGGGGAATGGCCTTCTGTATATATGTTTCTCTTATTGGTTGATGAATTAAACACTGATTGTCCAATAGCCATACAAGAAGTATAAGTGAGGCTGTGAGAGGAGAAGAATTCTGAAGAGTGGAAGAAAGGAGAGAGACACAGCCCAGAGATGTCATGGGAAGAGACCATACAGACTGAGAAGTTAGGATGTACCAGGCATTCTCTGGTAAGGTAAGGCCATGTAGAAATACATAGATTAGTGGGTATGGGTTAATAATTAAGACAGAGGTAGCCAGTAAGAAGCCCTAGCCATCAACCAACAGTTTTATAGTTAATATAGCATCCGTTATGTTTATTTTGGGTGAATCAGCTGCAGGACCAAGCTATAAAGAAACCTCCAGATACAGAAAGGAAAGCAGTTTGATACAGTAAAATTAGAGACTATTCTTATTCTCCTGCAATTTAAAAAAAATTATTAGTTCAAGTTAGGGAACAAGCTTGTTCCACATGTAAGTCCCTTCTCCCTCCCCTCACCTCCATTCCTACTCACCCACCCCCAACCTACCTCCCACCCCATCCAACCACCACTCCCTAGCAGGGTAGGGCTCACAATATGAGCTCTGCAAAGTCCACCAAATCTTCCTGTGCTGGGCCTGGGCCCTTCCCCATGTGTCCAGGGCCAGAGTGTATCCCTTCACGTGGGATGGGTCTCAAAGTCCCTTTTTACACCAGGGAAAAATACTAATGCACGACCAGAGGCTCCTTGGAGTACAGAGGCCTCCTTATTGACATCCATGTTCAGGGGTCTGGATCAGTCTTGTACTGGCCTCCCAGACAGCATCTGGGGTCAATGTGCTCTCCCTTGCTCAGGCCAACTGTTTCTGTGGGTTTCTCCAACCTGGTACAGACCCCTTCTATCTTCATTCCTCTCTCTCTTCAAACTAAATTCCAGATTTCAGCTCAGTGTATATCTGTGGATGTCTGTCTCTGCTTCCATCAGCCACCAGATGAGGGGTCTAGGATGGCATAAAGAGTAGTCATCAATCTCATTTTAGGGGAAGGGCGTTTAGATTATCTTCTCCACCTTTGCCTGGATTGTCAGATCGTGTCATCCTTGTAGGTCTCTGGAGTTTTTCCTAATTCCAGATCTCTTCTTGGACCTATAGTGGCTCCCTCTGATATGGTATCTCTCATCCTGCTCTCTCTCCCCTATTCTTCCCCCAACTCAATACTTCTGCTCCTCCATTTCCTCTCCTCTACTCCTCTTCTCCTGCTCTTATTGTAGCAGCTCCTTCTCCCCTACCCTCATGCTCCTAATTAGCTCAGGAGTTCATGCCACATCCCCTTCCTGGGGTCCATTTATCCCTTAGAGTTCTTCATGTTTCCTAGTTTCTTTGGTGAAGTGGATTATAGGCTTGTAATCATTTCTTCTATGTCTAAAATTCATATATGAGTGAGTACATACCAAGTTTGTCTTTTTGTGACTGGGTTACCTTACTCAGGATGGTTTCTTCTAGTTCCATCCTTTTGCCTGGGATTCAAGATTCAAGATTCTAATGCTTTTTTTCTACTGAGTAATACTCCATTGTATAAATGTACCACATTTTCTCTATCCATTCTTCAGCTGAGGGGAATCTAGGTTGCTTCCAGGTTCTGGCTATTACAAACAATGCTGCTATGAACATGGTTGAACATATGTCCTTGTTGTATGAACATGCATGACTTGGGTATATACCCAAGAGAGGAATGGCTGGATCTTGAGGTAGACTGATTCCCATTTTTCTGAGCAACCACCATACTGATTTTCAGAGTGGTGTTACAAGTTCACACTCCCACCAGCAATGGAGCAGTGTTCCTTTTCCTCCACATCCTCTCCAGCATAGATTGTCATTGGTATTTTTGATTTTAGCCATTCTGACAGGTGTGAGGTGGTATCTCAGAGTTGTTTTGAGTTGCATTTCTCTGATGGCCAAGGATTTTGAGCACTTTCTTAAGTGTCTTTCAGTCATTTCAGATTCCTCTGTTGAGAATTCTCTATTTTGTTCTGCACCACACTTTTTAATTTCATTGTTTGGTGTTTTGTGGCTAGCTTCTTGAGTTCCTTATATATTTTGGAAATCAGCCCTCTGTCAGATGCGGGATCGGTGTAGATCTTTTCCCATTCTGTTGGTGGTCATTTTGTCTTACTGACTGTGTCCTTTGCCTTACAGAAGCTTCTCAGTTTCAGGAGGTCCCGTTTATTAATTGCAGACCTCAATGTCTGTGCTACTGGCGCAATGTTCAGGAATTGGTCTCCTGTGCCAATTTGTTCAAGGGTAATTCCCACTTTCTCTTCAAGAAGATTCAGTGTGGCTGGATTTATGGTGAGATCTTTGATCCCTTTGCACTTAAGTTTTGTGCATGGTGACAGGTATGGATCTATCTGCAATCTTCTGCATGTATGAATCCAATTGTGCCAGCACCATTTGTTGAAGATGCTATCTTTTTTCCATTGTATAGATTTAGCACCTTTGTCAAAAATAAGGTATTTGTAGGTGTGTGAGTTAATATCAGGGTTTTCAATTTGATTGCATTAGTCTTTCTGTCTATTTTTTTGTGCCAATACCAAGCTGTTTTCATAACTATGGCTCTATAGAAAATATTGAAGTAGGGGATGGCGATGCCTCCAGAAGATCCTTTATTGTAAAGAGTTGTTTTGGCTATCCTGTTTTTTTTTTATTTTTCCATATAAAGTTGAGTATTGTTCTTTCAATGTCTGTGAAAAACTATGTTGGGATTTTGATGGGGATTGCGATGAATCTGTAGATGGCTTTTGGCAGGATTGCCATTTTTACTATGTTAATTCTACCTATCCAAGGGCATGGGAGATCTTTCCATTTTCTGATATCTTCTTTAATTTCTTTAAAGTCTCAAAGTTCTTATTGTACAGGTCTTTCCCTTTTTTAGTGTTACCCCATGATATTTTATGTTGCTTGTGGATATTGTGAAAGGTGATGTTTCCATGATTTCTTTCTCATTTGATTTATCATCTGTATATAGTAGGGCTACTGATTTTTTGAGTTAATTTTGTATCCTGCTACCTTGCTGAAGGTGTTTATCAGCTGTAGGAGTTTCCTGGTAGAGTTTTTCGGGTCACTAATGTAGACTATCATGTCATCTGCAAATAGTGAAAGTTTGACTTCTTTCTTTCCAATCTTTAGCTCTTTGATCCCATTTTCTTGTCTTATTTCTCTAGCTAGAACTTCAAGTACAATATTGAAGAGATATGGAGAGAGTGGACAGCCTTGTCTTTTTCCTGATTTTAGAGGAAACGCTTTGAGTTTCTCTCCATTTAGTTTGATGTTGGCTATTGGTTTGGTGTATATTGCATTTATCATGTTTAGATATGTTCCTGTTATTCCTGTTCTCTCCAAGATCTTTATCATGAAGGGATGTTGGATTTTGTCAAAGGCTTTTTCAGCATCTAGTGAGATGATCATGTGGTTTTTCTTTTTCAGTTTGTTTATATGGTGGATTACATTGATGGATTTTCATATGTTGAACCATCCTTGCATCATTGGGAAGAAGCCTACTTGATCATGGTGGATGATTTTTCTGATATGTTCTTGGATTCGGTTCACCAATATTTTATTGAGTATTTTAGCATCGATGTTCATGAGGGATATCATTCTGTAGTTGTCTTTCTTAGTCATATCTTTGTTTCCCTTGGGTATCAAAGTGATTGTAGCCTCGTAGAAAGAGTTTGGCAATATCCCATCTGCTTCTATTGTGCAGAACAGTTTGAGGAGTACTGGAATTAGCTCTTGTTTGAATTTCTGGTAGAATTCTGCAGTGAAGCCATCTGGCCCTGGGCTTTTTTTTGGTTGGGAGGCTTTTGATGACTGTTTCTATTTCATTAGGGTTATAGGTCGATTTAAACTGTTTATCTGATCTTGGTTTAATTTTGGTAAGTGATATGTATCCAGAAAACCGTCCATTTCCTTTAGATTTTCAAATTTTGTGGAGTACAGGTTTTCAAAGTATGACCTGAAGATTCTCTGGATTTCCTCAGTGTCTGTTGTTATATCCCCCTTTTCGTTTCTGATTTTGTTAATTAGCATGCTCTGTCTCTGCCTTTTGGTTAGTTTGGCTAGAGGCTTGTCTATCTTGTTGATCTTCTCAAAGAACCAACTCTGTTTCATTGATTCTTTGTACTGTTTTCCTAGTTTCTACTGTATTGATTTCAGCCCTCAGTTTGATTATTTCCTGGTGTCTACTCCTCCTTGGTGAGTTTGCTTCTTTTTGCTCTAAAGCTTTCAGTTGCTCTGTCAATTCTCTAATGTGACTTTTCTCCAGTTCCTTCGTGTGGGCACTTAGAACTATGAACTTTCCTCTTAGTACTGCTTTCAGAGTGTTCCATAAATTTGGGTATGTTGTGTCTACATTCTCATTGAATTCTAGGAAGTCTTTAATTTCTTTTTTTATTTCTTCCTCAACCCAGGAATGGTGCAATGGTGTTATTCATTTTCCATGAATACGTAGGTTTTCTGCAATTCGTATTGCTGTTGAATTCTAGCTTTAATGCATGGTGATCTGATAAGATACAGGTGGTTATTACAATTACAATTCTTTTGTAACTGTGGAGGTTTGTTTTGCTGCTAACTATGTGGTCAATTTTAGAGAAGGTTCCATGTGGAGCTGAGAAGAAGTTATATTCTTTTGTGTTTGGATGGAATGTTCTATAGATATCTGTTAAACCCATTTGGGTCATAACTTCTGTCAGATCCTTTGTTTCTTTGTTAAGTTTCTGTCTGGTGGTCCTGTCTAGTGGTGTAAGAGGGGTGTTGAAGTCTCCTACTATAAGTGTTTGTGGTTTTATGTGTGGTTTGAGCTTTAGTAATGTTTCTTTTACAAATGTGGGTGCCTTCGTATTGGGGCATAGACGTTCAGGATTGAGACTTCATCTTGATGGACTTTTCCTGTGATGAGTATGAAATGCCCTTCTTCATCTCTTTTGATTGATTTTTAGTTTGCAGTCTAATTTGTTAGATATTAGGATTGCTACACCAGCTTGTTTCTTGGGCCCATTTGATTTGAAAATCTTTTCCCATCCTTTTACTCTGAGGTAATGCCTGTCTTTGAAGTTGAGGTGAGTTTCTTGTAAACTGCAGAAGGATGGATTCTGTCTTCGTATCCACTCTGTTAGCCTATATCTTTTTATGGGTAAGTTAAGACCATTGACATTTAGGGATTTTAATGTCCATTGTTTGTTGGTTCTTATTTGTTTTGGATTTATTGTTGGTGGTGTCATTGTGTGTGGATTTCGCCCTCCTGTTTCTTTTTGTGTTGGTAAAATTAGATTATCTATTGGCTGTATTTTGGTGAGTGTAGTTATGTTCATTGGGTTGGAGTTTTCCTTCCTGAACCTTCTTAGTGCTGGATTTGTGGATATGTATTGTTTAAATCTTTTTTTGTCATGGAATATCTTGTTTTCTCCCTCTATAGTGATTGAAAGTTTTGCTGGGTACAGTAGTCTGGGTTGACATCCATGCTCCCTTAGTGCTTGTAGCCTATCTATCCAAGACCTTCTGGCTTTCAGAGTTTCCATTGAGAAGTCAGGTGTGATTCTGATTGGTTTGCCTTTATATGTTACTTGCCCTTTTTCCTTTGCTGCGCTCAATATTTTTTCTTTATTCTGTAGATTTGGTGTTTTGATTATTATGTGTTGGGGGGACTTCTGTTTGTGGTCCAGTCTGTTTGGTGTCCTGTAAGCTTCTTGTACTTTCATAGCCATATCCTTCTGTAGGTTGGAGAAATTTTCTTCTATGATTTTTGTTGAATATGTTTTCTGTACCTTTGAGCAGTGTTTCTTCACCTTCTTCTATACTTATTATTCTTAGGTTTGGTCTTTTCATGGTGCCCCATATTTCCTGGATATTTTGTGTTAGGGATATGTTGGACTTGAGGTTTTCTTTGGTTGATGAATGTATATCCTCTAGCGAGTCTTCAATAGCTGAGATTCTCTCTTCTGTCTCTTGAATTTTATTAGTTATACTCATGTCTTTAGTTCCTGATCGTTTATCCAGCCTTTCCATTTCCAGCTCGCCTCATTCTGTATTTTCTTTATTGTGTCTATTTCAGCTTTCATGCTTTGAACTGTTTCAAGAGCTTCCTTCACTTGTTTGGTTGTTTTTTCTTGGGGTCTTTAGCTTCTTTAAGAGATTTGTTTATTTCTTGAATTTTTTGGTTTGTCTTTTCCTCCGTTTTTTGCAATTTTTTGCTTGCTTTTTCTTCTGTTTCTTTAAGGGATTTTCTTGTTTCCCCTTAAAGGTCTCTATCATCTTGCCGAGATAATTTTTGAGGTCCATCTCTTCTTCATGCTCTGCGTTGTGCTTTTCAGATCTTGCTGGAGTGGAGTCCCTAGATTCTGGTGGTGTCATATTGTCTTTCTGTTGTTGAGTGAGTTCTTATTCTGTCTTCTTCCCATATCTTCTTCCAGTGGGTGCAGGTGGGGTCTCTCTATATCCTCTTGTGACCCAGTGGTGTGTGTGGGCCATGGATTCAATGTCCGCAGCTCTGGATGGTCTTGCCTCTCCTGGTAGTCTCCTCACTCTGAAGGAATTAGGCCTCTGTAGGGGTCAGATCAGCAGGACGGGAAGGAAGAATGGGGTGTTTCCATACTCAGGGAGTTTCTCCCTGCCTGGGCATGTCTACTCCAAGTGGGCACAGGACCAGAGAGATTGGGGTGAATGGGGCTTTGGACGGGAGTTGGGTAGGAACAGAGGTTCACTCACCTCATTATGGATCAGGTCGGCAGAAAGGGCTCTCCTGCAATTTTTACATATTACTCTGTAAATGACAAAACCTAATTGTCTATTGTTTGTGAAATTGACACTGCTGATCGCTGATCAATGTATCCTTTTTTCCAGAGTTACTTTTCTGACTCCCCAACATAAATAAGTTCTTTCGACAAAAAAAACTTAATGTTCAGAAACAGGATGGGAACAATGTCCCATTGTTTCCTTTAAAGGTATCTCCAGGTGAACACTAAAATGTGTTAATATTATGTGACACCAAAATTTCTGAAATTATGTGAAACATATGTCACCTTTGACTCAGTAGAGATATCTTTCTACATCTGTGTTGGAAGTATTCTCAGTCTCCTTGGGGAAATAAATAAACTATCTATCTATCTATCATCTATCTATCTATGTACACTTGTGTGTGTGTGTGTGTGTGTGTGTGTGTGTGTGTGTGTGTGTGTGTGTGACCACATGCTCACTATGGTAACTTGATGAGATTTAAACCACCATGGAGACATGCTTCTGGGCTTTTCTGTGAGGGCATTCCCATAGAGGTTTAACTGTGGTGAGAATATCCACACTGAAAGTACCTGTCTTCATTTCACAGACTGAGGTCTTAGATTAAATGAAGATGAAATTGTGGACAGTATGGTAACATTCACCTTTCTCTACTTCTTGCCATGAAGGTAATACAACTACCGGATTTATATTCTGCTTCTGCAGAGAGAGTTATTCTTACTACCATTGTTTTCCATACCCAGATAGACTGTTCCCTCAAACTCTAAGCCAGAAGCCATCCTTCCTTCCTGCAATTGTTTTTGTTACAATATTTAGAAAGGTAACCAATAAAGAAAACTGGTTACAAAGATTGAGGCTGTTATAAATCTGACATAGGCCTTTGGAAATGATCTGTGGAAGGATGTGGAAAGGTTTGGAGTTATGGGCTAAAACAGAACAAGAAGACTATAAGAAATGCTTATTGGGCCGTTCTTGTAGGTGATTGGAAGGCGAAAATGCCGAGAAAAATGCAGACCCAGTGAGCACTCAAGAGATTTTAGAGAGGAACAAGGACTCTGTCAAGAACTGGCTAGAAACCACGCATGTTGAACTTTGGAGAAGAATCTGGCAGAATTCTCCCGATGAACTGAAAACCCAAGTGCTGATAAATAGACTAATTTGTTTGGCACAGAATACTTAAAGCCAGAACAGTGTTCAGTATGGTGGTTTTATTGCTGACTGAGCTTATTGAGGTTTAAATTTGTATAATGAGAATTCAAAGTAAGAAGAAATGAAAAATATGCAGTACGACGAGGAAAGGAGTATAAGGGAATGTAACGTTGCAAACAAAACAGATGGGGAGGAAACAGTTGCAATTGTTAAAAAAAATTAGTGCTATTAAATAGAAGCACATGCTTTACTTGGATAATAGAAAGATGCCCTGATGACAAGGCCACACTCTTTTGGGGTTCCATTGTGTGAAAATCAAGTTCATGAGAAATGAGTGAGCTTCAGTTGAGAATGCCTCTTAATGGTCCCTTGTTCCAAAACAACCATGTAAGGAATAGTTTTGGCAATGTACACACAGGCCACTACAATTTTGATAGAAGGAGGCAAGACTGTCTCTGGAGCTGGCAATATAATTTGGTGGCATTGGGGTTGGTCTTGCAGACACACAAATGCAAGTGTCTAGGATTACAGAGTCTTACACCAAGTTCCTAGAAAACCACCGGAATTAACCTAAGTATTATAGTGGGAAATTACCAATACGGAGTCAGGTAGAAATATAAGGGTATTTAATAGGGAAAAGCCTTACTTACAGAGCAACCTAGCCAGCCGGCGTGGTAGAAGTCTGTATAGCAAGAAGCAAAGAGAAACCGAAAAGCACAAACGCAGACACCCTATGTCACTCTGACCATGCCCTCACAAGCATGGTCAGGCACACCTGTAGCCAGCCCCTAAGTAGGCGTGGCTACAGCTTCCCCTACAAAGTATGGTAGAATGGGATTTCCTTCAAGGATGTCCTGAGGAACCTTTGCATGAAGCTGTAAAGATGAAGGAGATCACAAGATGTTGGAGATTCCAGGACCATGGGAAATCCACAAATCTTAGGTGTAGTCATGGGATGGAGTCATCCCCAGAGAAATTGTATATGTACAGAACTGAAGGATTAGAGATGTTTAAGGTTACTCAAACCCATATTATGCTGTCAAGAGCCCCCAGATATAGAATATTGAATTGCATGATTTGGTATGATTCTGTTTTGGTTCAACATGGTCTGATTAAAAAGTGATGCACTGGGTGTAAAATTGACAAGGGGGAGATCTGTGGAGGTTAATCTTGGTTGCCAGCTGCACAGGGTTTAGAATAATCTAGGAGACAAACTCTTAGAATTGTCTGTTAGGACAACCCCAAAGCAGTTTAACCGAAATGGGCATTACAGAGTATAGTCGAGGACTAAATAAGAAGAAATCAATTAGAGTATGGTCATTCACCTCTATTGACTTTCTGACTACAGATCTGTGTGACTAACTACCTCACATTCCCGCCACCAGCGTAAATCATATTCCTACCATTGTGACTTTCCCCTGTTATGATGCACAATAAAACCTTCCTTAGGTTGTTTTCATTGGATACTTTGTCAGAGCCACAAGAAATGTAAGTAATAAAAACAACAAAGTGAACAAGTCAAAATCTTCAGTGTATAAAATGATAGCTAGCAAGGTAGCATACCTCTGCAACTCCAGAAAGCAAGAGGCTGATTCTAGAGAACTAAGAGTTTAAAGCGATTGTGGAGTACATAATGAGACCTTTGTATCAACCACAGTAGAAAAAGACAGAGGTTACTTTTCTAGTGGTCTTTGTCTTGGATCACATTCCTAAGCAAACTGAGAATCCAAACTCTGACAAGGGTATAGAGAGTTCTCTATCCAGCATAGATGTCCCTAACAGTGGTGATCCTGGAAATTTAAATCCACACCTTACAGACCATCTCTCTTGATTCTTGGGCTTTTGTGAAACTCCCAACTAAACCATTTTATATGCAGCTGGAGTCTAGCTGTAACATTACAGAAATAATTGCTTCCAAATTTTGATCCATTCCTAGGGTTGACTGTTACCTTAAGATAATGGCTTTTGAAATGAGTAGCTAAATACAGACAATTTTCTTTTCTAAAAGTTGATTCTGAGGTAAGTTTCCAAATACTAATTCCCTGCTGAAAGGGCAGTCTTGGTTATATTTCTATGCGCGGATGTCCTAAAGCATGTCCTCAGAAAGAATCTTAGAATAAAGTTCTCCTTAATTAGAGGAAGTGTTGCTATGTAACAAAAACCTGCAAAATTTGCTTTTGGAAATCAATTATTCACTTTTTGTATATTTTGAATTTTGGGGACTCAGGGGCAGCTTATCTGGATTTCCACTGCAATCATTTGAGGGCTGCCTGGAACTGGAACAACCATTCAAAGAGGGCTGGGAGAAGATACACTCATTTACATGGCTCATGCCCTGAAGCCCATGCTTCCTGCTGGCTGTGGCAGAAAGCTTTTTTCAGTTCCTCTCCATGTGAGCCTTTCCACAGGACTGCTTGAGTGTCACCACTAGACAGTGGGTAACTGTCCTAAAAGCAAGTGATCCAAGACAAAAGCGACAGTAACAAAGAGAACTTATAAGTTTTAAAGACCCAGTCTCTCCACAAGTGCCAAGTATGATTTGTAAGGAGAATATTTCTAATTACAGACCCTTTCTAATGGTGTAAGATTAGTTGCCAGCTCTAGGAAAAACACACCGATACATTCTATGTGGAGTTTTAGAACCACATGAAATGGTAGTTAACTGGGGCTGTCTGATGTTTGTCCTTAAAGGATTTTGAGTTTACAAGGAACACACAAAGAAGTGAGCATGCCAATAACAAGAAAACATAGGAGTTAAGAAACAGCAGACATTTTGTGACAAATGAACATATAACATACAACACACACTGGGGTGGGGTGGGGGATGGAAGCAGGGATGGAGGAAAGGAAGGAGGGAGGGACAGAGAGAGAGAGAGAGAGAGAGAGAGAGAGAGAGAGAGAGAGAGAGAGAATAATCCCTACATGCACACATGTCTCATAGATGGTGAGGGCATGGGCAGGTAAGTGCAGTACCTAATAATCTACTTGTAAGCAAAGACACAGAACCCCTTGGCCATACTGTCGGTCTGAGCTTCTGGGTGGCCATGTGAAATCAAGCCTGGTTGCTGTTTTCAGGCGAGTGAAAGGGATGCTATGTTCTTGTTTCTATGTATGTGCTTCTATACAGTACCACCATTCTACTGTGTTAGGTCGGTAGTTAAAAACTGTCTTCATTTCCATTTCATTGCTTATTATTGTTTATTTATTATTAATGAAAGGAAATGGAAAATGTAAGCATTGATAGTATGAAAATTACTGGAATACTAAAATGAAAATATTCTTAATTCTAAGTTTAGAAGTAGAGTAAATATTTGTTTTTAACATCCTTATTTATTCTGTGCATCTTTTACACCATGTATCTTGATCCCATTCATTTCCTCATCCCTTCACGTCCACAATACCCCTCCCTCAAAATGAAACAAAATTTAAGAGAGAAAAGGGAAAAAAGTGAAAAAATTAAAAATCTTGTCATGGAGGCTGCGGAGTGACACAGTGAGTCACGGAGTAAAGCACTTTGTCCACACATCTTTACTTGCAATTGCTCATTGCAGAGAGTCATTGGTCTGGTTTGAGGCCTGTGGTTTCTACTACACTGTCGATGCTGGGCCCTCACTGGGATTCTTCTTGGCTATCCTGTTGTTACCCTGTGCTGTGGAGATCCTGCAATTTCAGGGCTGTGGGTTAGGACCCTTCATGTGCTCTAGCGTATGGATATTGGGGTGGACCAAGTCATAACCCTGGGCCTGGGCCTGGGTAGCTGTAGGGTTGGTCTGATAATCAGTTCTCCCCTGTCCTCACCACCAAGGTGAGCTCTTCAGCATTACCCCAGCTAATTCCCCTCTTACAGCAATGAACAAGCGAGACGTGGGGCCAGTTGTCCTGCTTCCATACTCTCAGTTAAAGTTCTCCTGCACATATACCATTAGGTCCAGTTCTACTATGCTGCCCAGGTGAGGAAAAGGGGCCACTGTTGCAGCTGATGAGGGGTATAAACAGCTCTCCTCTCTTATGACCCCAGGGACAGCTCCTCCACCTCTCTTAGGAGTTGATGGGCAGGAAGTGGGGGGTAGGGCATCTATTCTCCACCCTTGCTACCATATGTCTGATGAGTAATGAGGATAGCTCTCCTTTGCTCATAACATTGGGGCTGGGTCACCCTCACCTCTGACTACCAGGTGGCTCCCCTGTGATGCCTAAGTGAAGAGCAGAGAAATCAACTTCCAAAACTATAGAAATGACAGAGAGAGCTGGCTGCCTGGACACTCACCCACTTTCCTCCACAACATTGGGTCATCCATCTTTGGCAGTGTGCATAAAATTGTCCATCAACACCCTCCCACTTCTCCCCTCCCCTCCTGGCCTCCTCCATTTCCCTTCAGAAAATGACAGAGAGTTCAATAAAACATGACACATCAAGTTGCTCCAAAAGCCAGCAAAAGGGCCATGGATAGGGCACACTTCCAATGTTAGGTGTTCTATAGGAAGACTAAGCTACATAATTATAACCATGCAGACTCTCTGATTGCCAGTTTAGTGTCTGTGAGACCCTTTGATCCTAGGTTAGTTGATTCTGTGGGTTTTCTTTCTCTTCTCTATTTTTAAGACTGAAGTTTTTATATAGAAAATAGTATTACTGCAGTGCTGCCCTTTAATGACTGTATTCCTTCTATGTCTTGAGTCTTTCGGCTCTGGCTTATAGAATTCTGAAAAATCCAAGTTGTGTGAAAGCTTGCTTAAAATACTGTTTGGCTGCTCCTTGGCACTGGTTATTTAATTCCAGATAGGTACAGGTCAGTACTAAAGCAAAGAACCCTTCTGAAGACCTTGATAGCTCTACATACTCAGACCTACAATTTCCAGTACTCAGGTCCACAAATCTTAGTCATTTTGCATTTCCCAGACTGTAATGTCTTTCTGATCAATCCAGCAAAATTGTAGTGTTCTTTTGGGTTCTTTATCAGTGCACCATAGCCTGGAAATTGCAGCTAGGCAGCAATCCGGAAAAGCTGTAATTTTTTACTCAGTTTGTTTCTAGTCTCTCAGGAATCATAATCCTGAGATGTCTGTTGTCCAATGTCTGAAAAGCAACTTTCTTCATACATTTGCTCTATGTTTTTAGTTATCAGAGGCAGGTAAATAAAGCCTTTATTTCTTCCATCTTAACATTAAAGTAAATCCCATTATAATAATAATAATTGTTGCATTAAAATGTTCATTTGTAGAAATAGCACAATTTCATTCATTTTATTTCAAAAGTTGGATATCTAGTTTACATCAACATTTCTACCAGCTTAAAAAGTGATTATGTATAAATCTTTGAATTGGTGTATTGCTTTGGATAGTTTCCCTAGAATGGAAATCCCTTGACTAAAAAAGTAAGTACATTATATGGTTGTAATGCACAGGGAGCATTTTTCTCTACAGCATCCTTACCTAAATAGCCAGCAAACATTGACCTCTTACTCTAGATGTGCTAAAAATACTGATTTATTCAGTTTCTCCAACAAAACCCTAGGTTAGTCATTGAAGTATGAAGAAGCCCTTGTATAAGCTTACGAACAAGATTTTACATGAACAGCTGGCCCATGCTGTCTGAATCTGAGCAGAGGTTGAAGAGCTGAGTTTTTTCTAACATCTTCACAAGAATATTTAAAATATTTCAGATTCAGTACCCATAAGACTGCACCACATTCTTTCAATTTTCCTATTTATAGAATTGAAGTAAGTGATTTAGGTATCTCTTCGCATTATATTTTTTCCCTGTAGAGTGCCAAGGTATGCTTTTTTGCCTGTATTACCCCTTTGAACTAGATGCCTCCAAATTATGAAATGCTGAATAATATGGTAAGAGACCAGAACCTTCCAAAAGTTCAGTGTGTCGGCGCTTGATGCCAGACCCTGGTGTTAGTCTGCAGTAGCCATGAAATGTCAGGCAATGTCACCGTGGTGACACTGTGGTGATAAAGATCTGTGCCAGCACTGTATATTCCCAATCATCTTGTGGAGAGGAAAGCAATGTGAGAGAAAATGGCAGGTTTTCAAATGCTTTCTGAGTTTGTGGCTTGAATGAGAACTTGAAATAGCATCCTGGCTATGCTGTACCACTCTGCTTTATGCAAGGAAGACATCTAATTTGAAAAATCCTCTGGTTAGTAGATGGCTAACAACATTCTAAATTTACTTTTGAAGGCCATATTTATAATGAATTTGACAATTCTAATTAGGAACAATTAGTTTGTCTTGAAAATACTATTGACATTACAGTGTTTCAAATTCCATCCATGAAGTTTTCCCTAATACCACCAATACAGGGAACAGCAAATATTTTTGAAATCTTTCACATTAGGACTGTAGAGATGATGCAGTGGTTAGGAGTGTTCACTGCTCATGCAGAGGGCCTGAGTTTGTTTCCCAGCAACCACATCAGATGGCTAACTACTACCTTTAACTCCAGTTCCTAGGGATTGGATAATTCTGGTCTCCTCAGTTACCTGCACTCCTGGACACGAACATAGCCACTTCCCCAATACATAAAAATACATAAAATAATATTTTTAAAAGAATTTAATTTTTTTACCTATAATGGAGTGGCAAAGTTATTCACTTCAACTTATAAAGAATTTTTGCTGACCTGAACATCCGGGAACTCTTGCTCCCCAGACTGATAGCTGGAATACCAGCATGGAACTGATCCAGACCCCAGGAACATGGGTTTCTGTGAGAAAACCTCAGAAATCTATGGGACCTCCTGTAAAAGCCCAGTATTTATCCCTAGCATAGGTGTGGATTTTGGGAGCCTATTCCACATAGAGGAATACTCCCTGAGCCAAGACACACGGGGGTGGGCCTAGGCCCTATCCCAAAGGATACAATAGACACTGATGACACCCTATGGAAGGCCTCACCTTCCGGGGGAGAAGAAAAGATATGTGACAGATAAGGTTTTAATTGGGGGGGTAGGGGAGGACGGGTGGGAGAAGGGAACTGGCATTGTCTGTAAAACAATCCTGTTTCTAATTCAAATTAAAAAATTGAAAAAAAAAGAATTCTTGCTATTCTATAATAACAGACTTACTCATTATTAAAATTGACAGTTTTAAGGGCAAATACATAAAGTCATTACTTTTATATGGATATTATAGTATAGAGAATGGGGAAAACACAAACTCTCCTTTTTGGCATATAAATCTGCATATTAGAGATACATCATCATTAAATGACTGGGCTGGCTACTCAAATATGAATGTCACATTGTTATGTCAGACAATTACTTACCGAGAATGCATTCAATACCAGACAGTTATTTCTAGGACAGGTCATTTGGCATAAAATTCTAACTACTGTTATTCACTATACGATGTGTGTAAAACTTTGTTTCAGTTTCTGTTGGTAAAATCGTGCTGGCTGAAGATGAGGGTCTTACCAATAAATGCCTCTTTAAATCATGAGGAATAAGGGACATCACAAAATGGAAATGGTACTAAGATCACATAAGTTTGAAAAGATGACCAGAGGGATGCTCCTCCGTTTGATCTCTTTTGAAGAATCATGACTATGAATGGAGCTGAGTATTCTTTGAGTTTGACAAAGACTGTTCCATAGACTCCTCAGGTTGTGTTGTCATTTGTGAAGACTGCTGCTTAATGATTCAGTGGGTCCCAAGAATGCCTTGTAGATGTAAAGAACATCAAAAAATCTTTTACTTTGACACTTGGTAAAATGATGCATTACTAGTAAGTTGGCTGTTTGACTTCCTATCATTAATATTTAAATTGGAGTTTCATTCTTGCTACTATAATCCTAGTCGAAATCTTGTGACTAGGGAGGCCATAAACTTCTAGATAGAACCCACTGTTGTTATTTTTCTAAATGGTCACAGTGTCAAATTCCTTTTTAGACATTTGTTTCTATCATAGATGTGGGCTGCTTTTAACCTTGGCCTGTTTCACTAAAATGTCCCTTTTCTTCCACTGTATTAAACTCTTCCAGCAGTCACAGTCCTTGTCTTATCTACTTTTTTGTTATTATAGATTAGTTTTTCATTGTTATAGAACAATATCTAAGAAGAGTCTTATATTTGGGATACATTTACATAGTTACGTACATTAGCAGTTCACCTGTTACTATTGAGAGGTATTCAATAACATGGATATGCCATATTTTGTTTATCCACACATTAGCTAAAGGATATTGGGTTGTTTCCACTGTGAGACTAGTTTGAATAAAACAAATTGAAGATATATTCTTGTTCATGTCTTTATGTGGACATTTTTCTTTGATTTTAGGTAAATACAAAGAAGTGGAATTGCTGTATTTCAGTAGTTTTTCTTACATCCTGTGGGTTTGGTTATTTTCTTGTATCATGTTTTAATTCTCTCACTTTAGCTCCTTTGCCTCTTTCCAATCCTGTATAGACTATTGTAAAATATACTTCTATGTGTGAAAGACCCAAAAATTCACTCTTAGATACTGAAATTGAATAGTATTTTATAGTATTTCTTACAAGTTAGTTGTATTAGTGACAAGTTCAGTGGTTATGTGTGTATGTTTTCATTTTAACTTTTCTTAAGTGCAATCTTGCTGGATATGAGAATTTTTAGTGGCTTCTTGGTATTTTAACACTTGAATATGTCATCTTCCTGCCCTGGCCTCCATTTTTCCCAGATGTCATGTATAATTATAGTTCATTTTATATAATTTGTCTCATCGTGCTGTTTTCCAACTTGTTTTGTTGTTTTCTGTTTTCACATTTCCTTATTACTTGTGTAGGCAGGAGTTCTTGTTTTCTATCCTACCAGAACTCATTGACATTGGGTACATGGTTAATGATAATTAACCCACATGGGGACTCATTATTTCTTTGAACATTTTCTTTTTCATGTTCATTTTGAACATTCTGATTTTCTTCTGTTTTATGTACAAACATACACACACATTTCTGCTGCTGCTCTTAATGGCGTATCCCAGTTTACTGACAATCTATCCTTTTTTTCATTCTTTTCATTTTTCACATTGACAATCTCTTAACATTTTCCAGTGTTAATACACTGGACCTTGACATCCTAATACCCAATCTTTAACTGATTGCCATGGGTGTGTTAAGATAAACAATCTTCCTGTGAACTGCATCTCCAGTTCTCTAATGACTCTTTCAAGTTCTCTGACCTCTGCAAAGTTATTTTTCCAGGTCAAGTCTATCGTTATGTTTCCTCTACTCTTTTTTTCCTCTTTTTGTAAATTTGTTTCAACTAAAATTTCTACTGGTTCTTTCTACAATTTCTAAACACTACTAATGTTCTGTATTTGATGATTCTTCCTTTCCTTTAAATTTTTAAAGAATGCCTTCCTTTTAATGCTGCATGTAATTTTAATACTTCCTTTGATTTGAGGCGAAGCACCATACAGTTAATACATCAACAGGGCTATATATTGCCTGATTGTATACAAGTTTCTGGTTTCTTGGAATATCCTTTTTACATAACAGTTGAAAATTTGATATTATATATTACAATGCTGGCAGTTTCCAGAGATTGCTTTATGCTCACTGTGTTTGATTTGTGGGTTGGTTAAGCTGACTAGTTGAGGCTTTTTTCCTCTCTTTTTTTTCTTTTTGTTTTTCGAGACAGGCTTTCTCTGTGTAGCTTTGGAGCCTATCCTGGCACTCGCTCTGGAGACCAGGCTGGCCTCGAACTCACAGAGAACCACCTGCCTCTGCCTCCCAAGTGCTGGGATTAAAGTCAAACGCCACCAACACCCGGTGAGGCTTGTTTCTCTTAACATGCGCAATTTGTAATGTCAGTGCTCAGAACTTATTCCCTGACATTTTTTTTTTGCCTCAGCACCCTGAAATTTACTTCTGTGTCAGTGCACAAGTGATTCCTCAGGGCGTTGGGACTGGGACTCCTGAGATAGTAATGCTTGTACTATTTCAGGAAGCTTTCAAAGATACCCTGCTTTGTCAGAAATTAATAGTTCTCTGTTTGCTTGAGTGTGTATGCACACATGCTTCCAGACCACCAGAAATGAGGACGATCTTTTTAGTCCCTTTGCAGGTTTTATTTATTTACTGCAAGTGGTTGTTCGTGGTGTATGTGTGCAAGTTTGTGCATGTATATGTGTGTGCATACATGTGGTAGCCAAAGAAGAACATTAGTTGTTGTTCCCCATGTTATTTGAGACAGGCCTGAGACTCCCAAAGGTCTAGAGGTGGTTAGACAAGTAGGCTAGCCAAGCTCAGGGACCTGCCTATCTCTGCCTCTGTAGCTCTGGGCTTACAAGTATGCATCACCATGCCTGACATATTTTTTAGATGTGGATTTTCTTTATGTGGGTTATGAGTGGTTAGGCTCAGGCACTCATGCTTGAGAATTAGGCAGTTTACTGACTGAGTTACCACCCTAGCTCCTGGCAGATGGTTTATAGTTCTTGGCCTTGTTGAATTTCCGGTGTATCTAATATTTCGTATGATGATACCACTATGCAATCACTTTTTTTGGATGTTTATAGCTATGACCTGTTTTCCAAGGAAGATGAATTTTAAAGTAGTTCCCATACTCTATTTCAAATGAACTGAGCTCTCACAGGCACCAACACAGAACTTTTCTCTTATCCTCCAGTCTTGGCTTCCCACCTGAGCAGTACTTTGGGGTGGAGAACACAAGAGGACCTGTGTCATCTTGTAGAAACGACTCTTTTACCTAAGAGAGAGGTAAGAAGATGTGTTTTCCATTCTTAAAACACCCCAATTAGTGGAGGCAACTTTATGAACACTAGAAGGCAGGGGAAGCCCAAGGTTCTTTGGCCCATAGCTTGTAGCTCACAACAGTTAATCTAGGAGAGCCCTCTCCCTTTGTGTGGAAACTAGACCAAAACTAACCTCTTGGGAGCATTTTCTTGGAGTGTACAGAGAACTCAGATCTTGGGGGAGGCACTGAGGAAGCTGGTAGTTTGCCCTTCCCAGAGCAAAGTTATTGCTTTGCAACAAAGACGTTGTGGAGGAAGCAGGGATGAGAAAGCCACAGTCTCTTGGTCTTGTCCTGCCAGGAAAAAAATATACCCTACAATATGGAGCAGAAGCCTGGAGTGGTAATGGGAGCTGTTTCTAGCTTTGTACTGACTACCACTAATGCCTACTGGAATTCTGTAATTTTCTTGAATCAATGCTTCCCATTGCTGATTCTCAGTTCATGTATGTTGGTTAGTTTCCAGAGAATTCATATTTGTGATTTTACTAATTTTCTAGTGTTGCTTTTGCTAGAGAGTAGGTTTTTTACAACCACACAAAATCTCATCTTCTGTACATATAGCTTTACTCACCTCAGTCTTTGAAGACTACATTTACACCAGAGAACCTTGTTTAACTAGTGTGCCTCTTCCTTAGTTCTTTCCATAAGGCTAAAGGGCTATTTCAGCCTTGCCTTAGGTCAGAGAGTCTCCTATGGCAAGCCATATATAGAGAAAACAAGACTTAGAAACAAACCATCCCTGAGAGCCCAAAAGGGAATGATAATACATTTTTTAGTAAGATTTCTCAAGATGGCTACTGTTCTCTGTACTTACAAAAGTTTTTGGAGTCACACAGACAAATAGGAAGGCTTTTGTTCCATTCCAGCACCTAACTTCCTCATGCAACACTGAACTACTTTTACTGAAACAAATGAGAATCACAGGACATTATGGTATGAAGGGGAACTAAAAATGTAAATATTAATACAGTGCATTAACAATGCTATTGGCTTTGATTAATAATAGGTTAATCTTGTCTCAGAGGAGGTGGAAGATAATAAATGAAAGAGAGTGAATGACTCATATTAAATGCTGTTGATCTATAAAAAGCCCAAATCATGAGTCAACTGGCCAATCATGGGCAGCCTAGTGAGTTAGGAGAAACTAGTGTAGAGGATGGGTAGGAAAGCTGCCCAACTAATGGGATGCTAACCCATGCTATGAAATTATACAGCATCTGTTTCTAAGGCTACTGTTTCTGTGTGACACACTATCCTTCCCCCAACTACCTAAAACAAACAAAAACCAAACATTCAAATACTCAGACGATAAAAAAAGCATACATGACTAATATGCTTGACTTCCTGCCTTTACTGCCTTTGATGATTAACTGATATATGGAATTGTATAGACTTTAGCTTGTCTTATTCCTTCCCAACCCTGTCAGGATTTCCATAGAATTTACATTGAATTCATGTATAGAAGTGCATAAAGTCATCTGGGATGCTAAAGTTCAGTTATAAATGCCACCAAAACATTTCTGAGGGTGCAATAGGAAGGAGAACCACACAGCTCAGAGACATCCAAGGGGATTATGAGAGATAGCCAAGTTGATTTTGCTTTACCCTTTAGTTTTTGGATATTTTCTTAATCATATATAAAAAATCAGTATAAAATTAAATACAAGGAAAGAAAACATTACCATAACAAAAATTAAAATGTTATATTTTCTTGTAGGCCATAGTTGAAAGGAAAAGGTAGAAGATAGGCAGAAATATTAGCTATGTAAACATAGAAAAATAATATTTGCTTAGAGTTAACAGGTAACCTAGGGTTAAGAGCCTATACTGTTTTCACAGAGGACCTAAGTTCATTTCACATCTGTATGTGGGGGTTGGGGGGGTTGTGGGGGTTGTGGGTCACAATTGTCTATAACTCTAGATCTGGGACATCCAATGTTGTTTTCTGGCCTTTTGGGAAAGTTTCACTTATATATGCATACTAATGTGTAGTAACAAACACACACACACACACACACACACACACACACACACACACACACACTTGTGAGTAAAATAAATCTATAAAGGAGAATATTTTTACTAATAAATTATTGAGTTTGGCTGAATTTTTTTTCCTAGAACAGTGCTACTTATGGAATCCCTGTGCTTTTTTTCTCCTAGTCCTCAATCACAGGTAATTCAGCTACAAAACAAAGTGATAAGTTTTGCAAGTAAACTTGGATAAAATGTACTGGTTTTGGATTGCTATCTGAATATATAACTTATTCCTAGCTTCTTTATACAGATTTCAAAATTGAAAATCACTATAAGATAAAAATTGCCTCAAGGAAATACCTACAAAACCCTTTATTAAAGTGTCAGAAAGATTTAGGGTATATCTCATGGAAGTTCTAAACTAGACAAAAAGGTTTCTAGGGTTTTAAAATGGGGCTTCCCTTGGCATCTTAAGATACCCTGAAACCAAGACAGTCTGTCTTGAAAGATTTATGGTGTGGTTTAGGGGGTAGTATAATAAGCCTTACTAGGATTCATAGGAATCTCACAAGGATTATTAAAGTATTGCATTGTTACAATCAACTTGAAATGCAAGTGTCTAGAAGAATTTCAGAAGAGCAAGGAACAACCCTTGAACCTTCTCAGAGTTACCAGTGGGAAGAAAGATGAAATGTTAATTAGTAACTGAAATGGAATTACTGGTATAGGCCGTAAAGAATGAATGGAGTGAGTTTCTCTTAGACTAGGATGAAGCAAAGGGTCTCAAGAAAAGATTTCTATATTGTAAAATCATCTCTTAATTAAGACACTGACAAGTGTACTTTCTTATCATCTCATTTTTGAATGAGATGGTCCATTGTAGCTCTTTTGGAGTTTGCTATGTAATTCTAAAGTGCTTACTATGTTGCCAGGGAGAGGAGAATTTGTTCTTGATCCAAGACCCATTCTCATATAATTTCATCAAGAAACATAAGCAGTACTTTGATGTGCCAGATACAACAATGTCCTGGGTTTCAAGACAATATGGTCTGGAAAAGTTAAGGGGATGTCGAGGTAACATGCACAGAAGAAGCTGGACAGCCCTGAGGTGGTCATGCCATTGAGCTTCTGTGAACTGCCTCTGAGCAGGTGTGACAGGTGATTACAGTCTCCTATCTTTATCAATGTGTTAGGTATGTAATGCAGTCATGTTGAATCATCCCTCACAACCTGTCTACTGACTGAGTTGGGAAGCATCTGCATCAGCTTTTTCTTGTAATCCATTGAAGCAGAATAAACCTTCAGCTGAGAATTGCCTCCAAGTTCTGTGAGCTATACCAAAATTGTCAGTTTATATTACTGAATTTTGGGATAGTTTGCTAAATGAACATAGATGATGGGACAAGAATTCAGCAGCTAGAATTGTTGAACTGTGCAGTAAAACCCATGCAAGGGTATTTATTGTAGCATGAGAACAATTCAAATATCTAGCCATTGGAGACTGGTTACATAAATCATGGGTCCATATGCACTCTGGAAAAATATATGTAGCAGTTAAACAAAATAGATTGAAGTTGTGTGTTGTGCATTAATATAAAAGTATCTTCAAGATATTTTGTTTGGCAATAAAAGCCAAGCCCATCACAGTACATCAAGTATGTAGCTCTCTGTGTGAGAATTATAGTCAAGGGACAGAAAAATGTTTGAAAGTATACAAACATCACAGAGTAGATGGGCAAAAGTCAATCATGTTGGTTCCCAGCATGCAAAGGGCCCATGTGGCTGGCAGACAAGAGCCTGAGGGGTGGTTGTTGCATGCCCTTTTGCAGTTTACCCAATTTCTATTTTGAAGTGTGAAATGTGTTTTGAAGGAGAACTTGATGCTGTCAGGATAAGATCATGTTGAATGCACTGGATTTACCTAGAGCTTCATTGACTGCTTCCTGAGCTCATGGTTTCCTCGGGTCTTTAGTTAGCTAAATGTTTATTTTATTCTTTTCAGTATGAAACGTCATTTCACTGCATTTCTGCTTGAAGATCTTCAAAACCCTCTGTATCTCTCTTAAGAAAAACTCCACAATCCTATATCCAGGATGTATGGTTTGTCTTAATTGAGTTTATATCTTATTCTCCTGCCCCCACCTCTCATCACTACTTACCCCCAACTGTTTACCTTCTGGCACGATTGCATATCTTTGGTGCTTTAAAAGCATAGAAAGTTAGACCAGAATTCTGCTTTCTGGAATTACTTTTCTTTTCCCCCTCCCAACTGCATGGGCTCCATCTTAGTCTTTTAGAGGAATGTCCCTCTGTGTCACACTACTTAGCACTTTGAGTGAAAATTATTTTCCTTTTCTATAGGTGCAGACTACATATTGTTTTAATTGGATCTCAGTGCTCAGGAGCAGAGGGCAATAGAATGACATACACAACTTGAGATAGTCTTCCACCTTTTTCTATATAACTAGAATTTGGAAACATCATTAGAGCTAGTGTCTACTCAAGGTAGAGTTGGCTGAGAAATATCTGCAAATATTTTTTCATATTATTTCCCCTCCAGACACTTTATATTCTCTTATACTTGACAGTTCTCCTTCAGTGCTCCTTTTAGTTTTCTCTTGAGTAGGAGCAATTAACAAAACAGAATGCAGCTCTTAAGGCAGTGTAAGTACAATTCTAAACACTCATTAAAAGGGCCGTAGAAAAAGAAATATATAGAAAAAGTATTTTCTCAAACATTTTACTACCAGAACAATCAGTTAAAATGCCCATTTCTTAAGTGTTTGCTTGGCAATAAATTTATCTTGATTTTTTTCTTCTCCAGAAAGATCATGTAGTTGTCACTAGTTGGTGAGTAACTGTGAGGCGAGGGAACAGTTTACTTAATTATAGGAAAGATATATTGCACATTTGTGTATCAGCCTGGATAAAAAGATTTAGAGAGAGTGCTATCTTCCTTAAAAATCCCCTGATAATCGCCTCACAGTCTCATTTGCAAACCTGAAGTGTGGAAAAGTAGATGTGTTAAACTTGTTCATATTCTCTTAGTGACAAGCTAGTGCTTTTTATAGCTTGTACTTGCTAAGGGCTTCATTTGGAGGTTTGACTGTTCCTGGTAACCAGCTTTGAATAACAATGGAAACATCAAGTCTGACTGTGACTAGATTTTGGGGTCCTGGAGAAAGTTCCACTTTCCTCTGAATCTGCCTCAGAGCTTGGCAGTGGCTTCTGTGGAGTCTTCCTTACATTCCTTAAAATCTTAAGCCATTATACTATAAGTGTACTTACTTTGCTTTTATGCATTTAATTAATTAAGAGCCTTGATTTTATTTAAATCCCTGGATGCCTTATACATTTGGTGTGAACCAAAGGAAAACTTTGAAGAGATTGTGATTGCTCTCATGGAGTCAATTCACACTTGTTTATTTTTAAGCACACACACAGTGAATGCATGACAAGCATGCATCACTCTAAACCTATAATTATCTGATCATTGTGTGCATGCACACCTGTACATGGAAGGGGGAGAGGGATGGAGAGCGGAGGGAGACAGGGCTAGAGAGAAAAGCCTCTGGCTTCTCTGTGTAGTTTTTATTTGGCCAATGGATCACTTCTCTGAGCCGCTTTCAATGGTGTCCTCATATCTCCTGGGTGAGGGCTACCCCAATTTCCCTGCATCACCTGACTCACTGGGCCCAGGGGCTTCCTCAATGGCCAGGCTGCCATCTTGGTATACAATTCCAAGCTTTCTGTGCCCTGTGTGGTTCCAGTGACTGGACAGCTGTCCCAGTCCTCCAAAGTCTTTATGGCATCCATGGAGTCACCAGTTTCCTGTGCTTCCAGGAGGAAATGAGCTAAGCCAATAACCAGTAAACCTTTAGAGATAAGAGAATGCTTAGAGTTAGTTGAGACTCAGGACTGCCTTTGAGAAATGGGAATGGGAACCTAAGAGACAAGCCAACTTTACTGCCGTCTAGCTTTATTGGCTGGGACCACTATTCAGCTTGCCTAAGTCTGGATGGAGTGCCTGTGTTATTTGTGTGTGTGTGTGTGTGTGTGTGTGTGTGTGTGTGTGTGTGTGTGTGTGTGTGTAGCACATACGCGCACGGGGGAGTCTCTGGGCTAGAGCATTGATTGAAGCATGAACCTTTCACTTCAACAACCAAAAAGCATTTAGTGCCCACATTTTCCCTTAGGATCAATAGTAAACTAGTAAATAGTTTTAATCCATAGTAAAAACTCTCAAAGTGAAAACTTCAAATCTCTATGGCAAACTACAGAGTTGAGTACCACTGGAGTAGTTGGGGGTATTTTCCAGTCTCCTTCCACGGAGGCAGCTAAATTACAAAATTGTAGCAGATGCTTTTTCACTTGGAAAGCCTTATGTTTGGTCCAGTTGGGTACCAATCTGGATGTCTACATATATCCTACTTCCAGTCCCCAGTGCAGCTAAGAGGAAGGGTGAAGGACATAGTGAAGTCATTGGATGGAAGTTTCAGGAAAATCTACTCACTCAGCTAGGCAGAAGTGTTTTGCCTTTGCCCATTCTTGTCCTTCAGTGACAATGAGCTTGAGAGCATGCTCAAGTCATGTCCAGCCCTGATTTGGATGTGAACAGCTAAATGAAATTTCCATCTGACACATTTATATGTTTAGGGTATGTTTCTTTCTCTTCACTATTTTCCATCCAATTCCTCTTTCTGCAAATTCCTCCTTTTATAGAAAATCTTGTTCTAGAGAACCCAGTCTCTCATAGTTTTGTCCCATTTCCCTCGAGATACGATTGTGTACTTTGTTATAATAACTTCTATCCACAACCTCATGTGCTATTTGCTCAAAATACAATCTGCCAATCTTCTCCGTAAATGAGTAATAAAGACCTTTTTCATTTCTGAATGGTTAATGCACACTGCTTAATATTCAAAAAATAAGGAAGTAGAATAGTGTCTGCCCAGCTTCCTTCTATGGAGGCAACTAAATTACCAGTTTTTTAAAATCTACAGTCTTCCAAATAATGTCCAAATAAAGCATAATTGTAAGCATTTTTCCTTCAGAAATAGTTTTATACATATGAGCATACATCATTGTTCTAGACTCAGATTTTCACAAGTATATTTTGGAGATGGCTTCAGAATTGACCCAATGTAGTGTTTGACCCAAGTAGTACATTATATCACATGACATATTTTAAATTATAGAGCATTCTATTACCTGAAATTACCAGAATTTAGTGATCTTACCTTATCTTAGATGGACATTTATTTACATTGCATCAGACACTTTCCCTGCTAACAGTAATATTTCCCCGGTCCATTTAAATATATCTGAGAGCTGAATTCCAAAACACAGGATCTCAGTCACAAATAGAAGTACCTTTTATTTTGACAGCCATTGCTTAAATCTTTTCCAAAGTGGTTTTCATGAAAGGATAGAGGGATTGTAAGAGTTGGAGGACTAGAACATCTGCTATGAGATAGTCTCTTCTCAAAACAAAAAAAAGGGACACAAAGCAGAAGGCAGTAGGGAGGAGGGGCAGATCTGAGAGGTGTTTACATCTGGGAGGAGTGAAAGGAAGGAGTAGGGATCAACATGATAAAAATATGGTATCTGAAATTCTCAAAGTATTAATAAAATTTTATATATTAAAATGTAAAATATGTTAAATCATATGCCAGGCTTTGTTGGATTCCCATGGGAGGCCTTACCCTTTCTGAGGAGCGGATGGGTGGGTAGGGGAAGTAGGAGGAGGGGAGGGAGGGGTAACTGTGGCTTGTATATAAAATGAATAGAAAAATCTAAACTAAAAGTAAGAAATCTTAACTTTTGCACCATTTTAGAAATCACAAAATTATTATATTCTATATCTTTCCCCTGATTTTATTTCTTAGTGCTTAATTTTATACCATAAGATACCTTTTCCACATTATTTAGTTTGACTATCTTTAATGAAAGATGAGAATGTCCACAAGCTCTTAGTTTGCTTGTTTTTGTTTTTGAGATAGAGTCTCCCCATGTCACTGTGGCTGGCCTGGAGCTTGCTATATAGACCAGTCTGACTCAACACTCAGAGATTCACCTGCCTTTGCAGAGTTCCATCATGACCCAAGAGTGTATACTTTCAACCTCATCTTCTATTAGCTACTATTCCCAACATTTTTGGGGCTTAGCACATGGGCTCTCTCTTCTGCAAGCATACTTTAGACATGTATCTGGTGAAGTCTGACTCATAAAAGGAGACAAACTAGGCTATTTTTGTGTGTGTGTGTGCACATGCAGGTATCATATCCATTGAGAAACAAAATTTGTTTGCTACTCATTTTTCCCCCAGAAGAGCTCAGGAAAAAATAAGATTTCAATTGCAGATAGTCTCAAGTGATAGGGAGTTAAATACACGTTGGGTCAAGTTTATTTCTTGAAGATACTTTGGAGATTGTCCTACTGTTTGCTAGTACTGACAATACTTTGAAGTCTGTGGTCAACCTGAGTTCTTTAGTTTTACTTTCAGTGTAATTTAATTTCTTTAATATGATTTAATAAGACTCCTTCTTAGTCTCATAACTTCACTAGAGCATTTCTTGGTATTGATTCCTGTGTGAAAGTCCCCGGAAAACACTTCCTTTCATGCCTGTAGATTCAAAACCTTTTTTTTTTTTGTTTGTTTGTTTGCTTGGCTGGTTTTCTTTTTCTTTAGCAAGACTTCTGGAAGAATATTAGTAACTATCTTTTTCTCATCTACTATCCCCGTTGATTTTAGATAGTTCCTATGTGTGTTATATATATCCTTATTGGCCTTTGTGTCTTTCTTTTTTCCTTTGGTATCAGGTTAACTAATTTTTTCCTCTCTGCTCTGAATCCACTTCTATACTCTGCATTTCATGATTTCCCCGTGTTTTCACAAGCTTGCCTGCACTTCCTGGTCTGTTATTAATGATCCAGATTTTCTGTGATCACAGCTGTGAAGGCTTTATTTTTATCTCTACAAGTTAATGTCTTTCCTTCTGCCACAGATTCCCTGAGCTATAGCTCCACTCTGAACCATTGCATCTTAGCTGGTGTGTGAACTTGTCATTTCTCAGTGTCCCTGGCTCTTGTGGTTAAAATGGGGATAACAATCATTCTGTTTGGTATAAATGTAGTGACGATTACATGTGTTAATTATTGAAGGCATTTTAAATAGTGCCTTATATGTGATAATTGCTTGCTGCTACTTGTTTATGGTTCGTATAGTGAACTCCTTTGCAAGTTTTTTCATTATCTTTAATTCAAAGAAAACTGGTCCTGGGGATGGAGAAATTGAATAGTCAGTAAAATGAGGGCCTGAATTCCATGCACAACATTAAAGAAATATTGGGTTCCATGCTTTATTCAGATAATCCTAGTGCTGGGCAGGTAGAAGCAGGATTCCTGAGGATTGATGGCAAGCCAGCTTGGCTGAATCAACAAGCACCAGGTTCATAAAGGGAGAAGCTTTCTTTAAAAACAAGGTAGAAAGCAACTGAACAAGACTTTGTCCTTTGGCCTCCACAGTGCTTTTACACACACACACACAGACACACACACTGCATCATTGCATGCATACACAGGTATACACACGTGAATACATCCTCCCAAATGAACACACATATGTTTACTCATGCACAGAGAAAAATAAAATATTATCTAAATTTGGGGTTTAGCCCAATAATATAGTAATGATTTGATATAAGAAGTTACATTTATGTACTTAATCACAATACTTGCATAAAAATAATGTAATTGCCTCGGTAGATTGTCCTAATTTCTTGAAACAACTTTTATTCTGCCTCAAACCAATCATCTATTTTCTATTGCTTACCAGTCTCCTATCATGTATATATCTATCTATCAGTATAAATTTAATTTATAATAAACTGAATAAATATCTCCAGGTAGTGGGATGAGAGATTCTGTTTCCTCTAACAAGACTCAGTGATTGCCTATGTCTTTTCCCTTGTATATCATGATAATTGTGTGTTTAACATTAATTATTGCATTTATTATTCCATCATGTCATGTAACATTAATGTTGTAGAGCCCAGAGTCAGAGGTAAGTAGGGGACAGACCAGAGACATATCTGATTGCAACTGAGGGAGCCAGGTTCACTGCCAAAAGGAGGGACATCTGGGCATGAAGCAAGGTGGTCTGTGGCTCAGATGGGGTTCCTTCAAGGTCACAGTGTTCTGGAAACTTCCTGTTACAGGGTTTCTAACAGTAGATGGGACAGTGCAGGAGAGACTTGAGCTCACTGAAAAAAACAAAAACTAAAACCACAGATATGTGCTCTTAATTTTGCTTCTAAAGTTTAGAAGTTAATTCTTTGAACATTTGACAGAATTTCCTTCTCCTTGGAACTTATTTCTAGAAATGAGGGAAAACTGACTAAAAAAAATGCTTAGTTTTGTTTGGAAGATGAGTTCATCTACTAAATTAACTTACTCATGTGTACATACTAAATTTTAGCGAATAACCTTGTGTTAGCTTATTCACTGATTATGTACTAAAATTGTTGGGATAACTGTCTAACTCATATTTTATTAATGCTTAATTAAAGATATGGTTCAAATAATTATGGTGTATTATAATGCTAGTGAACTGAAAAGTTATAATAAACAAAGTGACAACAGAAAATTGCTAGTATGGCTTAATTTTATGAATCTTTTGGCTGAATTCATAAATAGATTACATCATTTTTGGATGATTTTGTATTCATATTAACCTTTCTAAATGAGCTGGTGCCATGAGTGTAGCATACTTGAGAAATGGGCTTTTCTGGTGGCCTTAAAACAGATATCAACATGCCCTTTGGGCTTTTCCATAAATCCAATTTTTATATCTGATGTCAATAATGGTTTAGAAATAAATTGAGAGAAAGATTGACAAAAAGCATAAATTGAATAACCATAGGGACTTGGATGTAGGAGCCCCAGGAGGCCTGTAGCTTACTGAATTATAGCCTTAAGCAGAGTTCAACAGGGCCTTCTTTTGTACGGTAATGTGACTCCAGCTCAGCTCACACTTCAGCCCAGAATGAAATGACTATTTTTAGTGGCATTGTGATTTCTCTCTTAGTTTTAAATCATCATTAGGTTCAGGCATTGTGTGTTGACCAAAAATAGAACTTATAAAATTGATTCCATATATGACAGAAGTAAAAGCTTGTTGTTCCAGCTCCCTTTAGGTTGTTTGCTTATTTATTTGTGTTTGATTTAAATCTATATAAGCCAGGAGATTCTTTAGGAAAATGAATCAAATAACAGACTCAGAAGGCAATAATGTATTTTGGATAAAGAAAACACATTTGACTTGAGTTTATTGTTCTCATAAAGAAAAACAGTCATGTGTAAATTCATTGTCATTGGTTCGAAATATCAAGATTTAAAATAGCTTCCTTCTGCAATTCAGTATGTGAAGTTCAGGGAAAAACTATCTCAACTTTCCTTATTCCTCTCCTGAATGGTCTGTGTGCTGTTGGTCATGTTTCCTCTGAAACCTCCCAGGAAGGAAGACTGGGAAACTGATTCACACTGGAGGTCTAGAGCTGGCCTGTCCTGAGCTAATTATTCAGAATGCATTCTGCTCCCTTCAACTTCATCAGGATAAGGTCAGAGGTCATGCTGTATTTAGAGCAAATGCAGACAGAAAAACCTGACAAAGGGATGGGAGAATCCTCAGATGAGAACCCTCCAATAGGGTAAGGTATTTGTCTCACTCCACAACTTCTTGCATTGATGGTTTGCATGTACGTCTTGGTTTACAGAAAGTATGACTAATATACTTGCAATGAAAGATGATGGATATTTTAAAACATTAGTTCACATTGAACAAGTTCTGATAAATAGAAAATGGTTGGACTGGGATCCTCTAGAGTGTCTTTGTAAGAACTTCTTAGAGTCTCATTCAACTAATTAGCTCAGCACTTCACAGTTTTGTTTGCAGCCATAATATTCATTGTAAGCTTTCTTCTTTATCCCTATACTTATGGTTTCTTATTCCCTACAAGGAGTAAATTAAATTTACGGAAATACCCAGGAGTTAATAGATGAGGCTACATGGTCAAATATAGCCCTGCTACTCTTAGATGGCAAGGTTGGTGTATGATAAAACAGAAGGCTAAATACATATTTAAAAATGACAGGGAGACAGGAAGATGGAGAGGGGGAGAAGAGAATACAGGGAGGGGGTGGGAGGACTGTTTCTCATAATTTGATATAACTTTATGGACATTTTCAAAAAGGTAACAGGTTTATAGAGTTCCCCAAGGCCTTAACAGAGAGGTCTTGAATTTCTTAGGCATTTCTAGAACTATTCTGCCTATTCTGAGATATGCAAAATAGGGAAGTCATCACTGAGGAATAGAATTGCCTTTGGTCTTGCAATTTTTCTGGATTACAACGCTTACTGCTTCAGTGCAGATTTCCATGCAGTTGTAAACATGCTAGGAAGAGATCCCTCATAGCCTTCATGGGGCTCTCTTCAGTCCTTACATTACACACACTCACAGAAGAATGCCACAGCTAGGACAGTGAGTTCCATTCCCTTCACTGATCCCGTTCGGATAGCTCTAGTTTCTTTCGTATTCATTTATCTCTGTGCATCCATGTCTGTCTGTCTGTCTATGACTAGCCCTACCCGACTTCATCATATGTGTTGCTACATACACCTTTGCCATCCCCCACATACAAAGCACTTTGTCACAACAAGGACCTGTTTAAGCAAATGTGCTTCCCTTCCTTTACATTCTCCTCCCAACTCTGGACAACTATTATTCAACAATGAATAAAACTTTTTTTGTTTTGTTTTGAAATGTTACCAATGGCACATAGGGTAAGCAAATTTTTGGAATTCCCCTCCATATACTTCAGTTCACTAAGTTGTTTCTCTGGTTGTTAAGTGATGGAAGGGATCATAAAGAATCATTTATAGATGGTACAGAGTTGCCTTACACTTCCCTTAGGGATCCTGAGAGGCATCTCAGAGAAGAATGGCACACCTGAGCTGACTTTATGTCATCTCAGAAGAGATGAGTTTGGGGAGCCTTCTGTTGGGCGTGGAGAAGTAACATCCCTGGTGCCTGTGTTGTCCCTCCTGTTTTGGTGTCTAAAATCAGCTTTTGGACATGCACTATCATTATATTTTGCTTTATTTCTTGGACTCATTGCCATATTTAGTCAGGAAATGCAGACAGAAGTGCATTTATACAATTGTGACTAGAGAAATGCTCTTTCCTTCTCTATTTGCCCATCTCCATATCTCTGTCCCCTATGGATTTATCCCTCCTATTGTTTATTATGAGTTCATACATTTACCTTATTTTGTTGTGGTTTTGAATGGAATTCAGCCCCTCTTGGTTCATCTTAGGACTGTGATGACACTTAAATAGCTGGGTCAAGATATTTTTGCCTACAAATACAATATACCAAACTAAAACTGATTTAAGAAATGAGAAAAATAATAGAAGACTAGAAATATTGGGTACTAAAGATTTATCTAATTCAGCGGCTCCAGTTTAATACCTCAGAAATTTTTACCATTTTAATTCATTGTAAGAAGACAAACATTCTTATAGCTGCTATATTGATAATATGATAATTAAATGTATTATAAATGCTATGGCAGTACTGGAAATGAGCTAATATATAACATCATCTAATGTTAGACAAATACAGGTATCTAGTTCTTATTGTCAAATGGGCATTTTCCTTGAAGACCTCTGATGGGGGAAGTACTTCTGTGTATGTTTATCTTATTGATTGTTTAATAAAGTTCTGTTTGGCCAATGAAACAGCAAGTCAGACAGGACTAGGAGTCAAAGAGGATTCTGGGATATGTAGTAGAGAAGTGGTGATCCAGCCTGGAAGTGACATAGCAAGGAGACTCATATTTGAGCAAGGAGAAACAAGAAGTTCCCTCTTATCCCCTTCTTCCTCCAGCAGCAGGATGTGAGCCACCAGCAAGGAGGGACACCAATAAGTCTTATAAAATATGTAGATTTATGATAATTAAGACTGATCTCGCAGATGAGAATCCTAGTCATTGGCCAAGCAGCTTTGAACCTAACACAAGTTTCTGTGTATTCATTTCAGCCCTAACTTGGGCAGGTGGCTGGCCTAAAGCACACAAGTGGCAGTGGGGCTCGGGTGGCTTATGGTGGAAAGATTTATCATAACAGACCTCCAGTTGATTGTCCCTTTTGTCTAACTGGTTAGGGATCTATCATATGCAAGCTTACCTCCAGAAGCAATGAAATTACACTAATGGTTTTTGAGTCATTTGCATTCACTTCTACTTAGACTTAGGGAATATCACACAAAGAGAAATGTCATGGTTTAATTTGTATTTAAAAGAACAGTATGAGTGGTAACTGTGGCAAAGCTATTCTGGACTAATGCGTTATGCCATGGCCTGTTGTCTTAGTATGATCACAAGAAGTAATCAGATCTTTGATGTATATATAAGTTGCTTAGAACAGATAATGAGAATCAAGGATGAGTTGAATTTCTTTGGGTACAGAATTAACCCTTAACAAAATTCTGACTATAAGAAAATGGCTGGGTTTTAGGCCCAAAGAATGGTTTAAACTGATGTTTCAGCCATGGTTGAAAGTGATTTACCAGGGAGGTAGGGTTGCCTAAGAAATTAAGAACCATGAACCAGTGGTCAAACAGAAAATCAGATTTCATCTAACTCTTGTTTGCTTCAGTGTAGTATCGACTGCTTAGAAAACTGAGCATGTCTGGGTCTATGCACAAGCCATTGGTGATGCTTGTGGGAAGGCAAAAGTAGGTATTTCCAATAAAAATTCAGGTCAATAAGGAGTGCTTTTTTTTCTAGAACTTGAGAATTCACATTTAAACTCTTAATTTTCTTTTTTTTTAATTTTTATTTTATTTTATTAGTTCAAATTAGGAACAAGCTTGCTTCAGATGTCAATCCCTTCTCCCTCTCCCTCCCCTCCTCCCCAACATCCCACCTGCCCCTAGCCATCCCCCCTCCACTCCCCAGGCAGGGTAAGGCCCTCAAAAGGGGCTCCACAAACAAAGTCTACCACATCATCCTGGGCCAGGCCTAGGCCCTTCCCCATGTTAAACTCTTAATTTTCTTAGCACACTGATTTCATTTGATGGCAGAGAGTTATTGAAAATTGGATTCATTTAGAAAAATAGCTTTGATATTTAGAAAGTAATCTGGGATCTAGATTAATGTGTTGATGCCGAGATAAAAAGAAAACTGATTAATTGGGTGAGTTATTCAATAAATATTTACAAATGCTTGAATAATCAGAAATTACAACGTGCCAGGCTTTATACTGATGATGTGAGCTGCTATTCCTGAGAGAATATCCTTCAACTGGAATTTTACTAATTAGATGTAAATCTTGGATCTAACCTGAGGATGCAATGATGACTAAGATACATTTTCAAGCCTCAAGTTGCTCAATCTCAAAGGCAAAACAGGGCAGACTCTCTGCATATCTTGTTTATAATTGAGTTCTGAAGAATCAGCAGATCAGCAGCTCACCCAACACATAGCTGATGTGCAAAACTCCTTTTTGTATAAATGAATAGGTAAGCAGCTAATTGCAGTGTTGTGTCATAATGCTACAGTGATGCTATAAAGGAAGTTTTAGGGTGGTGAGCATGCATGAAGGGTTAATCATCTGGGGGAGTGTAGGGAAGGCCAGGGAAAGTCTCCAAGGACTTACTTGAACTGAATCTTGAAGGATGAACAGAATTTTGCCAGGCAGAGGAATAGACCAAGAAAACTTGTGACCTTACATTGAAGTTTTGGTGAATGTAAAATGTTCAAGCAACAGAACCCAGCCATGTGAAATGGGTGGATGGAGATGACCACTGAAATATGATGGAGTAATTCAGGGAATACATTCTTCTAAGGAGGGTACCTATAATCTGGCTTATAGCGAGTGAATAGCAACAGAATTTAAAAGTCTAAACTGTATTATTAGATGTGATTCTCAGAAAGGACAAATGGAAGCCATGTGGAAGGTGGGCTGGAGCATGCCAGTGCCCAGGATTTAATTTATCAGGCACTGTGAGGAATCCAAGGACACAATTTGATAGGAGAATAACAACACTGACATCGGGAATGAAAACTCACTTTTGGGGCAATGAGAAAAGTTTTAGAGATAGAATTAATGAGATGACTATTGATTGACTTGTTAACGAAAATAAAAGGGGGTGGAAGATCAGTTTGTCCCCTCAGGTTTCTAGTTGGGGGAACGGAGTGGGTGGTATAGCATGTGTCTAGTGAAGAGGAAGAGGCCTTGGGGAGATTAGAGATTCTCTCTCTCATTTGAAAGACTACAAGGAAGATAAACCCTACTATTCCAGTAAAGACTTGGATAAACCTTTTATATATATGCATGAATAGAGTTGAAAATGTGTGTGGGTAACTGTGGAGAACAGAGTTCAACATTGACATTGTTTGCCTGGAATCATTAACCTTGTTTTTTAATAAAAACATATTTTAGATTGTAATATAATTACATCATTCCACCTTCCCCTTTTTCCTCCAAACCCTACCATGTGCTCTCCTTGCTTGCTTTTAAACTCCTGACTTCTATGTTTTATTAATTGTTGTTACATCTATGTATGTGCATGTATTCCTAAATATATAAATATAATCAATATAACTATTAAGTATATATGTATGTTTTCAGAACTGACCATTTTGCATTGGATAACCAAATGGTAAGCACATTCCTGAGGAAGACTATTTCTCTTGGTCTCAGAATTTCTTAGTTGCCTGTAGTTTTTTTTTAATTTTTAAAAAATTTCAGACAATATATTTTGATCATATTCTTTCTAATACCTCAGCTTCTTCTAGATTCTTGCGTGGTGCTGAGGACTTTTGAGCTTCCCCTCTTCCATTGTGGCATGTTTACTAGTGTTGTCCTTGTTCTGCTCACATGTAAGCAGTCATGTTTGTGAGACTTTATGGTGTAAGCTTCTGACTTTTTGACTCAAAAACAAAGTCATTGAGACAGGTCTTTCACTGGCCTGTGGCTCAACAAGTTGGCTAGACTTGCTGCCTAGCAAGAACCAGGGTTCGGCATTCCTCTCCTTTCCAACTCCTGGGATCAAGTGTGCATACTACTATACCTGGCTTCTTTTACAAAGGTTCTGTTGGCAAAACCAAACCCCTTGTGGTTATGTGGCAAGCTTTATTCATTGACCTATCTCTCAAGCCCTTACTAGGACAAATGTTTTCATAAACTTGTATTGAAGTATAGCATCCATGACTCAGAAAAGCTTGGTGCAATGGACACAAATAAAATGATACTGCTGTGTAAAGCTGCTGCCACTATCAGTAACAGAATATGACAATCTGCATACCTACCCATCTTCAAAATGAGTGCAATTTTTAAAGCCAGGTGTGGTGGTACACACCTTTAATAATAGTACTCGAGAAGAAGTAGAGGTGAGCTTATCTCTGTGAGTTCATGACCAATTTGGTCTACACAGTGAGTTCTATGCCAGTCAAGTTATACTCTGTCTTTAAAAAATAGGAATGGATTTTTTAAATTTTTATTTGACTTAGAAACAAGGTTGTTTTACATGTCAATCCCAGTTCCCACTCCCTCCCCTCCTTCCCTACCACTCCTCCACCTAATACTGTATCTTTTACACATCCTTTCTGCTCCCCAGGGAGGGGGAGGCCTTTCATAGGGTGTCATCAGAGTCTATCATATGCTTTGGGATAGGGCCTAGGCCCACCCTAGTGTTTTGGCTCAGGGAGTATTCCTCTATATGGAATGGGATACCAAAGTCCACACCTATGCTAGGGATAAGTACTGAACTATTACAGGGGGTCCTGTAGATTTCCGAGGTCTCCTCACTGAAACCCACGTTCCCAGGGTCTGGATCTGTCCCATGCTGGTATCCCAGGTATCAGTCTAGGGACCAAGAGCTCCCCACTGTTCAAGTCAGCTGTTTCTGTCGGTTTCACCAGCTTGGTCTGGCCCCCTTTGCCCATCACTCATCCTTCTCTGCAACTGGATTCCAGTTCAGTTCAGTGATTAGTTGTGGGTGTCTGCTTCTACTTCCACCAGCTGCTGGATGAGGGCTATATAGGAATGAAATTTTAATAAAACATTTTAAAACTTTTATTCACTCTTTTTGGATTTCACAGCATGCATTCCAATTCCACTCATCTTTCTGTCTCTTCACAGCTGCTTGCCACCCTTGCAACCTTCTCCACTTAATAAAACATTAGACTATTTTACCTTAACACTTGACCGATGAGTGAGTTGAATTTTCCTCTTAACATCCTCAAGTTACATTTGACAAGGTTAGATTTGAAATGTCAACTTATAGTCTACATCAGCTAATACCCATAGTTGCTGAATTTGAGTAACAAGAGGCCGCCCGACTATAGGCAGGAAAAGACACCCTTTAACTGAAGAATTGAGAACAAGAGAAGGTAAGTATGGTTCTCAGATAATTTAAATGGTGCTTTTAAAATATATTTTTGTTGGGGTAAGCTGTTACTTAAAAGCATTGGTTTTATGTTTCATACTTGGTCAATAACTATAGCTAATATTTACTAGCCACTTACTATGTGCTGGGACAGTTTTCTGAGCTGGATAGGTTGTAAATAATTGAAACCATACTCTTCCTATTATCACATGAAGCATTTCCTGAAAGAGCTGCTTACTGTTCCTCAAGTTTCAGGTAGGATATCTCAGAGCTAAGCTTTGAACTTACCTCAGAGTTTGGTTTCTTAGATGCTAAAATCTATGGAGTAAGTCACAGGGTGTAAAGCAGTGGCAATCTGTATAATTAGTGATGAATAATAATGTTTCCTGGTAATTGCTAATGCTCATGGCATAAGTGGCAGAGATTCTGTGGGAATAATTTAATCAAGAGGCAGCATAATGGTATATAAACATATGAAAGGCATTTAACCTCTGCTTACTTATATGTTTTATATTAACTTACTAAGTGCTCACTACAAATCAGATAATGGCTTTGCTCAGAGTCCTGTGTTTTGGAATCTTAGCAGAGCAGCAAATGGAGCAGTCTAGTGAGGACAGGAGCTGCTGCTGCCTGCCCAGGAGCTGGGCAGCTCTGTGGAACCAACACTGTGGTTTTCTCTTGTGGGATTAGCAGATCCGTGCATCCAAGTTAGGAGAAACTCTCTTAGAATATCAAACCCACAGGGATGGAGAAGCCAGGTTGGCAAAATCCTGATGAAATAGGTTTTTTTTAACTATGCTAAAACTCTGTTCTAGTATGTCTACTAGTAGCTTTCCAACTCTTTTGACCATTAACTCCAGGAAACTCTAAATAAACCATGGCTAAGTAATTGCTTAAGTATAATTAGATTGAAAGTTTCCTAAAGCAAGACTTCCTCATTAATAAACTCTCATCTTTCACTCTCATCCTTTTTCCATTTTCTAGTCTGTGTTTTACTGCAGAAAAAGTCTGTTCAAGATCCAGAAATGTAGGTGTGTTTGTGTGGGTGGTGGTGGTGGTGTGTGTGTAGATTGGCTGGGATGAAACCTCAGCTGTGGTTCATAGGCATTGTTCACCTGTTTTTTTTTGAGCCAGGGTCTCTCATGGACCTGGAGTTCACCAAGTAGGATGGGATAATTGACAAAAGGATCTACCATCTTTGCATTGTCAGTACTCAGATGTTTCCACACTCAGCCTCTTTTACATGACATCTGGGGCTTGAAGTCAAGTCCTCAAGCTTTCAAAGCCACCACTTTATTGACTTCCCTGTCTCCCAACCCCACAAAGTGGTTTTAATGACCCAAGAAGAGTTCACTTTCTACATCGAAGGAGAGAATTCGAAGTGAAACAGCATATTTGCATGTAGAAAATCCAGTAGATTGTAGAATATGGATTAAGGCAAATTGATCCTGGTAGCTAAACCTCAGCTACAAGACTAGTGATGGATGATTTTAAAAGGCTAGAAAGGGAACTGGAAGGGCTTCAATTGATTTGACAGCAGAACTGGCTTCATATTGAGGGAGTATAGATAATTGTGTGGAATTTGGGAGAGGATGGGAAAGTAAACGTGGAAATAATTGTTGTGTACATAATTCAGCATTAAGATTTTGAAAGTACCAGCACTTGGGAGGCAGAGACAGGCAGATCTCTGTGAGTTCAAGGCCAGCCTGGTCTACAGAGTGAGTGCCAGGATAGGTTCCAAAGCTGCACAGAGAAACCCTGTCTCAAAAAAAAAAAAAAAAAGAGATTTTGAAAGTACAATAAATTCCTCTCATGCTCCAGAGAATCCTTCCCCCACAGCAATGGAATGACCTGTCCCTTCCATGTTACATTTCCTTCTTCCTGGGTTCTTGATTAAACGATCCTGATCAAAAGAATGTTCCTTTATCTTGCATGTCCTAATGACAGACTTTTAATGTTTTTTTAAGCACTTAAAAAGAATACTTTTCTATGAGGTGATGTATAAAATCCCATTAGGGAATAATTTAAAAAGAATAAGATCTTTGACCCCTATCAAATTTTATGTATAGAGGAAAGAATTTCTATGAAAAGGACACTGGCTTTAATGTAGTTTAAAGTTGAAATGCTGTTCAGATGGTTTAGAGAAGATGTGTTTTCCCTTTTCTGAGGACTGATTACTGTTTGCACTGTTTTGTAGCTGAGTGTAGAGTGATAGGAGACTCCCATGGAAACAAGGCTGCTTGCAGCTGAAACCAAAGATAGTCACAGCTATAAATCAAAAGTTCTTCCTGTCAGTTTTATTTGCTTTCTTTCCATCTTCTCTAACTTGTCTGTAAAAATAAATTAAATTTTCTGTAACATAACCTTCTCAAGTTCTAACCATCCGAGCACATAAAATCTGATAGTCTTTTTAGTGTACTTGTAGTGTTATATAGCCACTAATCCCCAGATATTTTTTGTCACCCACAAATGAAACCCAAACCCATAAAGCAATCATGTCTCTATATCTTGTTCCTCTAGTCTTACCAGTCATGGTCTACTTTTCTTTGTAAACATTTTTCTACTTTGGACATTTCAAATTCAGTGAATCCTATGACTGTATCTGTATTGGTGTCTTTCACTTAGCATATATTCTTCCTGGTTCCTTCACATTGCCGCATGTTAAGTACTTCTTTTCTGTCATTTCTGCTTTTTGAGTATTATAAATAATGCTATAATAAGCATGCTTGTACAGTATTTCTGTGGAGTCATGCTTTAACTCTCTTGCATGTACACTTGGGGTGACATTGCTGGGACCAGAGGACGATTATTTAGAAACTCCTAAATTCTAAATGGTTGGGCCATTTCACATTCCCACTAGTCATTTATGAGTTTTATTTTCTTTTCACTTCCACCTATCTTGTACAAAACTTGAAAAAATATAGGCAGAGAATAACAGACTGTGGAATGCTTGGCTCTAAATGTATATCAGTACCCTACCCACCTCCAGGGATCATCACCGAAGAAAGAGTAGAAGGTTGTGAGAGTCAGAGGTGGTGGATATCTGTAGTAAAATAGCACTTGCCAGACATACAAAGGCATTGCCCAGATGAGCTCACTTTGGCTGTGCCTGCATGCACAAGATGTGCACAGGGCCAAGTAAGTCACAGCATGGTCAGGAGAGTCATGAAATCTTATAATAGCCAAGGACCTATCGACAGTTGATGAATGCTGGGGATGGAGAGTAAGTTTTTTTTTTTTTTTTTCAGGGAAATATCCTGAAGAGTCTTCCCCTCATGCACATATAGGTGGCTCTAAGTAGAGTTTGTAGGTTTAGAAAAAAAGGAGAGCACTTGAAATTGTGAAGGAAAACCAGTGGTAGGGGTGGAGTTGGAGGGGAGGAAATGAGAAGTGGATTTGATCAAAATACATTATAGTCATGTATGGAATTCCTAAAAAATATATAAGTATCATTTGACTTTTGTTTTTTTTTTTTTTATTTTAAACCATTCTTCCATGTCAGCATCCTTATATTTTGGTGTTATTTTATCACCATTTCTTTCTTCCAGTCACACAAAATTGCCTGTTTTAAAAGCTAATTTATCTGTTTTTTTTAATGAGAAAAAAATCTTTTCCCAGTATTTCTCATCTGCCAATGGCAAATAATTGGTGTAGCATTTATCTATCGCTGCATGACAAATTATGGCCAAACTTAGCAGCTTAATTGAACAACCATTCATCTAGTATCTGTGGATTCAGATTACATACCTCTCTCACACTCTCTCAAGTCACATCAAAGTGTGTGCTTCACTGGGAGATATGCTGATGACAATTCTTAAATGACTGTTAGCAGGCTCCGTTTCTCACTGTTGATGGATGTGTAGTGCACTTCATTCCTTACCATGTGGAATTCTCTGTAGGACAGTTAATGGTACAGCAGTTCCTTCCTAAGAGTGAGCAAGAGAAAAGAGTAAGCATGGCATAAGTGACCATAGCCTTGTAGTGTCACCATACAATCAACATTTCATCATTTTTGTCATACTCTGTTTCTAAGATGGGCAATGCCCCATCCAAGCCACTCTCACAGGAAAGAGATATATGACAGCCGGAAGACTGGGAGATGGAGATCTTTATGTCTGAGCTTCAACAGTGCCTCTGACAATAGTTCTATGAAGAAGGAGAAAGACTTGTGGACAGAATCATGCAAGTGATTTAATACATTTAATATATTTTGATCTTTGTTTAAATATACTTAGAATATTTCCTACAGGATGTGGGTTTTCTAGGGTTTGAGTTACTTTCCAATACAAAAAAATAGGAGAAGCAGAAAAATACATCTGGAGAGAATTATGAATTTTGGTCTGTCTGTGCAAAGCCCATATTCTCTTCATTGTATGTATAATCCAATGGTGTTTCATACCAAGAGCATACAAACTTCTTTGACATCAATTAATAATAAAAGTTCATTTTCCATGGATACATTTCACTACACAAATACATGGAATCACTTCACAGAAAACAAGTTCCCCAAACTAAGAAGTATTATTCCAAAATATAAGTCTCTCTAAATATTCCTTGTCATTCTACTCTATTTTGCAAAAAAGAACAACAAACAACAAAAACTTATCTTACTTAACAAAGATAAATTGGCCCAAGCAACCTTCTTAATTTTTCTAATAGATTCCATAAGTTTGAAAGCGTGGAAAATTCTATATCACGTTCCCAAACTGTTTGCTCAATCTGTGAAGATTGATGCAAAGAGAAAAGTCCACATATCTTCTCTTCCTTAAACCCCACCACATGGTCTCATTAAGAGTTTATATTAGCAAGCCTTCCATCCTTCTGCTCTTGGTATGGAGGATCCAGGGCAGATATTTTAGAAAGCTAGTGACTTTATTGGCAAAATAGACTTTGGTTTTGTCTCAAGCTGTGAACTCTCACCAAAGTTCTTAATCCTCAAGAATGGACTTTCTGCTTTAGTCTACTGAGGTCAGGGGGTTATTGATTCTGTCACAGGAATATTGTTCTTGGTCTCAGTTGCACTATCAATTACTTGTCCTTCCCTGTGGAAGTGTCATAGTTGGTGTGACAGGCAGTTCTCTGAAATCATGAGGAATATCCACTGAAAAGGAATTTTACCTACAGTAGGAAGGTTTCTCTTTACTGCTACAGAGAACATGTTAAGTGTTTGACAATGCACAAGTCATGTTTTGCTTCTGGCATAGTTTTCCAAGGTATCCTGAATGTAAGAGCAACATGGGATCTGAGACAGCTTGCAGAAAAAGCATATTTCATTGAAGTATTTTATTTTGGATTAGATATTCATGCAAATTTTGAACTCTGATATGTGCTTGTTTTAATAGCTAATCAATGCTTTGCATTATTTATGAGTAAAATTACTTTAGCTTTCTTCCAGAAGCCTAGACTGAAAGTCATGTTGAGGCGGATACCCCATGATTTTCCCTGGCTGAAGGCACAGTTCTCCTAGGAACTCTGAGGAGCGTGATTTCTTTTTCTATCCCATGTGATAGGTATTAATATCCACTTTGGTAGCTGAGGGATAAAGAGCTACATAAACTCATAGAAATTGAAGACCATCTCTTTATACAAACAAATGTTTGATTTCCGTGTTAGAATGCCTACAAAGCTTCATGAAACAAGGCAGAGTCCAGAGAATTACGGAGTCTTCACTGCAGAAGACATGATAAGTGAGGGAATTCAAACACTTGCTCCCTTGAGAAGAAATCAGCATACATGAAGATGACTAATTTCTGAAGCAAGGCTTGAAGAAATTGAAGAGACCATTCATAGGTTTAGAATCGTGGCTCATGGGATTGAGGTGTTGCTGCAGGAGCTAGGTTTCTGCAAGCAAGTTTAGAAGCACACAGTATAGCCAATGAAAGCTATTCTGATTTCTTCTTTGCCATTCTTTTTTTCTTTTTACCTAAACTGAAATTCTTGTATGACTCTAGTCCTATTTTTATTTTTCTGAAACCACAAGACATAGAACTGGAGAAAGTGTGTGTGAGAGAGGTGGAAGGAGGGAAGGAGGGACAGCTATTTAACATCTTTCAGCCTCCTCAGTGTTTGCTAAGGAGCAAAATTTATTTGACCCATGGAGTGGGGCCAGCAAGAATGGATTCTTGTGTTCCAAAATACAGCCTACCTGTAAACTATTTATTATAAGGAGATGCTGAAATTGAAGCTGAGATGGACATTTTCTAAGCCCCTTTAAACACTGACTTATATATTTTGTTTCATGTAAAATCCCTCAATCTACTCAAGATTTGTGAACATACTGGTCTCTCTCTCTCTCTCTCTCTCTCTGTCTCTCTCTCTCTCTAAATATATATCTATATATCTATATCTATATCTATCAATATATATGTGTGTGCATGTGTATTCTCTTTCTCTCTCTCTATGTGTGTGTCTTAGTCATAAAAATATCTAAGCCCCATTTGTTTCATTTACAAAATAACAATTATTGTTCCCAATTTCCTGATATCCAAAGAATGATTTCCATGCATTGTTCTGGCATTCATACAAACAACATGCTTTATTTCCTTGTAGAAGTTGCCTTGTTTCCAAACACCTTTTCTTAAGGAGATGATGGAAATATCTTTTTGTTTTCTCTGTTGTCTTCAGTGTGTGACTTTCACTTACATGGCAACAAAGGACTAGCACACTGTTGCTAGGCATCCTTTGGTATTGCCTCTCCTACTATGTTTTCTTGCATCTCTCAGTGGTTTAGATTGAAATCCCATCACAGTCTTGACTGCTAACTCAAGAATTTTGTTGCTTATGGTATACTAGTTTATTAGTATCTCATTTTGAGTTAGAAATGACCTTGGTGACTTTTGTTGTTCATGAGTCTTTCTTTTACATTTAGTGATACATCATTACTCTGACATAGAATAGCTACTTTTTACTATAAAATTCAAATGCATGCCTTCAAAAACATTATAATTTACTAATCACCTGTACTGAATCTCATAAATTGGAATCTTTTTTCTGACGTACATTTTTTATTCAAAATTATCTTAATGAGATAGATCTACTTAAGTAAAAAAAATCTCCAGACTTGCATGCAAATATAGGGCATAACTGCAGATTTCTGTAATATGACCAGGTATTTTCAGTATCATGTAGCTATATTTACTTCATTTTTATAAAATAGCTCATCCCATAGTTCCTGCATTTTGAATTATATACTTGTATATCAAGATAAATACACATTGATATCCATAGAGCATGTATCTGTATCTGCCTTCCATGTGTTTGGGACCCAGGAGTCTATCTGTGAATCTTCCAATGGTCATTTGGTTTGTTGCTAGTTTAGTGCTATCTTTAGTGATAAAGAGTGTGTATTTCTTCTAGTGTTCACTGTGCAGAAAAGTCTCTAGTCCAAATACTTAGATGTAGAGTTGTTGCTCAGCAGGAAGCTATAGGTGTGACTTTAGTAGAGAATGCTTAGCAGTGGCATACTGTGGATAATGATCACACCCATTTTGTGTGAGAACTTCATTGCTTCACATTACTTTCCTTTAGTCTTCTATATTTACATTTTTACAAACAGTACACATCATATTTATCCCAGAGAAGGTATCTATTAGTTTTGGGGAACATCTATTCTTACAGTATTATATTGTTTTATAAACAGGTACACAGGATGCATTTTTTTTAATCATTGAGAACATGATTGGTTTTGATGATGATTACTTGTGACTTTAAGAGTACTTACAGCTATCAGAGAAACAAACCAAAAACAGCTAATGTCCCCATTCCTAGGTTAAATGATTACTTTGTGTATTTGATATGATGCTCACATTATAAACTATTTACCAAGAAGTCCCAAATAAACAACTAAGTTGGGGAGGAAGATGTGAGTTCCATTACAGAAATTTAATTCCCTCTTTTTGCTGTAATAAAACTATATGGTGACTGCGGAGGATTCTTGAATTGTAAGATGAATGGCTGTGATTTTTATGGAGTGTTGATATTTAAACAGAAGCAAGGCTCTAGAAAATAAAGGTCTTTTGCTCTCTGGAGAGCACCAGTTCCTCCTGGAAATTATCTGTTTCTGAAATGTGTGATGCATCCTCATGTCCCGGTGAACTGTGAGGCTCAGTGGTCCTTAGAGCCCACGCAGCAGCAAAAAACAATTTGCTTCAAACAGGCACAGTTCAATTAGGAAGCACAATATTTTGATTAGAAAAATATTTCTCCCATGTGGCTCTAGTCTTCAGATACACTGGCCCAAATTTGCTTTTCTGTAGTATGAAATGGAACTTCCAGTGTTCTCTTGTTTTCAGGGGTTTTAAAGCTTCTTTCACACATGATTACCCTTGTAGACCAGTAAACTACATTAAAAAGTCATCATGCTCTATCAGCTAAATTTTATGAGTTCTCAGCACATAAATGAACACACAGAGATATACATGTATGTGTGAATATTATGAACAGAGTTTCCCCTCAAAAGGCACACCTGTTTTGCAGAGTCTATAAATTGAGTACACTTCAGAATTGTGACAATGGGGATTTTGCAGACTGAGAGATCAAATTATCTTGTGCTACCTTTGGTCACTCAATAGCCAATTCTCACCCATGCCTAAATCTGACTTAACTTCTCTTGAATTTTAGATAAAATTCTTGTAACTGTATAGTTAAGCTTGACATGCTTATCTTCCACCATCAAAAAGGAACAAAACGTTGGCAGTATCTGAAAACTATAACACAGTTCAGGATTTTCTATCTACATACCAGGTATCACCAAATGTATACGGTAATTGCACTGGCTATGACAATATAGGTGAGGCTACCAGACAAGGAGAATGCTGTGGAGATACAGAGATGAATAGAAATGAGTTAACAAATTAAGAGAGAGCTAGCCAAATAAGAAGCCTTAGCCATTGACCAGATCAAATGGGTTATAATTAATACAAGCCTCTGTCTGTTTTATTTGGGACTAAGGGGCTGTGGGACAGAAACTTCCATCTAAAATAGCCAACTGTTACTGGTTGGAAGGAGACACTAATACTTCCATTTTATGAAATAAGCTCTATTTCTGTGTTCTGAATACCGATCCTTACATGCATATGTAAATGTAACTCTCACACCTCATCAAAAAGGCTCCTTTATGCAACAGATGGAGATGGTTAAAGAGATCAACAACTGGTCAAAATGCAGAAAATGAGTGACTGTGAGGAACCCAACCTCAATTGATGTATCTATAACACAACCCCTACTTCTAAGGCTCAAGAACAATCACGGAAGATGGGGTGGAAAGACTAAGTGGCAGAGGAACAGGGATGCTGTGAGTTAATTTCTTCTATACATGAAAGGGATGCTACACACATGAAATTTCAAAGATATGTTTACCTAAACAAGACCTGTACAACTACAATGCCAGTGAAATGCCAGTGTGGATTATGAGAAGAAGATCTATGTGCAATTAGTGGCTTCTGAGAGTGGAAGAATCAGTGTTCTTCAGAGATGAGTTCCCTGACAGGTTATCCAATCCCAAGTGGTCATCCCTAAATACATGTACATATGAGCAACATTAAATGGACACAGCAGGTTTTATGAATGCACATATGCATGTGTATGCACATATATGTACACCAGAATAATGAAAGAAGAGTGAACGGGGAACATGGGAAGATTTGGAGGGTGTAAGGAAGGCATGGAAGTGATATATAAACAATGTACTCACATATGAAATTCTAGAGAAAATTTAAAGCAAAAGAGACAGAGAGAAAGGAAGAACACAGGGAATGACAAGGTAGTAACAGTACAGCTGATATGCAGAGAAAAACAGCGAAAGAAGCAGAAAGACTGTTTGCAGGTTTGTGAACATGTGTTCCCTGCATGAACTTTTGATTAGGGAGTTGCTTGTACTTTGTCTTGGCTCACTTTTTGAGATGGGAACTAGCTATACAGTCCCTGTTAGATTTGATTTGGGGATTCTCTTGCCTTAGCTGCACAAGAGTCAGTATTATACACATACATTTCCAGACCTTGCTTCTATATGCTGTTTTCAAGGACAAAAACCTTATAAAAGGTCGGGAGGGATGCTTTTTCACATTAGAAGATATTCTTTTCATAGCCTGTGCTTCTTTTCAGGGGAATAAACCTTGGAACTCTATGTTAAAAATAAAGATTGGTTATGCAAATATGAAGATCTGTTACCTGAGGAACATATTGCAGTAAGCTGTTTTTCACCAGATTAAAGACCTTACATTTATCATTATAGAAGCTAAGCACACAAGTCGTCTTTTAAAACTGCTGTCAAGTACTTAGTGATGAGATAGCCCCTGAATCCCTGCATGCTTCAAAAGCCTTCTATGTTCCTTCCTAATGCTGCTCAATAGCCTTACATGTTTTACTTTTCTTGTTTTTTCCCTTCTTTTATCTTTTGAGATTATAATTACATCATCCCCCCCACTTCTCTTTCCTCCCTCCAAACTCTCCCATATACCTCTCCTTGACCTTTTTCAAATTCATGGCCTCTTTTTCTATTAATTATTGTTACCTACATAGATTTAACGTGCTCTCTCTCTCTCCCTCTCCCTCCCCCACTCTCCTGGTTACAACATGCTCAATGTTTATTGTGTTCCTTGCTGGTTAACTAGTTTATTTACTCTTCCATAAAAGTCTCATAAACAAGACTCTCTTCTTCTTTTTTTTAATCCTCCTTGTTCTTAGGCTACCACCTTAGTGAAGGGTGCAGTCCAGTCCTGAAGTGTGTTGCTCATATTGAGCTACAGTTGGCTAGAGCTTCACTGCACAAGCCCTGACTGGCTCTTCATGGTGAATTAGTTACTTCTGGCTTCCTCTCTTTGTTACCTTAGCATGCCTCCGAATGATACAATGAATGAATTTCATAGGTGGGGCCATCTCTGAGCTCTAAATGCAGACTTCTTCTCGATTGCAGTCCCAGACATCCAATATGTCAATGGTTGTATCTAAACAGACTATTTTTAAATTAGCGACCAAGAGTAAGAAACTGTACTATGGAAACAGCAGATCCCAAACATCACGAGCTGACACAGCATAATTCAGGGCTTCATCTCCACAGATTTGCTCTTATCTTATACCTTTTGACAATTTCATTTCCAACAGCATTGTTAAAAAAGTAACGTTTCAGATTCTTTGGTGTTTTCGGCATTTCAGTTGTTTCGGTGTTCTCAGGAGGCCTTTGCTCATTGGTATGTACTGCGGCACTTGATGTTTCCTAATGAATAGACTTTAAAAGGCACTCCTAAGCAGTTTCTGTAAGGTTTGATAGTAAAATTTGAATAGGACATGACCCAAAAGGCATTTATAGTCATTATATTCTCTGATTCTGTCCTGGGCATTCAGTTTTTATGTCTTGCTTAGGTGGTGGCTTTGTAGTATCTTAAGGAGCAGAATACACGGAGTGTGAAATTAGTATTATCAAATATGTATATATGCTCTCACATGTTTCAGATATCTGCTATCTTATTTGAAATATCAGACATTATTGCATCTAAGGCATAATATGTTTATTATTATTGTTATTATTATTATTATTGAGATCTGTCAGGAGTAGTGTTAGTTGGCCGCTCAGTTATTTTGTAATTTGCCCGAGTTTGAAAAATCAGAATTAGCCACTCTCCATGGTTCCTTTGTAAGAGCCGTTTAAAGGCATTTGTCCATTTTATGACAGTTAACCTCGTCTAATTTCATTAAACTTATATAATTGTGAACTCACTTTACTGAGTTTAATAAACCAGACTTAGATGCAGTAGAGTAAAACGGAAGTGAAAGTGAAAATATTTCTATTGACACTTTAGGTTTCTAAACTTCTCTACTCTAGCCAGTTGTGGTTGGTGATTTGCATTTCTGGTCATAGAAAACAGAGTTCTGTGGTAGGAAGACCTCAAGTTACAGGATAGTATGAATATACAACAAAAAGTGGCCAAGAAAATGAAACTAGATAGGCCATAGGCCTAGGGGAAAACTTGCCACTATTATTCTGCTAAAGGACCATACACATAAAGTGATTCGTGATGTTATTGCTAAATCCATAGTTCAGTGCATGGCCCAATCATTTTTAGAACAGCTTCTTCATGCAATAGATGGGAATCAGCACAGAGGCCTACAGTTAGACAATGTGAAAAGAAAGAGAAACTTTGAAACACTCAGTGCTAAATGCGATGTTAGCATCAAACCCCTGCCCTCCAGACTCAGGCAGAAGAGGAAGTGGCAAGATGGTTAGAGCCAGGAGTGATGAATGACTCAAAGGAAACAGCACCTTCCAGACAGAACAGTGCTGATGCACATATGAACTCGCACAGTCTGTGACAGCAGGCACAAGACCTGCACAGGGTCAAGTAAGACAAAAACCCAGCACTGAGAAGGGGAAGTCCACACAAAATCCCATCCCTGAAACACGAATCTGTTTGTAATTGATACCTGCTGTGAATGGTGGTATCAGTTTCCTCCTCAACCAAGTGTCATAGAGTGTGCCACCAGCACTCCTGGCGAGGTCATGGTATCCAGAACTCCATGTTATTTTTTGTGGGGGGACTTTATTTCACTTTGGCTTATTTTGTTATCTTAATGACTCTTTGCTTTTATTTTTATTTTGTTTTTATTCTTCTTGAGAAAAAGAGATCAAGTGTGTGTGTTTGTGTGTGTGTGTGTGTGAGACAGAGAAAGAGAGAGAGAGAGAGAGAGAGAGAGAGAGAGAGAGAAGAGAAAGAGAGAGAGTAGGTATGGGAGGAAAGGATCTGGGAAAAGTTGGTGGAGGGAAAAACATGTTCAATATTTTGTGAAAAAAGCACACACACACACACACACACACACACACACAAACACACACACACACACAAACACACTTCCACCTGTTCCAAATGTCTGCTAGCTCATTGGGAGATCTGGATCGTTATTCTGTCTATGATTAATCTGGATTTGGTCCAAGTACTTGAGAGGCAGAGACAGGCAGATCTCTTTCATTTCTAGGCCAGCCTGGTCTACACAGTGAGTTCCAGAACAACCAGCACTCTGGAGTGAGACCCTGCCTCAACAAATGAAACCAAAACCTTAAAAACTAAAGCAAATAAACAATAAAACCAAAAACAAAGACCAAGACTCAACAAAATAAGGGCCCCCTCTACCCTTTGTTTTGTCCATGCAGTGACCGCCTTTTGAAAGAAAATAGAGGGTCTCCTTTATGTGGTCCATCACATATTTCAGAGTGTTATTTATTTATTAGCTATGTTGCCTGTCTCATGTTTCTGAGTGTTAATTAATTAATTTATTTATTTATTGGTTGTGTGGTCTGTCATTTATTTCAGGGTGTTATTATTATCTATTTGTTATGTGGCCTGTCACTTCTTTTAGTGTGTTATTTATTTATTAGCTATCTTGTCTGTCACTTATTTCAGAGTGCTATTATTATTTATTTATTAGCTATCTTGTCTGTCACTTATTTCAGAGTGTGATCATTATTTATTTGTTATGTGGTCTGTCGCTTATTTTCAGTCTGACAATACTACTCTCCTAGTACATTTTAAACTTAACATTTCCTTTTTTGAAGATTTTAAAAGATATGTCCTTTCTAATTTGGGTATTTTGTGGCTGATTATAATCTATTTTATGATGTTTAAAAGTGTTTTCTGGTTATATTGTTGATGTCTGTCTGTTAGAGAAAAATTTGAATACTAAAGAAAGCAGTTTAAAAGGGAATGAGACCATATGCCATTTCCTTGTAATTCCTGGAGTGAATGCTCTTTGGTGTCTAAAGAGAAGGGTGGTGTCTTAACATGGTGACATGGATGCTCATAATGCAGACTCCCATGAGATTCCTGCTGCACCAACTATTCAAATGCTCTCTACTTTCTTTGTGTGTGTGCATGAGGAAGCTATAAGCATGTTTGCATATGTGAGTGCAGTTGCACCTAATCTGTCTGCCTGGGCAAGCCCCCAGGATCTTCCTAGTGCACTCCAGAGCTCAGGATACAGGCTCCTTCAGCAAAGGTTGACATTGACTAGTTCCAAGAGATCCTCACTCAGGTTTTACAAAGCAAGCCCTTTGCCCACTGAGTCATCATCTCCCCAGATACCATTTTAATATCTGATAATCAGATATTCTGATGTCACTCATGTTATGAGTTTGCCTCTTCTCATATAAGAGCCTTTCAGTCCCATCATTCTTTGTTTGTGGGTTTTCTCGTGGGTTTTTTTGTTGTTGCTGTTGTTATTGGTGGTGGTGGTTTTCCTTACTGTCTTTAGGATAGCCTTAAATTCAGGGCAACCCTAATGCTTCTTCCTCTCAAGGACTGCAGCTATAGATGAGAAGAACCACCGTGTTCCAATCTTCATACTTCCCAATCAATTCACCGTAAGTCCCTGCAGATTTTACAGAAAGACATGCAAGGGACACACAGCAATTTATGGCTTATTTCATATGAAACACAGAAACATTAAATGATTTTGCATACTTTCCCTGATGGGGTTATTGATAGATGATTATGAAAATTGAAATCCACTAAAGTATGTTTTTAAATTTGGATATTTTGAATTAAACTTGGTTAGGATTTAGGGTGAGTACTCTGCGATGTGTTCCTCATTCAGTTCCCACAGGAAAAGTATGATAATTATTTTTCTGTAGGTATTGCACAAAAGCATCTTGTAGTGACATAATACTAAGACCTACATTCTTTTGCAAGTGACAAAAGCAAAGCAGTGTGTAGGAAAGACATTTCTTGACATGTGTAATGACAAGACATCAACTAATTGTCACAGTGCCAGAACAGTTAGAGTGACTGATAAATTGATGTCAGCCTATTCCACAGAATTGATTTTTAGATGGAAGAACTCACCTCCATTATGCACAGAAAGCAGGTCTCTAATTCTAAGCCCAACTTGCTTATAAAAAGACCAGAGACATATGGTGTGATGAGGAAATGTCTTACTGTGGGATCTGAGTTTAAAAAGCACAGGATTAGGTAAGAGTAGTTGAAAGGTAATGCTTTCTCTATGACTAACTTGGCATTTTCCGCAATTGCACTATGAAAATGTATTGCTTCTTGTAAAATGGAAGTTATTATATTTTCTGACTGTACCCATACATAGGACCTAAATATTTAATCATTATTTAAATATCTGATGAATATAGAGTTCTGTTCATTGCTACTGACAAGCTTTATGTTTTAATACCTAATCTAGGCAGGCTAGGAGGAAAAGAACTTCTACAACATGATGATTTGAGAGCAGAACTCTAAACAACTCTTGTAAAATGTGGACTATCCTGGGCTTGTACTATTTGGAGTGACTCAAGGTGCCACAAACCCCAAAACAATTGGAGAAAACTAAATTATGCCCAGTTATGATTCATTTTTCTAGCTATCACAAATTGGTTACTTGAAACCCCTTTCTTTCAATTCTTAGCTGTTTAACATTGAGGCACAACTGGTAAAATATCATAAAACTATGCCTTAAACATTTTTAGGTACCTGCAAGATGGTTCAGTGGGTTAGTGCATTCATCATCAACCTTGATGACCTAAGTTCAAATATGAGACTCCACATGATGGAAGGACAGAACTGAGATGGAACTACACTGCTTGGTGACCCAGAACCTTAGTCTAGATATCCCCAGGGACCAAGGGTAAAACTGAATGCTATGGTTCTAAGCAAACAAACAACAAAAACACAACAATGAAACGATTCCTAATGATGTTCTGCTGTATTTATAGATCCTTGTCATGTTCAGTTGTCATCAGAGAAGCTTCCTTCTGCAGTAGATGGGAAAATGCAGAGACCCACAACCAGACAGTAGACAGAGAGTGAGAGACCTAGAAAAACTCACCCCTAAATGGGTGTCTTCATAAAGTCCACCTCCCAGCTCAGGGAACATCGTAGAACACGAGGCAGACGGAGTTTTCTCTGCATATATATTATGGCATTCAGTTTACTTGTTATGGGATTCCTTAGTTTGTGAACACAGCAGTCTCTATTTCCTTTTACCTTCTCTGTTGGGCTCTTTTCCTTCCATTTGTTTTTCCAATTATGATAGGCTAGTTTTTGTTTTATCTTATTATCTCTTAGAAGCATGTTTGAAAACAGAAATGGCTTGATCCAGATAGGAGGAGAGGCGGCAAAGAACTGGAGGAATTGAAGGAGGGAAACTGTAATTAGGGCATATAATGTAAGGAAGAAATTCTATTTTCAAGAAAAGGGAAAAAACAATGTCAAAAATGTATTAGCGTCTGCATTTTCAAACACACCCTAATTCAGGATCAAGATCAAGATCTGTTATGATCCTGAGTTAAATCTGCCCCCTTTAGTGCACGTGTTGAGTGCATGTGTTGAGTGCACGTGTTGAGTGCACGTGTTGAGTGCTTGGTACATACTCCTATTATTTTGGTCAATTCTGTAAACTTTAGGAGGTAGGATCTAGTTAGAGGTAGTGCATCATTGTGGGTAAGCCCTCGAGATGTCTTGTTCCTTTTCTTGCTTCTTGTCTGCCATGAATGGAAAAAGTTCTTCTGCTACATGCCCCTACTGCCATGAACCCAAGAACATGGTACTATGGGTTGAATGCTGTAAAACCAGGATCCAAAATACATCTTGCCTTTAAAAAATAATTAATTCATTTATATTTTAATTGAAAATGGATTTTTTTTTCTCAATATAATATGTAACGTGAGGTTTTCTCTGGCCCGGCTAGTTCCTACTGTCCTTCTCTTCCCCAAATAAAATAAAATAAAATAAAATAAAATAAAATAAAACAAAAACCATCACATTGAGGCTGGACCAGGCAACCCAACAACAGGAAAGGAGCTCCAAGAGAAGGCACAAGAATCAGAGACCCACTTATTCACACATTTGGGAGTTCCATAAATTACAAGCTGAAAGCTATAGTTTGTATGCAGTAGATCTTGTGCAGGCCTTGTCTCTGTGCTTGCTTCTTGAGTCTCTGTGAATTCCTGTGGTCCTCACTTTGTTCAGAGGGTCTTGTTCTCCTGATGCTCCCTATTCCTTCTGACTCCTATATTCTTTCTGCTTCCTTTTTTAAAGGGGTTTGCTAAGCTCTGAGAGGAGGGATTTGATGGAGACATCCCACATAGAACCGTGTGTTCCAAGATCTCTCGGTCTCAGTCTGTCTGTCTGTCTGTCTGTCTGTCTGTCTGTCTGTCTGTCTGTCTCTCTTTGTGTGTGTACATTGTATTCGTGTGGTGTGAGTGTGTGTGTGTGTGTGTATGTGTGTCTGTCTGTCTCTGTCTCTCTTTCTTTCTTTGTGTGTGTGTGTGTGTGTGTGTGTGTGTGTGTGTGTGTGTGTATTGTATTTGTGTGGTGTGAGTGTGTGTGTGTGTATTGTATTTGTGTGGTGTGAGTATGTGTGTGTATTGTATTTGTGTGGTGTGAGTGTGTGTGTGTATCTCTCTCTCTCTCTCTCTCTCTCTCTCTCTCTCTCTCTCTCTCTCTGTGTGTGTGTGTGTGTGTGTGTGTGTGTGTGTGATCTCTGGTTGTGGGTTTTTACATCTGTTTTTATCTGCTGCAAGCAGAAGCTTCTCTGACTATGACTGTATAATACACTAAATCTTGCCTCCTTTATGTTGTTTCTCCTGCATTTTGGTCTCAGCTATGAGAAGATCAGTAATATAGGACCCTAAGTGGATCATCCAACCTGGAAGAACCTCCACTGAGAGTAGTGTCTAATGGAGTCTTCTGGATTTCTCTTTATGACATTTGGGCTTTCACAGTAGTAAGATATATTCTGTATTGAATTAAAAGGGGACATTTTGATAGTCACCTCCACCTCCTTTTGGCTTTCTTATTTACTTCATATGAGTCATCAATGTAAGTCAAATTAATTGTCCATATCAGTGGAGTCCACATGCTTGAAATATCTATGTGATGAAGATGGAATAATTTCATTTACTACATGACTCACATTGAGAGTTTGTATGTGACTGGGGACAGGTGTTTTAATAATCAGCTTGAGAGGAAAATGGTGGGGGTGTGCAATGAAGTGACCCTGTTAACCTGCTATTTGTGCAGAAGATACTAACAACAGAGGTTTTCATGTTAGTTTAGGGCAATACATAATTGCTTGTGACAAACTTTGAACTGGGAAAGATCATAAAAATATGCCCCTTGAGTGACTGGACAGGAAGGAGAGCATGGCAAAGAGACATTGAAATTAGGAATTAGGTTCTAGGCACTGTCAGGTGTGCACTCCCTCTTGCCATGGGCCTCAGCTTAGACCAGTCCTTGGTTGGCCACTCCCACAAGCTCGCAGCCACTGTTGCCCCAGCACATTTTGCAGGCAGCACAGGTTGTAGATCAAAGGTTTTGTGGTTGGGTTGGTGTCTCACTGGAAGCCTTGCGCGGTTATAGAAGATGACCAGTTTAGCCTCTGTATCCTCAATTACCAGGAGTTACCCTCATACAACATTCCAGGAAGTTTTCACAGCACAAGGCTTCCACATTGAACCTCCAATGTCTCCCAATTACAGTCGTCTCTCCCAGTACTCTCTCCCTCTCCAGCCTGATCCCTACCAGAAGCTAGGTTTCCCAGAGAATCAAACAGGACTGGCGCAAAAGCAAATGGAATGATTTCTACTGGCATCCTGCTATCCTCATAGATGAGTGTCCAGCCCGATCATTATCAGAGAAGACCCCTCCAGCATCTGATGGGAGCAGATATAGAGACCTATAGGTGATCATTAGGCAGGGCTCAGGGAACTCCACAGAAGAGGGGGAAGAAGGATTGTAGGAGCCAGAGGGGTCAACTATATGGCCTGTGTAATAAATTAAGCAGGATTCATAGGGGCTTGCAGAGACTAAAGTAGCAATCATGAAGCCTGCATAGGTCTGCCCTGTGTCCTCTGCATGTAAGCTGTGGTTGTTTAGCTTGGGGTTTTTGTGGGACTCCTAACAGTGGGAGTGGGCATGTGCCTCATTCCTTTGCCTGCTGTTGGGACCTTTTCTTCCTACTGAGCTGCCTCTTCTAGCCTTGATATAAACATTTGTGGTTAGTCTTATTGCATCTTGTTATACTGTGTTGGTAGAAATCCTTGTAGGTCTGCTGTTTTCTGAATGGAGACAGACAGAAGACAGGTGGATCTTGGGGAGAGGGGAGGTAGAGGACAGAACTGGGAGGAGTGGAGGGAGGGGAGGCTGCACTCAAGATGTATTGTATGAGAGAAGACTAATTTTTTTTAAAAAGAAAAATATAATTAGGGTCTACTGGGTATGTGACAAACCTTTCTTTGATTTTAACTTAGGAAATGTGTCTACATTTCTTTCTGTTCATTTTGTTGTCCATTGGCTATTTCTGGGACTTGTGAAGAACATCAGAACTCTAAGTATTTGTGGTCAATGAGAGGCAAAAATATAACGTATGGAGAAACACCCACAGAAAGTCATGTGAGAATATTCATTCACATGCTGCTTTGCAATTTTTCCACCAATGACAGGCCATATACAGTGCTCAACTCATAAGATTATGACAGAGCTGAGAAATTTCCATTGCCTAGCAGAGTCACAGCTATCCTATCATGATGGCTTGACACCCATCACTCACAAGTTCCTGGGGAATCTGCTATAAACCCACTGTGCTTCTACTCTCAAATGCACAGTACATGCATTCATGTGTAAATACACAGTAGCTGATAGAGATAACTATTACTAGCTTATGGATTTACTACACCTTTTTATCACTTCAAAGTTTAGTTCTTCAACTTAGAAAATGCAAATTTACTGTGAGACATTGTGCCATGTTTTGTTGTCAGCAACCTCATTCATCTTGTGTGTACTGTATCTCTTGATTAAATCAGGATGCTGTCTCTAGTGACTGACCAGAGTCCCTGGGCTCCAGTAAGCACATTTAGGATGCTTGCACTACAGCAAGGTTCCTAGCCCATGTATGCATCATTTCAAGGCACAAAGCTATATTACGGAAATAAGACAAGAGAGTGTGGATGTGTATGTAAGAAGCTAGACACGCATAAGTAAGAAACATCAAATTCCTTTCTCCATACACCTTGAAGATCCTTCTATTTCATTTTGGTTTATGTATCTGCTGACATTTTAGAAATCAAAGCCAAAAGCAATTCATCCAAGAAGCAGCTCAAGGCAGATACCTGTTTCCAAACTCAAACTTGTGTTTTAATTTTTAGTCAAGAAAGAGTGGCATATAGTGACTACAGCTAGACAATGATTTTACTGCAACCTTAGAGTCAGAATAACCTAGGTATTTTGTTGAGAATTCATTTCCTTTGGATCCTTGGTCAGCACAATCCTGTTCTCAACTTACACCTGAGGTGAAACAAATACGCATTCATTTTGAGTTGGCCTCATAAAATTCCTAATGTTTAGTCTGGATCTATAACTAAATCCTACGTACAAATTTTCCATTTCATGAAGGCTGAGAAAGAAATGTTAATAAAAAACAGGCAGAGACAATACATGGCATAGTTTTCATTCTAGACATTGCTGTTATATGTTGTGAGCTGATTTCAGATGATGATGAAGGAAAGTGTTTCTTGGGTTGCTCCCATCTGTCTTCTTAAGCTCTTTAGCTTTCCTGTGCTACATACAGGCAAATATTTACCCTGTATGTCTCTTTTCTCCCCTCTAGCCCCAAAGGTGACTTCTTTGTAGGCATTGCCTGGTAGTTAATGACTGGCTACTTTAAGGGCCTTGGGCTTTGCCTCTGGCCCTTAACCAGCATCTCGTTAACTGGCAAGATGTGTTTCCCCTTTGTTTCTTACTTTTTTATATTCTTAATAGAACAGAAGGTACCTTGGCAGAGGCAGACAATGTTACCCTTTCAGCATCTCATTTGTAAATAACCCTGTTATGAGTAATAGGAAGTGATCCAGCTGGTTGTAAAAAGACACACGTTTAATGGGCAACTCCTGGTGGACTAATGGTTTTGCTGGAAAAAACATTGCACCTGCAGGACACATTGCTCCTGTGTTTGTTCTGAACATAATGAGCCTGCGTTCAGGCAGAGATGTGCACACGCCTCTCTGGGAGTTATAAACCTTGAAATATACAAAGGGAAAATTTTGAAAAACAAATCTAGCACATTTTTCTCCCTAGAGGCAAGCACTATTCTGTCAGAGCATCATTCTTTCTTACAGTTCAGTAATTCCAGGTGCTGGCTAGAGAGCTTTTATACACAGTGTAATACCTCTTTAAAAATTTACGCAGGGCCCATACAATTTATGAATATAGTGTGGGAATATGGCCATTGTTACCTTTTATAGTCATTACCTTTCTGCCTTTCTCTGACACTTGAAGAGTATATTGAATATCACAGCTTATGGCATTTATTTAATCAAAATTCAGTTGCTTTTTAATGGGAAGTCCTAATGTTTTATGCTTATTTAATGCAACTGAATAAATGTTTCTGGGGCAATTACCACAGTGATGTATTTATTTCATATAGAGCTAATATCCTTGAAGCCAGGTTCTATGTCTATATTGTTATCTTATTGTCACATCACAGCTCTGTGACTGCTGTCAGCTACTATAACATGGTAGTTAAGGACACTAGTGCAATTGATAAAAATGACAGAATCTCTAGTTTGGTGGCTTGAGAAAGTAACAGCTTTTCTGTGTCTTGTTTGTTGTTTTGTTTTGTTTTATTTGTAGATTTTGAGAAGCTACAGCATCTACTTCAAGATCACATGAGTAGGAAGGAAGCTTCCAGGTGAGAGTTCTGGTTTGATTTCTCCATGACCTATGATTTTGTATCTTTAGCAGTATGGTCTCATCAAGTTCTAGGTTACAAAGAACAATTGCAACAGCCAGCAATCTACTTATACCTGTTACTGGGCTTTCTGCTTGGTAGATTTTAAAGAGTTATTGGCCTTATCATATGAAGGATAAGTTTATACTGAATATCTGATTTTTCTCATCCTGGTCCCTTTCTTTGACAATTCCTGACAAACAATCACAGTTGAAAGTTTCCTGGAAAACAAATGGGTTCCTAAAAACAGATTCTATCATCATCATACATACTATTATAAAAATCAAAATTCATTCATTGTAATGAAGATACTGAGCTTCATTGAGAATTTTGCAGTAATTTTAAGTTAAGCATCTTGAAGGTTGCATGGCTGATCTCTCTCAACTTCCATACCCGTGTACTCAATGAATGACATTTGATCCATTATCTACCAGAATTAAGACTTTTCACACCTCTGAAATCTCTGTAAATCTAAGATGAAAACTAGTCTTTAGGGGCTTACTCCAATCTTAGATCATTTTGCTTGGGCATTTGGGGGAAAGAAAATGATTCAGAGTGATAAAAAAAAAAACAAATTCTTTCATGACAATGTAGGTGGTAATCTTGTCTAGAAAAATGACTTGTGGCTAAGATTGATCTGTGGTAAGTATTTCAAGGACCTAATCTCTGGGGCTTTTCTTGGAGCCACTGTTGCTAGTGTTTTGCTCTTGCTGTTGGCCATGGCCCTTCCTTCCCCAAAGGATGAATTCCTTGCTGTTTTTCTGGAACTTAAATTTCAGATACAGTTATAATTGTACTCTTTATTTTATACTTTCTTTTGTTCTGTCTCATTAAATCAAATCTTGATGTTAAATTTGTCCTAAGACACTTGTCTTAGTCCCCTTATCATTGGTCTATTTAGTATGTTTCCTTATAATTGTAAAAACTTTCTGGAGTGTTAGTGTATAGTTTAAATTTAAGGAAGTCCACATATTTTAATGGAAATATATATTATGCTTATTTCTATTTTTCATAATCAAATAACAGATATAAAGGTACTATTTCAAGATTATCCTTCCAACAGTTTCAGAATTTCAAATTTAGGACTATAAAGCATGCTGCATTTGAAGGGTCACAGTTATAATCTTAGCTCACATTGTGTGCCTTTGTGCCAAAAGATAATTTTATTTCCATTTAAACTACAGTGTTAAGAACTACAAGGTAAATTGTTTACTCACAATAGTTATATGTTAATTATAGACAGCAGTAGAGTGCCAAACTGAAGAAAAGACTGATTCATGGCAAAAGGCGACTGAAAATATGAAAAGGAATGCAGCATCCACGTCTTCAAATGTTCCCCATTTAGTTAATTTATCATTAGAAAAAAACACAAATAAAACACAGCCAGCTTTGCCTAATGGACATCGTGATAATAAATTAATTCTTACTGAGTGTATTTTATTCTGTCATTTTCAGAGGGAAATGCACCAACCCAAGATTCTTAAATAACCATAATTAGATTACTTTCTCCACCTTTCTAACAAGCCTTTTGAAACAGAGGCCTTCAGAAGTGATGGGAATGGGGCAGAGGCATGGTCCCCAAAGAGAAGGCTCTCTCTAGGTGCCTTTTTACAAGAGTTCAGGGGAACTGGGTAATTGGCACAAAGCCACATGATTCAGGAAGTTGCTGTGATCACTCCTGGCTCCTCAAACAAACACTTTTCTTTCTCCTCATTGGGACAAACTGAAATTTCCAACAGTGGTGAACAAGACCTCTTTCATCCCTGAGGCTTTGCCTAGGCAAAGAGCCAGTACTCCTGACATGACTGAGGCCTCTTGTCTGATGTCCCCCAGTTGCTGGATGAAACTCTGCTTTGAAATAACTGCAAGAAGCAGGATAAGAAGTGCCAGTGCTGGGCCTGTCACAGGGGGAGCTGTTTTTTTCTTTTTTCCACCTCTCTGTGCTGAATACCTGAACTTTTTTTGCAAAGAGAACAAGGGTTTTCTGCTCACTGGGAGGGTGGATGTGGGGATTTCGCCATCATACTTGTGAGATGCCCTCAGTGTGGCCCTGTCCAAGAATACCACAGATGGAGGATGGGGCTTTCATCACTGTGTTAATTGGGGATCAGGTGGTGTGGTTCCTGAAGGAGGCAAACATAAAAATCAGTGTCCATCGAAGCTGTCAGCAAGGCATATATGCAACCTTCAGCTTTGACCTTGCATGAAAACAGCATTGACTCTATTTCAAGATGTATTAGAAAATTAAGATCTCTGAGCCTAGTGCCTTGTAAGTCGGATATCATTTTTTTTTAAAACCTTCTTTATGGGTGCTCTGCCTCCCCCAACACATGAATATTTTCTCCCAACTATATGGCAAAAGCACATTAAAGCTTCGGAGAGTTGCTCTTATGTGATCCCAATTATAAGATGATCATCTTCTTTACAGTTTGCTTTTGTTTTCCTAATTATAATAAACAGCAAGCAAGCCTGTTCAAATTTATCTTAATAAATACATTTAACCCATAGCCATTTCTATATGGATTTGGGCCAGTACTTTAATAGATAGCTTAGATGTCCAAGAGCCAGCCACGAGTGCTTTGGTCTTGGTAATTATTGTCCACACTGTCTGAATTTGTTATGTAATTACTTAATATTCTGTTTCATTTTGACTGTTTACACTTGGCCTTTGAGCACTTGGCATTTCTCTCACAGGAAAGAATTAACAAACACATCCCTTGGCTGATAAATGTCCCAGCACATGACGGTGTGAATCCTAATTAGACAATCTCACATCTCTAGTACATTAGGGTCAAGAGCTCCCAAGTATCAGAACAGTGTGTTTATCTTATTAATATATTCAGCTTTGGAATTGATTATTGTAATAATAACCTTTTTGTAAAAAAATTAGGGCAATTAAATTCGCAGGGTTTCCTTTTTATGTTGTGTAAATATTATTTTTTTAAAAATGGAAGTTAATTTAAAATGAATCTTTTGGGGCCTTGGTTTTCTAAAACATGTGGCTCTAAAAGAGGCAGTTCTATGGGAAAGGAATAGTGTCAGAATTGCTACATTGTAAAATGAGGTACGTCAAGGCTTATGTTAGTGGGAAATCAGCTTTGTTATAAACACCCCTATCCCTCAGAGGATTGTCTTGATATTGTCTTTCCTTTCTCTGGACTGCAGATTCTCTCTTTCCTTTCTTCCTTTTGTCCTTCCTTGCTTTCCCTTCCTCCCTCCCTCCCTCCCTTCCTCCCTCCCTTCCTTCCCTTTTAATAGACTTTCATGTAGCTGAGGTTACCTCCAGTCTCACTGTGTTGCTTAAACTGGTCCTGAATTCCCAATCCTCTGGTCTTGACCTCTTGAGTATTGTGATTACAGTTATGTAATCATGACTTACTCCTTTAAATTTAATTCAATTTAAATGTTTGGGCTAGTGATGTTCTTGTATAGGTTTTCTAAGCACTTGGCTTACATGTGTGTAGCACCACACAAGTCTTTACCTTCCATTTCTTTTAAAATTAAAATAAATTATGTACTTTATATGTAAGGGTGTTTCTACTGTATGTATGTCTTTGTACCACATGTGTGGCTGGTGCCCTGGAAAGCAAAAAGAGGACCTAGAATGGCAGTCACAGATGGCTATGAGTCGCCACGTGAATGCTGGGAACTAAATGCAGGAAGAAACAGCCAGTGCTGTTAACCCTAGAACCATCTATCTGGCTTCCTTCCATTTCCAAGTTTTGATTGTTCTACTGATATTTGAAAAATTAGAGTAGAAAATTACCTGGCTGAATGGTTTTTATGTAGATTTATCTTGTGGTAAACAAAAGCATCTGTAATTCAGTTTGTGGTCTGCATCTGCGTGTGTTTACAGTTGATCATCAGGTGTTTACCATTTGCTATATTCAGCTTTTTACACTGGTTGCTGTTGAGCAAAACAATGGATTAGCATTCATCTTGTGGATAGCTGGCTCTTATCACTTGACAGTGCAGAGTGAGGACTGTCTGAGGTAGGCAGCAGCTCAATAACACAGGAATTTAAAGGAATTTGAACTGCAAAAAATCAATAAAAAACAGAATTTAATTATAGTGCAAAAGATGAAAGAATATCCACAAGACTATACTTGCATAAATATGATTGGATAATTAAATGAAACAGGACAATTATCCATAACTTAGAGAATTATTCTAAATATGTGTAACTATATCTTCAGAAGATGGGATTTAACTCTTTGCCCATGGATTGTAATGTGTGCTTAGTGACTGGCTGTTTTACTGTTGTAATAAAACACTCTGACCAAAAGCAAGATGAGAAGAAAAGGGTTTATTTTTGAATTTTACTTTCCAGTCACTATTTTTGAGGGAAGTCAAGGCAAAAACTCAAGTCAGGAAACTAAAGGAAGAGCTGCTTGCTATCACAAACAGTAGAAACTCCAACTTACCCGAGAACTGATCCATAACTAAGGAAACAGAGCAAAGACCATGGAAGCAGGCTGCTTGATGGATGGCTCAGGCCCAATCAGAGACTCCTCATCATGCTCAGCTAGCTTTTTTACACAGTCCTGGACCAAACCTCTGACTAAACCACATAATGGGTTTAAAGCTTTCCATGTCTTGTGAATACTGGAGGAACTGAGGGAAACATTTTCCAAGTTGTTTCTGCAAGTTTCTCTCAAATAAAAATTTATTCCAAACTAAAATATTTATTGAAAATTATTTTTCTTTCTTTGCTGTTTTTGATATCATTATTAAATTATAACATTTCTCTTTTCTCCCCCTAGACCCTACCATATATCCTTCTCCAATTCTTCTTTAAATTCATGGTCTTTTTTATTAATTGTTATTGCATGCATATATGTATTTGTATATACATATATATTGCTAAATATAATATGTTAGGTCCATTGCACAGATATGTGCAACTATGAGTTTCTGATATTGAGAGGAGCAAAAGATCAGTATAATAAGTGGGGTTTTCTTTAGTGAGGCACATGATGAAGGGACTTGAGGCTCTCTTACTGCTCTCTTTAAAACACAAGCTTGTTTTCTCCCAATCACCCTCTCCCCACCATTCTATTGACTAAGAATTCTCATAGACAATGGCTCATCTAAGTGTAGTACCAAAACAAAATAAGTGATTTAAATTCAGGACTCTTGGGATAAGTTTCCTCTGTCTATGCCTCCTGGGCATTGTCCTGAAGTTTCATGGACAATTATGGCTCATCCATTCCATTGTATGCCCTGCAAGCTTGCAGTCTTAACTCCATCTTGTAGTGTGCCTTGCACTTCTAGGACATTTTTACAAAATGCATTTCTTCCAAATCAGAACTCTGCTCTCACTTTCTTCAGTGTGTCCTTTGTTCACTGCTACTACAGAAGAAGTTTGAAAGCAAATCAGAGGTAGCAAAACCATTCAAGTTTACATGGCTTTTAGGCCTGGTTTTTAATGGCTTTAAAGGAAAAGTTGACCCTTGCCGTGTGCAGTTGCACAGAATCATAGAAAAAGTAGAGAGGCTGCCTCCTCCTTCAGTTATGTTAAGCATAATACTCAAATTAGGTAGATAAAGGTACTACACAAAGTAATTTTTCTTAAGTGTAAGCAATAAAATTATAAAATAAATGTTTGCTAATGTAGGATGCAGTTTGTTAAAAAACACTTGGGAAGTATGAGTCTCCTTTTCCATGGCTGCAGTCTCTATTGACTCTGTATGCTGCAATGTAGCTTCTGCAGTTCTTTATCTGAGTACCATTTTCATTCCAGCTGCTCCAGTGGTACAGAATTGCCACTTTTACACTTATGTCCTAATGTACCTATCTCTCTTTAAATGATATTGTGACATATAATTAACATTCAAGACGGCACATGAATGAACATCTTCACCCACTTGATAAAATGGTAAAATAGGAATGGAAGAGAGGGAGAAAAGTACATTCGGTAAAATGTACTCATGGATGCATAATCATCATCCTTATGTAAACTATGCAAAAATCATTTTGTGCTAAAATCTGGAAATTCTATAAAATACGCAAATAGCACTTGTGTGCTCTAAATATTCAACTAATAAGAAATGTTTAGCAATCTGCTGGATATCATTCAGTATCTGCTTTCTCACTAAAACATGAAAATATAGATGAATAGATGCATAGGTGAGTAGATATGCATGCATACATTTTTAACAATAGTATTACATGATGCTATTATTCTGAAACTTGCTTTTAAATTTTTATCAACCACGTATTACTAATCTTCTATATTGGCCTATGAAGCCCTACCTCATTCATTTTTAACATGTGTATACTTCTTAGTGCAAGCGCTCTGTCTGTTATTTAACTCTCATTGCATTTCCGATGCTTTGTTGTTATAATGATGCTATTTTAAACATTTTGGTGCACCCAGTCTTCATATTTCTATATTAAGAAATAGAATTAGTAACCTCAACAGCATGTGTGTATTGAACTTTGATATATGCTGTCAAACACTGTTCATATTGAAACCTTCCATGGATATATCCAACAACAGTTTATGACCATGCTGCTTCAAATGCTTGGTGGTAATGTATACTTTATCATTGAGAACCTTACCAAGTATTCACTTCTCTGGGAAGGGCAGACTTTGGGGCAGCCCATTGTTCCCATGTCTGCTGCTCGCACCTGCATACTTCCGGTTCCTTACGTGTGATGGAATCTCTGGTTACTTTAGACAATGGATATTGCAAAGAAGAAGGCATTCTGTAGGTTTAATTACACTTACTCAGAGCAGACCTGCTGTTTGGTCCGACTTAGGAAAAGCCCTCACAGGACAGATTTGGTTTTCCTTGGGGTAAAAAGACACTCATTTTGGGACTGATAAAATAAACAGTCATGTTGGAGAAATACGTGTGGAAGGAACTCTGAAGAGGCCCCAGGAATTGTGAGTGACTTCTTGGGCTTAAGCTGTGACCTCCAGTGGACAGATGGAAGGGAGCAACATGAAAGGCAACTGGTGCCTGAGAGCACCAGTGAAGCCTGCAGAGGAGACGCAGGCAGGCTGGCACCCAGGGTGAGGTCCCAGCCAAGCTGCACTATACCTGGACTTTTGACTTACAGGAGTGAGATAGATGTTGTCTTAAGTGACTACACTTGTAATCACTTTTTTTTCAACAATAAAAATGTGTATATATTCTATATAAGTTGTTTCTCCATGTTTATGACCTGTCGTTTCTTTGGGATAATATTGTCTTTGTTTTGTAGGTGTTCTTAATCAGTGGAAAAAAGCATTATTTGTGTTCTGCCTTTTTTCTCTCTTGGTTAATATGGAATTTTAAATTGATTTATAGTGAGATTCATTAATATATTCCAGCATGTCATCCACATGCTATGACTCACTGAGAAACTAATTCTTTGTGAGTATATAAACAGTCACATTTTATTCTCACAATTTCAATAATTTTATTCATTTAGTTTAAAGTTTTATCCTAAATTTATTTCTGCATGCTAAATATGATAGTATCACAGCCTTAATTCTTATTAGGAAGTCACTTATCTGATAAAAACTTAAGCCACTTGTTATTGGTCACATAGTCCTTGTGCAGTTTAGGAATAAGTTCAGTTTAGTCTTTTGAACACAACAATCCTCTGAGCTTTTTGGTGTCTTTGCTTTGGAGATCAAGAAAGTGGGACACAGTGATGGGAAATGACTTTCCTAAAAACATACACTGCTAAATTTTGAACCCAAGAATTTTGGTTGCAGTTTGAACGCTAAGCACTTTAAAGTCTTACCACAATATCTTAAAGAAAAGGAATGAGAGGAGTGAAGACAGAGTGAAGGTGTATCTAAGGAGGGTTTCTTTGTTCTTTGATTTGGGGCGTGATGAGTAATATTGTCATTGTTGATAAGAAGTTGGGGGATCCAGTGATGAGTTAACTCTTTTGATTCTTTCCAATCCTTTACAGTAAGTAATGGCAGTTTTAAGTAGGGAAAATAATGGGCTTTTGCATACTCCTGGGAGAGAACAATGCACATAAAGGGAGTATTCTAGCTTAAACTCTGTCTCTCACTACTTCCCCAAATCCCACAAATAGGATCATGTACGAGGCACTTCAAAGATCAGAGATTCAAAATCGAATCTTAGTAACGTTGAAAATAGCATATATCTTTTAAGTAAACTTAAACTTATTATATATTTATGATTGTTTCCAATAAAAATTATTTTGTGACATTAAATATATATTTTATTGTCAATTATCTGACTACTTACATGTGGCATAGATATCCTTCATATTTCACAAGTTTATGTCAAGATAGACATTACATTTAATTGTATTCTCATGCAATTACATTGAATATACAATGGTGGTCTCATATGATTACAGTGAAGCCAAAAGGATCAAAAACTGGTGCCATAGCCAAAATATTCTCATGAACCTGCATCATTCGTGTCAGGGTATCGCTACTGTATACAATCTCCCTGCACTGCCAATCATAAAAATATAATTCACACAATAATGTACAGAATATATTTAGTAATAGGCAACTATGCTCTGCTTTACATATTTACATTATTTTATCTTTAGAGTGTAATTCTTCTTATTAGAAACTTCATTATAAATCAGCATGCTTTGCTATACTACACTGAAAGAGTGTCTTCCATCTCATGCCTTCCAAGCTTTTGGCTTAGTCTTATTCTGTTGTGTTCCATTTAACCTTGTGTTTGTTTATCGGGTACTAGGAGCAGTAGGTTAATATTATAATGTCTATTGGGCTATTGGGCTATGTGGCACTGTCGCTCACACCATGTATCTCAGATGTGTAACAGGCAATGCCATCCAGATTTGGTAAACATATTCCATGATTTTTCACAGCAATAGGATCACCAACTGATGCATTTCTCAGAATAGATCTGCATCAGTACATAGTGGATAACTGTACTTCAAGCAATGCTAAAAGCATGATTCCTCTGTCTACATGTGAGAGCAGTTCTTCAAATACTAGATGTTAGGTTAGCTTTTTTTCATATTAATTTTATATCTGGCACTTACTGTAGAATACAAAGGAAAGGAATGAGTAGACACTGATAGTTCAATGAGAAAATTTCACCCAAATTCTTAGACTCTTTAAGGATAATGTTTACTTACCCCTATAATGACAGGTGGTATCAGTAATGAGGACCACTGCTGTTAATTTTTATTAAACTTGAGTTTTTAGAGATTTGTGAGTAAACACTGAAATACTTTCTATTATAAAAATTGTAAAATGTAAACTATCAATGGAATTTTTCAGCTCTGGTATCAGTAAGTTCAATGAGAAATTAATGGTTATCATTAATATAAAATATTACAAAATCTGTAGAAGTTAATCTTGGAATGGGAGAATTTTAACTTTAGAAGAAGCCTTAGGAGTAGCACAGATTTAAGGCATTGCATCAATGGCTGACTATGGTGTGTGTTAATATGGTGTGTGTGTGTGTGTGTGTGTGTGTGTGTGTGTGTGTGTGTGTGTGTTTGAATGCTTCAGATATGAATGTGATGCCATCATCCCAGTGGTGCAGTGTTCATCATTCTGTAGCATGTCACATGCTCCTCACTGGGTATTCATCAGCTTCGTCTTTGTGGTGGTTGATTCAGATTTGGGACCCATAGGCTCATGTACTTGCATGCTTCCCTACTTGATGAACTGTCAGGGAAGGATTATGAAGAGTGACCTTGTTGGAGTTGGTGTGTCACTAGGAGTGGGCTTAGAAGTTTCAAGAGCCAAAAGCCCACACCAGGCAGCCCCTATCTTCCCCTCCCTCTCTCCTTCTCTCTTTCTGCTTGCAGATAAGGATGCAATCAATTCTCAGCTACTTCTGAAGCACTATGCATGCTATCATGGTTCCTGCTGTGATGCTAAGGGACTTGTAAGCCAGCCCCCAGTTAAATGCTTCCTTTTGTAAGAGTTGCCTTGGTCATAGTGTATCTTCCCAGTGATAGAACAGTGACTAAGTCACTCTTATATACAAGCCTGGGCCTTTGAAGACATCTGGACTATCATTTTGCCTAGTTCAATTTATCCTCCAATTAAGGACATCTGCCATGAGATAATTCAATCTCTATTCCAGCCTTTTCCAGAATGGTGAGCAGAGAACCCAGAGCCTTCCTTATTAGTTCTTTGAGACTAAGCAGTAATTTGATTCCCACTTACTTCCACCCCATGAAACAAGCCAAATGCATCTTCCACACACCCAAACTTCATGGAACTGATGAGATCCATCATGTCCTCCACTTTATTCCAGAGCTTTTCTTCTCAAGGTTAAACACCCTCAATTTCTTTAATGTCCCTCATTTTGCATTCAGCATCCTGATGATCCTCCTTTAAATGAATGTAATACCACTTGTCAATGACCCTTTCAAAATTTGTTTCTGAACAGGAACATGGTGATCTACATGTGGTCTGTCCAGCCCAGGGTAGAAAAGGGCTATTAACACTCATGTTCTGGGCATTATGATTCCATTAATGAAATTGAGGACTGCATTAGCCATTTCTAAGCAGTTAGTAACAAGGCTGGAAATGATGGCTAAAGCACGAAGCACAGCTTCACTACTTTCAGTACAGAAAGGACACAGTTTGGAAGTTAAAGTAATAGAGGTCCATTTTAACATTCACTAAGATTTTTCTCTTTTCAAAGGACATTGGAGATTGCATAAGCAACTGTGCATGCTTTTAAACCTTAGAGGAATGCACCAGAGCCCCAGTGGATGTATGAGTGTTGAAGCTAGTCTTTCTTTTTTCACTTTTCTGTAATGTGTTAGTTTTTTAATAATTAACAATGTCATCAGCCTTTGCACACTATTATTCTATTCTGATACATTATATAATATTTCTATATCTGATTTTGTACATATATAATACACATATCAAAGTAGCTTTATTTTCTGAAATACAAAGCCTTCTTTGGAAATCTGTCAAGGGAAATAGATATTTTCAACTTACTTGTGCAAATAAAATAATCTTTTAATAAATTGCCCATCTCAGTCTTTTCATTTGATATTTTTCATGTTGTCTGAGGAAATATCTGTGATTAGGGTTTCCACATAAGGCCTTGTCTTAAGATAGGGCAAAATGTAAATACTTTTGTCTAGAAACAGTTGCTTCCAGTGTAATTACTGACTTTTCATATCTAACCTTTTAAGTCTTATTCCTCCTACTCTTCTACTTCTATTTATCCATTGGCTCCTCTATTTGCATTTATTTATTTATTTATTTATTTATTTATTTATTTATTCTTTTATTTAGTTTTGAAACAATCCCTCTCTATGTAGCCCTACCTGTTCTGGAACTCTCTTTATAAATTAGGCTGGCCTCGAATACACATAGACCTACATCCCTTGGCTTCCTGAGCGCTGGGATTGACTTATTTTTCTTCTTACCTGACATCAAAGGTGACTGTCCTCTTTGGACCAGAGTGAAGAGTCAGTTAATCGCACTTCCAACTTTGGTTGGAGAATACAGTATCTGAGATTGTATATTCTCTGGCTCTGAGAGCCTTGAACAAATGTGAGTCATGGACCACTTGGCCATGTTCTCCTTTCCCTCCTTCTACAGCTGACAGTTTTTTTTTACTTTTTTTTCATCCCTGATTGACTTACTTTGCGGTTGTAGGATAATGCCTTGTCTTTTATTGTAGATCGTTTCTCATTACTCAGCCTAGTATGGTAGCCCATGATTCTTCTCTTTGAGGGAAATACCATTCCTCCCTTACTTGTTTGAGTCACGTCTTCCACACAGTCTTCCTGTTTTTTCAGCCTGAGTAGTGTCCAGGTTAAAATGCTCGGGGATGGATAATGCTGTCTGCTCCTTGTAAGAGTGAGATGCTTTATCTATGGTTCTTCAACACATAGGGTAGCTTTGGTCAGTGCCTCTCTTGAGCACTGTCTATGGCTCTCCTACTCCTCTTCAGTGCTAGCTTACCTTATCTGAGTGCTCCTTTTAATTACCAGTGTGCTAGTCCTGGTGTACAACTGAATAAAGACTTAATCATTCTTACTCTATCTAGATCACCCCCAGGAAATATCGAAAGCCTTATACCAAAGCAATTACAAGCTTTTCTACACAATGAGAATTTAGTCAAAATTTCAGTGGAAGAATAAGTGGCAAAAGAAAAAGCAAAGGTCGTTTCTTTCTGGCTTTTCCTGAGATTTTAGAGCCTGACTTCAGGTTCTGTTTTTCTAACTCATAGAAACATTCCCCATGATTTCAGCATCATTACGAGTCATGCTACCAATTGTCTGGCTTTCCTAGCTTCAGGCATCACCTTCAGTGATACCTGCTTCTCACTGGGCTTCAGGGTTTGCTGCATAAAATCTTGGTCCTGGCCAGCAGCAGAAAAAGATACTTTAGTCATCTGACACTTCACCCATGCATGTTTAAGTGAATATCATTAGTGTTTGTTGATTAGATGAATTAATAAATTCTTGAACAGCATAGTTATGAAGTCAGGGATGATAAGTGAAGCTAGAGTGAAATTCTATCTTGGGGATAGTCACTAAAAGTTATTATCAGGAAGACTCTCTGGAATTTCCATTTATATTCAAATAGTACTTTCCCTTTTCATGCGTAGAAAATATAAATAAATAAATAAACATTATGAATTACACATTTTCTAATTGCAGCATGTACCTGCTTATATTAATAACATTCTCGGAGTCTTTTAAAATATCACTTAACGCCAGGTGTTGGCGGCACATGCCTTTAATCCCAGCACTCGGGAGGCAGAAGCAGGCGTGTCTCTGTGAGTTCAAGGCCAGCCTGGTCTCCAGAGTGAGTGCCAGGATAGGGTCCAAAGCTATACAGAGGAAACCCTGTCTCAAAAAAAAATATCATTTAACATTTGAATGCTACTTCATCTATTATCACTTGAAAAGACATTAAGTTTCCAAAGTAATTTAGATTGTATCTACGATTTTATTTTTGCAATTAAATAATATAATTAAATAATAATTTATTTACACACTAGATAAATCACATTTACTAAAGTATTATACAAAGTGTTTCAATAGACTTGGCACATTATATAAATTATACATATGTATGTACAGGCACAGGCACACGTGTGCGCACGCCCCCACCCCCCACACACACACATCTGCACACACTCCTCGTAGGGACACAGGCTAAAGTCAGCTCTGTTATCTTGGCATTTGAGCGTATTCCAGGATACAAGCTAGTCTGAGAGTATTCATGTTGTGTTTGAGGAATGCTAACTCACAAGCTCGCATTGTGCCTTGCCCTTTCCTTTGAGAGTCAAGAATGTGCACATTGCCGGAGACAGCGTTAGAAATTTTGTTCATAAAAAAATCTTGATGTGGTCAGAAGCACAGCTTTATGAGGGTCTTTGATTTGTTTCCCAGAGGTCAAGTTGAATCCTGTAGGAACGTTTTAATTTTCATTTAGAAATCCCCACTTCCTCTAAGTGTCTTGCTCATCCTATCTCCCAGCAAATAAAACTCTAAGCAATAAAGTTTGTTAGCGAGGCATACTCTGTAAAAACGTGATGATTTATTATTTCAGTGACCTTAATGATAGTTTTAGTCTAGTAAATTTTTTATTGCAGTAAATTATTTATTGCAAGAGAGGCATGTAAGTCAACAAGCAATGTGAAAATAATAGTGAAGAAATTGATGTTTTGGGGGGAATATTCTCTTGGAGCATTGTTTCTCCTGCCTTGTGCTTCTAAAAAAAACCTTCCATTATGTGAAGTGAATGTTCAAAGCAACATGAATTTGTAAAGGGGGCAGACTTCCCACTCCATTCCCAGGGTCTTCATGAGAGGCCTTCTTGACATTCTTTATACTTGTTCTGAAACCAATTTACTCTCCAGCTTATGGCCAGAGCCTCTTTCAGTTGCAAGTGCCCACAAAAGATCATAATGCTTGATATTCTTACCAAAAAATTTAGAAAGGGAAAGGAAAACAGTCCATAATTCTACCAGTTGATTATCAAGAATATGTCTAGCCAGAGACCCTGGGACAGAGGAATCACAGAGATAAAATATCTCCCCCCCCCTACTTCTTACCTAATCATTGAGAACATAGACGGAGAATCTGAAATGCATTGTCAACCTGGAGCAAACCATGAATTATTTAGGAATACAGAAATGGATATTGTTACTTCCTACTCTACAATAAAAGCACAAGATTTTGATATCAGATATTGTATTGCCCTGCAGTCACCTTTGAATGATATCATGAATGTAGCAAATCAATTTATAATAGAATGCTTTTATTTGTTCTTTTGTTTAGTAGCTTGGTGAATGCTAGTTAATGTAAGTAGTAAGCTACCAGAAAGTTTCTATTAACTGGATTGTCAGAGCACTCAGTGACCATAGCAAATAAAATGGTTAACCATATTATATGTCCTACCTTTAGGAAAGAAATGTTATTTAATATTTCAGGAACCCATAATTAGTTTTTAGGGACCAGCGTACATTATTTTTTCTAATACTTTATGACTCATTTTGTACTTCCGTATCAATGGAAGGAAAATGTTTCATAGGAACCGGAGCACATTGCCTGCAATACAGCAACCATTCAATACATATTTATTGCATTAATAAGTGTGTGGCTAAATAAATGTATTCCTTATTTTGGTGAAGCAAATTTTATGGCTTAAGAAAAACAGTATATGATTTGCCTACTTTGGTAGGTCCCCCTTATCTAAAAATGTCTTTTATCTTTTCATTGCTTTCACAGGGGAAAGATAATTGGTTGGCATAACATTCTGACAGGACAAACATTTCTCTTCAAACCTTTAGAGCTGTCACACCCTCTGTGGTTTTATCAGCTGCTCTTTAATCTCAGCATGGAGTCTCCTCTTGTGGTTTTCTGTGCTTGTTTTATTCTGATCGTTTCGTTGTACATATCATATGCCATCAAACAGTTCTCTGAAAAAGTGTTCTGGTTGTTACAATGAATAATTTTATAGAACGCTCTCACTTTGAGTGTTTGAGACAGCCAGAACTTTCCTTCCATTTGTACTATCAGGTTTCCACTCACTTGCACTGTCTTGATTGAGGAGACATTTGTGTACTCTGGTATCTCATGTTAAATGTGTTCTGTCAGTCCAGACCTTTGTGGGTAGACACCATTATTTTGTTTGGTTTTTACTTTTGTTTCTTTATTAAAAATATAATTTATTCATACAATATATTCTAATTACAGTTGCCCCCAACTCTTCTCAGTTCCTGGGTCCTTCTGACGCATCCAGATCCACACTCTTTCTTTCTCTCCTCAGAAAACAAACAGGCATTTAAAGAATACTGACAAAGTAAAATAAAATACACTAAGATAAATAAAATACAAACAAATCAGAATAGGACAAAGGAACCAAACAAGAAAGAGAGCCAAAGAAAAAGAACGGGAAATTCATATAGAAGTAGAGACACACATGTTTTCACACACAGGAACCCATAAAAACACCAAACTGGAAGCCATAATATATATGTGAAGGACCCAATAAGGCTGCTTTGGAGAAAATTAACTTTTCCATTGCCTGTGGAGTGAATTCAAGATAGCTTCTGGATTAGGGATGGGGACATGTGTCCACTTCTCCTTTCAGAGCTAAGAGCTCATCTGGTACAGATCTCTACAGTCCCTCTACATGATGCCTCAGTCTCTGGTGAGTTTATTTGTGTGGTAGCCCTGTTGTGTTTAGAAGGCATCGATTCCTCAATGTCTTCCTCCCCTATGCCCTTTCCACTGTTTCTGCCTTCTCTTCTGTACAGTTCCCTGAGCCTTGAGGGAAGGGATTTGATGTAGACATCCTGTATAAGGCTGAGTGTTCCCAGGTCTCTCACTTTCTGCATATTGTCCAGCTATGGGTCTCTGTATTTGCCACATCTACTGTAGGGAGAAGCTTCTCTGAGGATGACTGAGCAAGACACTGATCTATGAGTATAGCATAATGTCATTTGGAGTCATTTCATGGTTGCATTTTATTTTTGGTTATGATTTTTGGAACAGTAGTATTTGGTTTACCCCTAAGTCCATGGGCTGTTTAGTCTTAGGCTATTGACCACCAATCAGTGTTGGGCATGGGTTCCATTCATGAGTGGGCCTTAAGGCAAATCAGGAACTGGTCAGTTACCACAACCAACATCAAGTCACTCTAGCACCAGTGTATGTTGCAGGCAGGTCACTCTAGTACATCAAAGGATTTGTGGCTGGGTTGATGTTTACCTTTCTCCTTTTCTAGCATGCAGAGTACATTCCAGTTCCATTCAGTAGGACTACAAAGTGGGTTCCAGAACAGCCAGGGCTACACAGAAAAATCAAAAAAACAAGGGGGAAAGAAAAGGTACCTCTTTGAAGAAATAGAAAATTGTGACATTTTTGATGTGAAAAATTAGTCTAACTTGTAGCATGTATTTTCACCTTTTCCACTTACAAACCTCTACTTTGAAAAGCAAAAGGAAAGTTATATGAGCCAAATTTCGCCTTAAGTGCATTTTTCCCATGACTAACACTCTGAATATTGGTGAAATGTTTGCATACTGGAGATTAATGTTTTGAAAGCAAAATTAGCATTTTTTCAAAATTGAAATGGACTCATTTACTTGAAGTTTGCTTTGAGAAAATTAAGTTCTTAGTTATAATCACCTATGAGTGAAGCTGATAAAACCACTCTGTTTGTATTACCAATTGCTCAGAATGGAGAAAAGTACTGCATTAGCAGCTAGAAAATTGGGACTCATAGTCAACTTATCTAATTTCAGTGGATATCAAATAATACTTTATTGGGTAATTCAATCTGCTTTCTTAACTCTTCTTCTACTCTATAATTAAGTATCCTATATTCTCTAGTAGGTGGAGTTAAGCACTTTCAGGAGATTTAATTTTTTTTCGTATAGATAGAACCACACCAAAATTCTACATATATGAGTTAAATAATGAAAAGGTAGCTATTTCATTTATAAGTAATATAACTGTTGCTATTGTTCTATTTGTCTGATAATTTCTTAAATTTATAGTATTCTTCTTTCAGAGCTGGGTATCAAACTCAAGGCCTTGTACATGGTAGGCAACCTCTCTGCCACTGATTAACATACTTTGTTATTGTCCATATTATTAACAAACTTTTTCTACAGATTCTTATTATAAATCCTATTTGAATGTCAAATGTGCCTTATGACATGAAAATGGCGCATTTCTTTTACTCAAAGGTCTCCATAGCAATCAAGTATGAGCTTATCTGGAATATGAAGTGAAGTATTTTCTTTGTCATGGTCCCCCTAAGAAGATCATACATACATTTTGAAGATCATACATACATACATACATACATACATACATACATACATACATTAAGCCCATGTTAAAGGGCTTAAATAAGTTGTGACAAATAAAACAGTGAAAAAGAAATGTGGAAATTGCCTGTGGGAAGTGTGAGGAGTAGAGATGTAGGAAACCTACTGCTTGATCTTATGTACATCTGAGGGCCGACATCCAGTTGCTTATACTGTAGCTTTCCCCTCATGTGATGTAATGTCACACAATTGTACTAAAACTCACAATAAAGAAATCCCTCAACCAACAAAGCTACTAGGAATTAATTTGATATTATATATCAAGAACATTGAAAAGTCTTCCCTTCGGTGACATAAACTCACTTAGGAACTTTTCCACTACAAAACAGCTGCCAGTGATAGAGATCTGCTCAGCAATGAAGGGAACTTGTTCTTGCAGAGGACCTGGGTTCAGTTTCCAGCCTCCACACAGAATGACTCACAACTGCCTGTAATTCCAGCTCCAAAAGGAGCTAACACCTACATGCATGTGCCCAGCATTCACACAGACACAGACATGTACAGAAAGATAACTGGAAAATGGTCATCAAAACAGATGCTATTAACTAGGAAATACTTCTCTTCCCAGGAAAAATTTAGCATTTATATAATGCAACTCTATCACCCATCATCATTTCTGTTTCTCATGCATTTACTCTTCTTCTTTGTGCTGGAATTTTTCTTTCTAACACACATTATTCATTTCCATTACAAATATTGCCTTTATTTCACTATCCACATATTTATATTTTTATTTAGAATGAATAGTCAAAGATTTTTAATTTATTTCTCATGAATGAATTTAACAACAACCATTATGCTAAATGTTAACTGATAGTTGACACAATACAAATTATAGACTTAGAGCTAAGTCAATCTATAATAGCCTCCTTAGATACTTTTTCATTTTTATTTGTAAAGCTTTATGCTAACCAATTTCAGACCTCATCACTCTGATGTGCATCTCATCTGTATTCCCCGAATTTTCATAAGTCCACATTATGCCATGCAAATAACTCATTTTCATTTTCTGCTTTTTAAAAATAAAAGCTATTTCTTCTGGGTCTATGCATTTGCTTAATTACTGACCATTCTCATTACTACATATTATTTTTTAAAAAACAATCTTGAAGGTGAATATATTAAAGCAATATCACTATTTTCCTCAGATTTGGTCAGTTGCCTGGGTTTGGTTTTGGTAACAGGTAGGTGATGTGTAGCTAGCTAGGGTAGGCATCTCTCTTTATATGGTTAGTATCCTCACAGCATATAATTTTCTTAGGCAGTTGTAGATTCTCCAAAGCCAATAAGTCTAAGCTACCCAACTAATAGTGGCCAGGCTGCCTTTGAACAGTTTAATAAGAAGTCATGAAATCACATGGTATGAGTTGTCTCATTCTATTTAACAGGAAGGGTTCTACACACTGTGTGTTCATATAGTTCTTCAATCCACTTGGGAAAGCAGCTACCATAACTCCCAAGTCTTTTAGAAGCTTGCACCATTACTTTCTATTTCTTGAAGCGAAGCCTCCATTTATTTTTACCTATAACAATACCTTTAAATTTACTTTCAGATTCAAGCTAATGTACTCCTATCTGATTTAAACTTAATGGGATCTAAGACAACCGGAAGATCTTTATGGATGATGACTCAGCCTAAGCCCATTCTTTGAGTTTAATTCTAGTGATCTTTATTTCTACATTCACCCACCTATCCAAAACTTAATAGCCATATTGTAAACAATAAAACATAACACACAAACACAAAACAATAAAACATAAGATCACATTAAACATAAAATATAAAACTTTACTTCATTACTTTCTCTTTTTACCTTTTAAACTTGCAATTCTGCAACACAAACCTACTCTTTGAACACAGGAAACTAGTTATTAAAGTACTCTGGCTGCTTCCTTGTGGATTTTTTTTCTTTTCTTTGTTATCTTCCTTCTCTTCTTTGCCTCTCCCTCCTGTTCCTATACCTTTATTTTTGAGGCAAGTTCTTGCCATGTAGTCCAGTATCGAACTAATGATTCTCTAGCATTAACAAGCCTCTTCAGTGCTGTAATTGTAGTCATGTGGTATCTCACCCAGATAAGATTTTCTCTTTCTAACCGAGATTCTGAAGCCTGACATTTTGTTCACTTTGTCAGTCTTACATATTTTTATGCCCTTCTGTCCACAACTGCTATCCACCAATTAGGGTTGACGTAACAGTTCTGAGTCCTTATTATTTCCCAAATGAAAGTAATTGAAAAATGATGCACCAGGAAGACTCCATCCACCTTTATCATGCTGTCCCTGATGTCTTAGGTCCTGTTTGTTTATCCTATTCTGAGCTTATTGAGAAACTCAAGCTTGCTTACAGAACGGTAAAAACTTACAGCTATCATTTCAGAACAGATTCATTTCTTATTTTTCCTGTATTTACAATGACTATAAGATCAAGCCTTTTGTTGTTTTCTAATTTATTTTGACCATTCTCTCCTGTAAGCAAGAAATATTACTGTATTTTCTGACTTTCCTTTCTCCTGGGTTTCTTCCTATTCCTCTATACTGTTCTCAATTTTTATGTGGGCATATTTTTCCTACCTATACCTTAAGCATTTACATTTTCTATGTTGACACCATCATCTCTCAATTACTTTTGCACCCTCATGAAGTTATTTCAATGGCATTTATGGTTTCAGTATCCAATTACATGCTTGATTTTTAACCAAAAATACTGTCTCAAAACTCAAAAACCATAGTCTAGCCACTTCTTGGAAATATTACTTAGATTTCTTACAAGAAATTTGAGCTCCACATGTTCTAAAAATGTTCCAGTCATTTTTTCACCTAAAAATTTATTTTTCAACTGAATTATTTCTCTAGATGAATGGCAAAAAGTTCTGGCATTGACAAAATCTATATTTAATATAAATAAATATAAATTCTGTATTTAATTATTCCCAACGCCTCATCTTGATAAAACAGATGCATATATTTCTCCTGGTTTTAGTTGTTATTTCATCAACTAATAATAGTGTTTTCTATATAGAAAGATTTCCAAAATCATAGGCTCTTATAAATACTATATATGATCAGGACTCTTAAAATAACTCACAATTCATGATTATACTATAACTAGTATAATTTGGGGCCATTAATCACCTATCAACTTCAGAACTATAGTTTTCAATTTCTCGGAGTTAGGAATTCAGGGTACAGGGAGGCTTTCTTTGGCATTTCCAGATGGCTATTGGGTTTACTTGGTCTCCATGTGGTATAAGAATTGAGAGAGTCCTATCATGTCTTTTATAAAAGTAATTACCAAATCTCGAGGACTCTTCCTTCATGATTTAATTACAGGCATAATTCTCTACTTTTACAAACGATCACCTTATAGATTAAGATTTTGGCATGTGAATTTTTTGGTATCTGAACATGTGGCCTATATCAAAGTTTTAATAGAAATATTGTTTTGGGAATGTAGATAATTATCTCCCCTCTCTAACAAATGGATAAAATATCAAGAGTCATAAAGCATGCTCTCCTATAATGAAGTATCAGTGAAATATCGCCATAATACTTCAGAAAACAGACAGATCCATATATTGATTCTTAAGTCATTTTATAAACTCTTTGAGAATTTCACACAATGTGTTTTGAACATATTCACCCCCCTACCAGAACTTTTCTCACAGCTACCTGTTTTCTCCTCCTCTCCCTTCCCATCTGATTGTGAGTTTTCTTAATTTTTTCTCCCCATTGAGGAGTACAGTTGGTGTTGCCTAACTAGCCTTGGGAATGGGGCCTGCACTGGCCTGTGGTTAGCTGATTTTTATTCCATGGATTGTGTCTGCAATCAGTAATTTCACAGACTGGGGACAGTATTATCTTTAGACTAAAGCTAAGACTTTTGAATAATAATTACCTGTTTTCCTGACATAACCAATAAGTTGTTTATTGTGTACAGTTACATGCACAATCAGCAGGATAATGAATGAGGATCTATGCAAGTACTATGTAAAATTTTTTAATTCTTTTCTTTTAATCACTGATACTTGCAAAAATATATTCTATATAACAGTTTTGGCCTGACACAGTAACTTTGTTCAAAGGGGAGAGGTGCAAAATATGTCTGCTAATGAGCATACAAAACGACACACCAAAAAAATCTTTACTCTTCTAGTGAGGCTACGACCAGAAACATGACATGTAGAAACTCTCATGCAAGCATTCTCATTTTTTATTTTTTTATTGTTTTTTTTCATTTAAATTAAAAACAATCTTATTTATATACCAATCCTAGTTCTCTCTCTCTCCCATCCTCCCATTCCCCTGACCAACTCTCCATCCCACCTCATTATCCACTCCCCAGGAAGAGCGAGGCCTCCCATGGGGAGGCATCAAAGTCTGTCACATCATTTAGGGAAGGACTTCCTTCATGTATGTAGGGTGACAGAGTGTCCCTCCATAGGAAATGGCTCCAAAAGCCTTTTCATGCAGTAGGGAAAATTACTGGTTCCACTGCCAGAGGCCCCATAGGCCCAAGTTCCCCATGTTCAGGAGTCCTGCTTCAGTCTTATGCAGGTTTCCCAGCTGTCAGTCTGGAGTCAGTGAGCTCCCAGTTGCTTGGGTCAGCTGTTTCTGTTGGTTTCCCCAGCATGGTCTTCACCCCTTCATAGTCTCACTGTGATCTCCCAGAATTTCTTCTTCCCAGAGTTCTCTCTCTCCCCAGAAATCCTACCTATCTACTACTACTTGGCTCTTGGCCATTAAACTTTTTATTACACCAATCACAGCAATGTATCTTTACACAGTATACAAATATGCCACAACATTTCCCCCTATTGTCGCAATAAAAAGGAAAGGTTTTAACTCTAACATAGCAAAACTATATACAATAAAAGCAATTATCAACTATTCTCTAACTGAAAAGGAACACTTTTAGGGCTAACATTGTAAATCTATATACAATGTGGAATATTCCTTTATACTTCATGAATATATGACAATGCAATTGGTTTAATAAAGAAGCTGACTGGCCAATAGCTGAACAGAAAAGGTTAGGCAGGATAGCCAAGCTGATAATTCTGGGAAGAAAAAAGGCAGATTCAGGAGAGTCACCAGCCAGACACAGAGGAAGCAGGATGTGTATGAATTTAGATAACAAGCCATGAGCCATATGATAGAACTTATATAAGAAATATGGGTTAATTTAAGTTGTAAGAGATAGTAATCAGCTTGAGCTACCAAGTGAGCATTTATAATTAATATTGAGTCTCCATTTCAATTATTTGGGACTAACAGGTGGAGAAGACAAGTGTGCCTACAATCAAATAATAACAATTTTCAGGTACTGTCTCAATAAAATTGAATAGTTTTAACTCTAACACGGTAAAAATATATACAATAAGAACAATTTTCATGGAAGAACTACATTTACAATATCCAGTTCATTAATATTTGGCAAACCCAGAGAAAGTAATCTATTATGTATCCTGTTTGGTTGAGTCCAAAGTTTTATATCTAAACCATTTTCTATCATAACTTGCATTATCATCCTAAAGATATCTGTTTAGATATTAATTTTTTCCTTAGATAAACAACTTAAGCTTTTATGTCTCTCAATCTTATAAACTTTACATCTTTTTAGTAAGTTTCTTTTTTGAATTTTGCAACAAAGAAAATAGTATAACAACTTAGTCTCCAACCACCATCAGAGGCCTGAGAAGAATATAATATTACCTGAGTATACAGCAAGCGTAGAACAAACAACTTCAAATAACAGCTGCTGTCTGTCTGTACAGTCTCTCAAGGTTCCTCTGCAATGCTGGGGCATCCAACTTTTACCTACAGGCAAAAAAAAAAATTCTGAAAGACTTTTCTGTGAAGCAGGAATTTTGAAGGACTATACTATCTTGGTTTGGCAAAGTTCAGCAGTTGCCTTCTTTTGTGTCCTGTTTGTCCAATTTGGACAGCACACTGTCATCAGTCAAGGCAAGAGCCCAGTGGCTAACTTTTCCTCAAAAGCATAAAGAATAACAGTGTCTACTTCTTATGAAGAATCTAAAGGCAACCCTTAGGATATCAAACCCAGTGGGTATTCTTAAAATGATAGAAGAAGGCTAATTCTTTGAATTATAAAAATAAAATATTAGTGAGAGAATGTCATTGCTAAAAAATAATTGAAAGCATTTATTGCCTGCCAGCTATAAAGTAGTATTATTTTAACACAATCAAAAATGTAATCAATTAGAAGAATCCAAGACCTTCTTCTGTAAGAGATGGTGAACAATGTGTTAACTGACCCAGAGAAAGTTCTGCCAGAACTGAGAGCTCTGAAATATAACCCACAGAATGTATTTATATCACAATTGATGGAAACATTCATATCCAGAAGGACATACCTATAAAGACTAAGAGAGTATGTCTTAGTAAATCCATGCAGTTTCTTAATTGAGTGTCTTCTGTCTTACTATGGAAATTTGAGAACTAAGGAGAAAAAAAAAACTTTGATACATTTCTAAATAAATGCATACATATTTCCAGATTTTAAATGACATTAAATTAAAATTAACTTTTAAAATCATAAAAACCATTTAGTTTTCTATACAACAGCCAAGTGAAACTCATGGACATGTTCCAATGTAATTTAAGATTAATGTTTCCCAAGAGGCTGATTCTACCAGAGTTTTTGTGAAGGATTTCCAGATCACTTTGGAAATTAATCTTAAATGAATATCATAGTCATAAAGGTCTGTTTCTTGTCTACAGCCTGATAATCTGACAGTGTATTGGGAAAAGATGGAAGCATTTACATCAATTGATTGTTACACTGAATAATTGATTAATGCTCTTCCACTTCCTCTCACCTGGTCATTGTAAGTCTGATGACTTTCACACTTCTTGTAAGCCTGGTGACACCTAAGCAGTAAATAAATCTTCAGAGAACAGAAGATGTTCTAAAGAGTACAAAAGTATTCCATTTAGTTACTTCACAGTAGAAAATGGAAAGTAAACTGTACCTTAAGTCAGGCAAACTAACTTTAGAAGGTATTTACTTAGATAATTGCAATTTACTGAGGCATGAATTCAAATGCTTTGGATGTGTTGAGTCATGGTGCATAGCTAACATTTTTGTACCAAAGCTGTTCTTTTTACTTTGAAACATAGAGGTATAGTTGGGCAGTTTGACCAGATATCCATTTAGTAAACCCATTCCATCCAGTGCCTGTAATCTCCACAGCATAAGTATTTGCCAGGTTTATGGTACAGGACACATTTTGTATCACATGCAGCTTTCCTTAGATTCTACCAGAAAGCATTCATTTACCTTCAAATAGTCATGCCCACTGTTATCAGTGAGCACATGTTGCCTGAAGGTGATATTATAGCATACTGGATCCATGGTTTGGTAAAACCCTTGATGACTTTTCTCTTTCAGCAGCTTATAAAAGCTAGGCATCAGGAAAGATGACTCCAACTCAGATCCAACTCTATTTCTCCATGTTATTATGCAAAGTTTATGGCATTTTCAGTAATACTGTCTTACCATCTAGTAATCATAGGCAAACCAAGAGCAGTGACAGTAGCCTCTATTCAGTTGGGAGCCTCTGGGGTTACCTGGCTAACATCTCATTGGGAGTTATCCCACATACTGTCTACCCATCACTAATGTAGGGCAACTCTACTTCAAGATCTTTTGAAATAACAATTCTAAATTATCTCTTAAAATACCAGGTTTCTATATGGCTTTTACACAGGTTTTCATATGGCTTTTTTTACATACTGATGTTTTTAGCCCATAACTCCATAGAAGACCTCAGAAAGGTAATATATAAACTCTAGAATTGGCATAGACATCTTGCTGCCTGGACAGTCACCCAAAGTTTCTCTGTAACATTGGGGCAACCATCATCAGTGCATAGGCCATAGTGCCTGACAGACATTTTAGTGAAGTAGAAATTTGAAGATCTGTTCTGCCTTGTATTGTTGAAGTTTGTCAGTTGCTTTCTTCTATAAAGCAGGAAACCTGGAGGATCATTTTGTCTTTTGGCAAGTTCTACAGTCACTTTTCTTTGTAACCTGTTGGTGCAGTTTGGACAGCATCCTTAATGTCAGCAGTTGAGGCAAGGGCAGTTCTTTTACCAATAGGCCAGTTTTGCCACATTGAAGGCAAATACATGATGAGTTTCTTTGATGTCCATCCTGCTCTCTGATGTAATTGGTGTTGCCAGAACAATTGTGTCTCATTGTCATGAAAAAAAATCTAATAGACCATTTTAAATGCCATATTATTAGGTCTTTGAAAGGTTTTGAACAATACCTATTCATTTGAAATATATCTTTGCATATCTAGAAAACCTAACATAACTATAAACTCTAAGTTTTGATTATTATAGGGGACTATCTAAAATCTGATTTAATTATATATTACATTTTTAAAATAGCTATAAAAACACAATATGTTAACAAGATTAGAAATATACCTATAACAAAATTGAACTTAAATTTTTACCAATAAACCAAAATCAATACCAATACAAAGTATTCATTTCTATTTCATATCCCCCTTTTGTCTATAGAAGGAGATTAACTGTGATCATTAACAATTTCTAACCAGCCCCATTTAAATGAAAACAAACATTTATAAACAATATTTCGGAATTTTGGTGTAGTTCTCGCCAAACTGCTTCCTGCTATTTGGGGGCATTTGTCAATCCCAAGGGGATCCCAAGAAAACCCAGAATCATGGCAAACTCCTGGCCATAGTAGTCTGCAAGGCTGCATCGTCTCAGCTGGTTTAGATGTTGGATCACCTGGGCCACTGCTTCAGGGGGTCTTGTTTGATCAAACCTTATTAGTCTGGAAGGAATCTTCTGTGGAAACAAAAGCAGAACCTCTTTTCCAAAGTAACATGTCCTTAGACTTAAATTTTCAAATCAAGGCATTTTCAAAATATATATGTTGGATTAATCAAGCAGCATCTATAAACAAAAATCATTTAGCAGCTATTTCTCCTACCTCAGTAGTCAAACAATTCAAAGACAACACAATAACATACAGTATCGAAACTCTTTGTGTATTTTCCATGGCTTTTTAAAAATTTTCTATTCCTTTTTTTTTTTTTTTTGAGACAGGGTTTCTCTGTGTAACTTTGGCTGTCCTGAAATTCACTCTGTAAACCAGGCTGGCCTTGAAATTGTAGAGATTTGCCTACCTCTGCCTTCAGAGTGCTGGGAGTAAAGACATATGTCACCACACCCAGCTACTTTATTTCTTTTTTAAGGACTATTTCTATCCTTTCTTTCCCTCCCAAGTTTACATATATTTGTAAGCACACTATGAACCATCTATAAGTTTCTTTTCCCCTCTGAATCTGTCTTTGCTGTATATCTCTACCTTTTTCTGGCCATGATTCTTTAATCTTCTAAACAGCATGGCTAAGATTAAATTGGAGGTTTTGGCTAACAGGCTCCACCCAAGTAGGCTCTAGCATGGTGGGGATATGTTTACCACCAGCTCTGGGAGCTGTGCTCATTGCCTTAACTCTTCTATGCTGATATCAAGCAGTTTGCAGCACACTGCCCATAAATCGTTTTGTCTGTATGAGTAAAAGCTAAATCTGCCATGCAGCATGCTGTGTGGCTTGGAGACACGGCCTCTGTGTACCTAGGTAGGAATCCACCATGCTGTGTTCAAGACCTAATGACACAGCATCTAGGTACCATGGCCTTCATGAGACTGTGAGACTAAGAAGCCCAGCGTGGCTCCATTTCTGTTCATTCAGAATCGTTTTAAAGCCTTTGTCATGTTTTATGTGGAAATTCTTGCCTCATGTTTGGGGTATCATTTATAGATAGAGACTTCATACCTACCTGGTCCTATAGCACTTTAGTCCCAAATAAACACACAGAAGCTTATATTAATTATAAATTATTTGGTTGATGGCTCTATTAAACTATGTATCTCCATTTTGTATTGGCTTACCAGTGATGCCCAGCCCTCTTGCTCCCTTGGCAGGTACATGGTGTTTCTCTGGTGGCTCCTCTCTGCCTTCCTCTTCCAGTCTTCTCCTAGTCTGTTAGCCCCGCCTATGCTTCCTGCTTGGCTACTGGCCAGTCAGCATTTATTCATCAACCAATAAGTAGAACATATATTCACAGCATACCCTATCACATTGGTCTTCATTTTTATTGTGTGTGGTTAAAATATCCATTCTAAGATATTATTTTCTCTCTGCGTAAGAATTCCTATGGGAGAATGAGTATGGATAGAATCAAGCTCTGTATCTAAGCCACCCACATGGGCATCCTGTAATTGCTTTTCTACCGGAGCCAATTCTTTCTCAACCTCAGCTGATAATTCTCTTGGACTATTTAAGTACTTATCATCTTATAAGGCTTGAAATAAATTTCTTAGCTCCCAAGTAGTTAACTGAATTATGGTCCAGAGCTAGGTAATATGTCCCAGCAATATTTGAGTTTATAATTGATCTCGTCTGATTTGTACTTTCTGTGGTTGAATTTTCTCTAAACCAATCTCATATCCTAAATAAATAGAATCTCCATTTTGCATTCTTCAGGAGTAATTTTTAATCCCCAAATAGGCAAAAATCTCATCAAAAATCTCAAAAGCAAGCATTTCTTTTAGGTATCTACATCTAAATCAGCAAGTAAGATATCATCCATATAATGGTAAGTCTCAGATTGTGGAAACTGTTTATGAATTATTTATAATGGCTGTAGTACATAATATTGACACAATGTGTAGCTGTTTAACATTTCTTGTGACAAGACTCACCACTGAAATCTTCTAACAGGTTGAAAATTAGTGTAAGTGGACACCATGAAAGCAAACCTTTCTCTATCCTGTTTTGTAATGGTGTAGTAAAAAAGCTGTCTTTTAAATCAATCACCCTAATCCTTTATGAAATAAAGAAGGCAAGGGAATTTCGGGCTGTAGAGAGTGCATTGGCTGAATCACCTTATTTATGGCTCTCAAGATCTTTGTGTCTCTGTATCCATGTTCCTGTCTCCTCCATACTCTCTGGCTAATTCCTGTCAATTGGTTACTAGCTCTGCACCCCAATTCAAGGCTGATTTTACTAACACAGTCTTCGGTTTCACAGTGCAATCAAATATCCCACAATAGCTTCCCCCTATTGGTCATTTCTTATTTCCTAGTTTCTAGCCAGAAATCCAAGAATTCAAGCTAGAGTTTGCATAAAAATTGAACATATTACTTAGTACAATATTTTCCAGTTCCATCTATGGAAAAATAGATGAATTTTCAAAATTTCAACTTCTATAGTACCAAATAGAACTTTATTGAATAAATACCAGATTTTCATTATTCATTTGTTAGTGTACAGACACCTAAGCTGATTCCGTTCCCCAGCTATTGTGACTACAGAAAACTATATAAATAATGTACAAACACACACATGCACACACAATAAAAGAAGTATCTAGAAATCAAGGAACCCAATTTAAACATGGGTTACGAATCTGGATAGAATCCACAGAAGAAAAAATTTCAAATGACTAATAAATCTTTTAAAAAGTGTTTAGCCTCATTAGACCTAAGGGGAATGCAAATTAAAATTTCTTTGTGATATTTCTTTGAGATCCAATTTCAAGCAAACACACACTGTTGAGGATATTAGGGAAGGGGAACAAACATTTACTATTGAAATGGTGTAAACATTATGGAAATCAGTGTGAAAACTTCTAAAAAACATCAAGGTAAAACTAACATATGACCCAGCTATACCACACCTGTGCATACACACCGCAGATTCTATTTCTGGCAATGGGGACACTACATATCCATGTTCATGTCTGCTTGACTCACAATAGTTAAAGCAGTGTTTTGATTTTACTTCCTAGAAGGACATTCTGGGCCTCATCTATCTATCGTAATTAGCTTCTTCATTGTGGGGTGTCCCGCGCGATAGTCTCGCCAGCAAGAACCACACAGGACACTCGGATCCTTCTGCAGTAAAGCTTTATGCGTCTTGAGAGAGAAGAGCATAGGCTTACAAAAGCGGAGACCCCGAGCCAAGAATCCCGTCCCCTAATAAAGGCTGGCAACTGCCGCCTGGGACGTGTCACCCTATGATTGGCTGAAGCTCATCGGGCCATATGACGCCACCGAATAGGCAGAGATCAAGGAATGGAAAATTACCCAGCGCCTGTGCAATAATCTTGTTTACATTTGGTGCCTGCCAGATGCAGGCGCCATATTGTAATGGAGAATGCAGGGACGGCTCCCTACAGTGGGGTTCCATGACATCCAAAAACATACCATTTAAATGCTATATTTTCTGATGGTGTATGGTAGTTTGGATATAACTGGCCCATAATATCACAGGGAGTGACACCATTAGGGGGTGTAGCCTTGTGAAGTAGGTGTGGTCTTGTTGGGGGAAATGTGTCGCTGCAGAAGTGAGCTTTGAGTTCCCATATATATGCTCAAGATACCATATATATGGTCTGCAAGATGCAGGACTCTCAGATACTTTTCCAGCACCATGTCTGCCTACACTTGGTCATGTCTCACCATAGTGACAACTGATTTAATCACTGAACTGTGAGTCACCCCAATTAAATGTTTTCTTTTATAAGACTTGCTGTGATTATGGTGTCTCTTCACAACAATAGAAACTCTAATACATGAAGGAAAGACACTTCTAAGGAGACAGAGCTCTTTTGCTTGGGTATGTCTTAATTTTTAACTATCCCTTGAAATGCCATTTATATTGATAATATATTTAAATATAACTACATGTTTTCAAAATAAATTTTCTTTTATCTCTCAAAGTCTTGCTATTTTGTGGTTTAAAATTACAGCATGGATAATTCTTAAACATAGTTTCTTCTTTATATAAAGGCTGAACTGTCTAATAAAGTAATGTGAATTTTTTTCCACCAAGAATTAGAAGACCAAAATATGTTCTAAGAAACTCTTGAAATCATCTTTTAATTCATTTGAAGGCTGAGTTACATGGTAGGGTTTGAGAGGAGAGTGAGTGTGCTATTTGTAATTTCCCCTCTTGAGTTAAAACTCCCAGATCAATAATCTGATATCTTATTAAAATTCTACTAGAAAAGCCTCTCATGAGTTGCATGTGTCTATCTCTTGTATCCTTTTCCAAACAATAGTTTCTAGAGTTGCCTTTTGTAAATATATTTACTTATATGTGAAACCATATTCATATTTACAAAGTTGAGTGCCCAGATCATAAAATAATTAAAGGTGTAAACATGACATTTGGGAGGGAGTAAATGGTTTTTAAAGTGCTCTTGTTTGAAGGTGGGCATTTTTTAAATCAAGCAGATATAAAGCATGTATTAATTTATTGATTCATGCTGCTTGGGAAAACAGGTCATTAAAATGATTCAAATATAAAGATACACTAGACTGTGGTATTAAATGAACTCATATTAGAATTTTGAGCCATATACTTCCCCTCAATATGGCTATTGGTTATACTCTTACAGAAAATGAATGCCTACCATTAACAGGTAGGGTTATTTCTCTATCTTCTTTCCTTTATATTTGTTCCCTGATGATGAAGAGATTGGTAAGATGGGCAAATGTTCCCATAAAATAAAGAAATAGGTATATAGAGGTAATAGGGTTTGAATGCAAAATATCGTACCATGGACTCATATATTTGAACATATTTTCCCTAGTTGGTGGCATTCTTTAGGAAGGCTGTGGAAACTTTGGAGGCGGAGCCTTTCTGGAGGAAGTAGGGTACTGGGTGGTGGGTTTCAAGGGTTTGTAGATTTTTTCCTACTTCTAGTGTTCTTTTTTCTCTGTTTCCTGTGTGAATAGAAATAGTCAGCCAGCTTTCTGTCCCTATTGCTTGCATTCATGCTTCTCCGGGCATTATGGAATCTCCTTTGGGAATTGTAAGCCAATATAAATCCTTTTCTACCCATGTTGATTTTGGTTATGGTGTTTACTAAGGCAATAGAAAAGCAAAGAGGACCAGAGGAAATGATTGTGACTATCCTAATGGAATTTCTACATTTTAGAAATTTACTATTGTCTATTATGATAATTATGACTATCATTTGGGTAAGCAAAGAATTACACCTGTTTTGCACTGAAATTAACCTAGATTGAAGAGAGCCATAGTACAGTGAGACTTCAGTTGAAGAGATGAAAATCTGTAGTATGTTTGTAGATTAAAGCTAAGGTAAACTGAGGAATTGAAAGACTACAAATATTATTCCCATGAATACATGGAAAGTCAGGTTCATTTTCATTTTTTTTTTACAAATGTCTTCCTTTACAAAGGCTTATGGCCTCTCTTGGTCATTGTCACCTTTGGGATATCTAAAGGCAGGCTATACACATAACTGAGATAAAACAAACCAGAAAGGACAATGTGCCATGTGCAGACATTCCTCAACAAGTTTTCAGGGACATAGGAACAACATAATGGGGAATTTAAAGTACAGTTATCTGGAGGAAAAGAAAGCAAATGACTGATAATTTAAATTGTAAAAATGTGTCAAACATCATTGTCACCACCATCATCACTAATGATAATGCTATGAATGCTTAGAACTGCAGGCTAGTTCTAAAATTGTTTTGCCATGGTATCATCTTTTGTACTTATTGAAAGTTTAACTACAGAATGTAGTCAAAATTTTCTTGTTTCATTAGAAACAAGTCTAATAATAATAAGAATACCTCAATTCAATCACTTATGAAAATTTGTGATAAACAATTACATAATGATGATGATAAACATTCTAAATAATGTATAGCTAGAATGAATTCTTGAGAAGTTTCCTACCTCCTCTCTTCTTTGTCTTCTGCCTCTCCCCTTCTACCCTCCTCTTCTCTCATAGAATCTTGCTATGTCATTCATGTTGGTCTCAAATTACTGACTTTACACAATCCTCCTGCCTCAAACTCTAAGTAGCTGGGATTATACTTATGCACCATCACACCTTGCTTAGTTTTCTTCACATTCATTTCTTATACATTCTTATTTACAAAAATATGCATATGTGCATATAAAATATGTTGCATTATATTTTTAACCCATTCCTCTGAACAAGCCTATAGGTTAGGAACTCTACTGGTGTACATTGTATGCATATGACAATAAATGCATCACTAGATTAAATCATTCCTCCAGGATATGGTGAGGGTTGTGAATGCGGAGTGAACTCCGACTTTTGAATTGCAGGGAAATGATTCTTAGCCTCCTTCTCAGAGGGCCATATCTCACTCTTGTTCTCTAGGCATTTCAGAGCTGCCTCTCATGAATTAGAATATTGAGGTAATCTCTGCTTTCAGTTGTACTGCAAGGGGAAGCACTTCTTGCTTACTTTATATTCATCATATTTACAGTCACTTAGTGTTTATAGTATTTGTAAGTGGGGATACATTTAAGTAAAATGTCATAGTCTCTGGAAGTGAAATGCATTTTTGTTACTTTATTTCAAATTCATCACAGAAGTCATTTTTCTTCCAAGGATGTCTGGGTATATTAGCTTAGAAAATGATATTGGTGAGCTGATTCTATGAATATTTTATGCATAATGTTTAACTGTACTAAATATGTACTTGTGAGTAATAATTGCATTTCAGGTGTTTATGAAGATATAGAGAGCCAAGTATGCTTATCACTCTTTTTCTAACCAGTAGACTTTTCCTTCTTTAGAAGCTATCAGTCACTTGATATAGAAAACAGAAAAACAGATTCATATAAGAGAAAATTTTGTATCTAAATACTGCTGTGCAACTTAAAACAGAATTTACCACTGTTTGAGGTTTTTCCTGCTTTTGTTTTTTGTTTTTGTTTTTGTTTTGCAAGAAAGATGACTGCTCTCATAGGACTGATGAGAAAGAGAAGCTTACAGTTCAGTGTTGTGTTCTGATTTGATTACATAATAGAAATCAAAGCCATGATTAGAAAGGCTCTAAATATTAATGGACAGCATCTTATCCTTCAAATATTAATATTAAACACCATTATGGGCTTTGTGTAACTGTTGAGCTAATTTGAAAAAGACTTGAAAATGCACCCAGAGTTCATGTAGGTTTGATGATTAAGGGGGAAAGTAGACAAAAAACTATGGAAAAGACACAAAGGGAAAGAAAGAGTCTGAATCAAAAGCAATACATGAACAGATGTTAAAGTTAAATGGATCGGAAGAGCCTCAATTTAAATTTATTCAAGGAATTAGAAATAACTACTCATTATATGTCATAATGTGCCATGAAAATTCTCAAATTGGAAAAAGCTGCTTATGAGTGAAGAATGCAGCAGATAGCGTCCGGGACCTATGATTCGCACACAGGAGAAGCCCAGGAGCAAATGGGAAGAAGCAGGTCAGTATCAAAGAGGAGCCTGCTGAAGGAGGACCCCCACAATCTGTAGGAAGTTCTTTGATAAGTAGTTAGGGTGAGTAGTCTAGGAAGGACCACTGGAGTCCTCCTCTCTCAACACACAGCAGCCATCTAATGGAAAGACAGAATTCATACAGAATTGGTCTGACAAGGCAATCACCAGAGCCCTGGAAGTAGGCTGCTAGTCAGACTGTTACCAAATGTGGAACCTGCGACAGCAGACAGTAAAGGAGCTTAAGGAATGTTCAAGTACAGTGGAAATCAGCATGTCTATTTTCAGTTTACATATTGAAAATTGTAAATATTGAAAATTTTATACATATACACAATGCATCTTGATTATAGTAATTATAGAAGTGAGTCCTCCCTTCCAGTTCCCCTGAATTTTTTCATCACATCTCCTTCCCAGCTTCATGTCTTCATTTTATAATTTTTACTTATCACTTATTTATTTAGCCCACTGAATCCACCTGTTACTACCCGTATGTGAATATATGTGCGATTACCTACTGGAGCATGGGAAACCTACCAGTGGCCAAACTTCTGAAAAATAGGTTCCTATGCCTCAGCACCATCAACATCCAATAGCTGCTCAGCTAGGATTGGGGCCTCCCCAACCTCATGCTGGAAACTTTTAATTGCCTTCCTTTTGTGTGGGTCTCGTTTAGATAACCATAGCTGTTGTGAGTTCATTTGTAAAACACCCATGTCACACCCAGAGAACAGCATTTCTAAACACTCCTTCTCATGCTACAGTTATTACATTTTCTTTCTCCTCTTCCACAATGCTCCCCGAGCTTGGAGGTGGGGGATTGATGAAGATGTCCATCTGTGGTTGAACATTTCTTGTCACTTTCTCTTAACTCTTTGAACAGTCAAGCATCTCTGCACAAACAACTATCCATTGCAATAAGATGTGTTTCTGACCAAGGTTGCAAAGGAACCACAGGAGACTGCTAGGCAGCCAGATATCTCTGTTGTTTCTTAGTTTTGAAAGTTGCTTGCTCTGCAGTCTTCCTGCTTAATCAGGTAATCGTATATCCTTCCTAGGTCTTTAATGGGATTAACGACTAGATAGATTTTGTTACAGTCTTCCTAGTTCCAAATTCACAAAAAAATAACTCACAAAAGAGGTACAAGATGTATAAGGTTGAAAGACTTAAAACTTTAGTTATTTATCAAAGAAAATGCTTTGAAGTCTAAAAAGATGGTTTTGGGTTGGGAATGCAAGTTAGGATAGATAATAAACAAGGTACAAAACATTTGACTCACCAAATTAGCATAGATAATGAAATATTTTTTTCTAAGTTTGCCAAATTAAAACAGACTGAACATTGTAAATGTAATTCTTACCTGATAATTGTTGTTTATATAGTTATATATAGAGAGTCAGAGTTAAAACCTTTCCTTTTTATTTAGACAAAAAAGAAGGAAATGTGAGATATTTGTATACCATGTGAAGATATATTGCTGTGATGGGTTTAATAAAGACCTGAATGGCCAATTGCTAGGCAATAGGTATAGGTAGAACTTCCAGACAGAGTGAAAGGAAATAGGAGAAAAAAATCTAGGTACTTGAGAGACATGAGGAGACAAGAAGAGAAAACAGGAGGTAAAAGATGAAAGAGGTAATGCCACATGATGATAGAAGATTAATATGAATTAATTTAAGTTATAAGTGCAAAGTAGAAACAAGCCTAAGATGTATGCCAAAATTTCATAATTAATAAAACTTTCCTTGCCATTATTTAGGAGATGGCTGGGGACAGAGAAAGAGTCTTTCCATTAATCCACCAACACTTTTGCTGCTATTGCGCCAGTGAGCACATATTGACCTGCAAGCTGATATTGCAGAGAAGGGCCTAGCCTTGGATAAGGGTAATTCCTATGATTTATCTCTTAGAGAGGCTCCAGCACAACCCCAAACAACATGGGCTACTGTCATTGCTCTCTGTTGTTCACCATGACTTGGTGGTGAAGTCTCATTGCTGAAGCCTTTCCTAATGTGCTCTGAGAAAAGCTCTCTGTCTAAGAAGCAAGTGCAAGTTTGTACATAGTGCTTAGTCCTTATTCCCAACTAAACTTGAGAAACGGTTTTCAGAAGATATAACCAAGAACCCGAATTCATTAATAGATTTTCAAGTGATTCTTATGCACAGTCTTTACCTCATTAAAGAATCTTTGGATTGAAGGAATCCTTACAAAAATCAAATTCTAAGTATAGTCATAAATACAGACCCAGAGATACATGAAAAATTCAGATAATAAAGAAAAATTAAGAAAAGAACCTTCTTATCTTTGGACTTTTTAAATAAAGTAGCTTTTCCTCTTAATAATGCAAAGACTCACTCAAGTAAAAAGGTCCAATAAGGTCAGCATTGAGGTCATACAGGTTGTTGATGAGTCCATGCAAAATGGTCTTAGAGTTCTTTGCTGGCAGGTCTGCCTAATCCCATTACAACACCTTCAGCCCTTTTATTTTTAAAAATAGGAGTGAAGTATGGCAACTTTATTACATTTCTGGAGACTTCATTTCTGTTAAACAGGTGGGAACATGCGGTGGATCCAACAGAAGACATTATCTGAAGAAAAGTTCAAGGGCTGGTTGGGGGTGGGAGACAGGGCTAGCTCTTCTGGTTGGTAGCTATGATAACTGGAAATAATAAAACCAAAAATAAACAGCAGGACATGGAGATGTTGTTAAGTTAAATAAAATGATTCCTTGTAAAGGATCAGCACATACTTGATGAAAACCACAAGAAGGATAGTGGAAGGAGAACTACAAACCCCATCTCTTGCTTTTTATATGAAATTGATGGGTTGAAAGAAAAACAAATAAAACTGTCATACAACATTGAAAAGAAAGAACAAAAATGGGTACCAGAAAAACAGCACATAGAAAAAGTCTATAATTTTAGATGAATGCATAATAGTGAGTAATGTTTCTGTTTTGGGGGTATCTGTAAAGTAAAAACACATAATTTTACTGATTACCAAAATAAACAAAAAATTTATTCATGAATGTGAACTGTTATATTTAAGCCTTCAGCTGATGTTCAACTAATATAACATAGCATCAGAAGGGAGTAATTTGATTAAATAGCCTAAATCTAATCAAAACAGAGGGAACAATTTTATGGAATATTGTTAGATGACTACTACTGTGAAATACAAAGCTAGAATGGTTCTGAGCTATAAATCAAAAATCAGGTAATTTAACACATCTTGCCAATATCCCCTCAAACTACATTTTAAAAATACATTTTCTCTGACATCATTATTATTAATATTCTAACACTTTATTTAATAACTACATATTATTAAATAGAGATTTAATAGTATATATGTACTTTAAAACCATATGTTTCTTTAATATTATATAACAGCATTTTACTGTGTGATTATATGTTTTCACAATTATATTTTAATTGTTGCATAATATTTAGGAAGAGCCAGAAAGGTAGTTAATTAATCATTTCTCACTGAACATTTCTATTCTTTGTACTTTTCCTGCCATAAAGCTATGGTAAAGATATTTTAATTAGAAAATAAATCTGGAAAAGTAACTATATGTTTCAGTGTATTAGCATGTTTTTATGAGTGCCATATGTTGAGTGTTCTTTGTTATATAGGTCATTGAAAGAAAGAAGTCAGCCCAAGATAAAAAATTAAGGTTTGTATGGCAGCCGGAAGATCCATCTTCTCTGATGGACTGAATGAACTTCAAATAGGTGTACACAGGTGGATTTACTTATTGTTACACAAAGGGTTTTTTTTGGGGGGGTAAAGTATTTCCTCATACCATATCCCATTTAATCTATATGTCTCTCTAAAGAAAATCATCATATGCCCTCATGAATTTAGTTCTTTACTATATATCATTTGCAATACAGTATAATCCAAGAGCCTCAGGTGTGCCAGGGGCATCTTGTGAGCAAAGTCACATGAAGGCTTCAACACCACTTCAGAAAAACAATTCTACAAACCACATAACACAATCACTGTTTTCCACAAATATTCTTTACTGTTTACTACAATGATTCCTCAAAGTCAAAGTCTTTCTAGAAAACAACTATTTATTCTAAAGTCTACCCCAGTTACAGTGACTCTGCTAAATTCCTATATCATAATTATTGAATAATATTCTGGAAGAGCCAGAAGGGTAGTCAATTAATCATTTGTCATTGAACATTTGTATTCTTGGTACGCTTCCTGCTACAGAGCAATGGTAAGGACATTTTAATTAGAAAAGAATTCTGGAAAAATAAGTGTATGTGCCCATGTATTATCATGTTTTTAATTTCTAGAGAGAATTTACAGAATTATTTTAAGAACTGCTTCAATAGTTTCACTAAGTCGTGTGTCTGCTGCAGTGTACCTTTTCCTGTACCAAGTATAATAATAACACTATGTTATGTTCTACTAACTTGGAGGGTAAAATAAGACCTGGCTCTGGTATTAGTAGTCAAAGCTTTGATTTAGATTGAGAATGGCATTCTCATTGGTACTCTTTTATGTTCATATATATCATGGACACATAAGCCACTGCAAATGCAGCTACTGAAGAAACAATTGCATTTATTATGGTCCTACTCAGATGTCAGGACTTTCATTGCATTCAACTTTGATGATGGGATGAAAAGCCCTCCCAATTAAGGAACTGAAAAAACAGGCAATGTTAAGGGTAAACAAACAAACAAACAAACAAAACAAAGGATTATGTAGTAGGCTAGAGAAACCCAGGTTAAATGATAAGTGGGGGTGTCAAAAAGTAGTGCTAGATTGTTAGCTAGAGACTGATCATCTGGGGTCCTAGAACAGGCTTGAAGATGGTTTGGTCAGATTTGCATCTCCTGGGCTGGAATGAATAGGTGGCAAAGAGTAATGGGGAGGACTACTTGAATAATACACACACACACACACACACACACACACACACACACACACACACACATACACACACACACACACACACACACACACGAGAGAGAGAGAGAGAGACAGAGACAGAGACAGAGACACAGAGACAGGGGCAGACAGACACACATAAAGACAAAGACAGAGACATAGGGAGACAGAGACTTAGCCTAAGTCAGGGTGAGAAAGGACCAATGAACAGACATGGATGGTTTTAAGGGTTAGAGATCCTTTGGGGGTCTGATGAAGCAGAACTGGAGGTATCTAGGATTAACACTTACCTTCAGGGTTAAGAATACTGGTATAGAGGGAGTTGCAGGGGGGAAATGACTGTATCCTCATTCTATGGCTCTTACAATCTTTTCATTATTCTTCCACAATGCTCTCTGAGCCATAGGTGCAGGAGTCATGTTGTGGATGAATCAGTTAGAGCTGGGAACTCATGACCACTTGTTATCTGCATTTTGACAAGCCATGCTTGTTTTTTAAATTATTTCTATATGTTACAAAGAAAATTTCTTTGATGAGGGCTAAGAGCTACACTTATCTATGGGTATAAGAATAAACATTTTAAATTCTGTAAAGAATTATGCTGCTGTGAGATTTTTGTCTCCTAGAATGACAGGGAAGATTCATTGAAAATATTACATTATGGCCTCATAATAAGAACTGAAGAAACACAGCACTAGGAATCATATTAATATGGATGGGAAAATCTCAAGGCACCCACATATAGATAAGGAACTACAGGTAACTAGGGAATGCTAGGAGCAGGATATACAGTCACCCCTAAGGATGAAACACCTATTTGACTTTCCTATTCCAAGTGGTAAATTCTAAAATCATATACATATAAGCAACACTAGTGGACTGACCAGGTTGGATTTATATACTTAGTAGTGTGTGTGTGTGTGTGTGTGTGTGTGTGTGTGTGTGTGTGTGTGTGTGTGCATATGTAATGATAGCAAAGAAAAAGAGGTCATGATTTTGAGAGGGAAGATGAAAGGGGGTACATAGGAAAGATTGTAGGGAGAAAAGGGAAGGTTAGAAAAGATGTATTTCTATATTTCTATTTTAATTTAAATTTTTATTCAAAAAGTTATTAAAAACAAAATGAAATAACAACACAAAAGAGTAGTCTAGATTGGAGATGGGTTCATTTGAACTGCATCTAACTGATCTGAGCAGAGAGGTAACTGGTTGGTGTTACTGGATACTTTTCCTGAGACTACCAATAAAATTTACCTTGAATTAGAGTGCAGAGATAGCTATTAGCTGACCAGGATTAGCCATAGAGATTTTGGGGGACCTGGAGCATATATAGAGATGCATAAAGCAGTAGGGAGGGATTTAGAAAGACTTTGGGCCCTTTTGGACTAAGGAAGGAGAGAGAGACAAAGTCACTGGTTGCTTCTCTGATCAATTATGTTTTTATGCCATATCAGACTCCCAAGTCACTGGTCGATTTTCTGCCACTTCTCTGATCAATCAGCTTTTTATCCAAATATCTGACTCCTGTGCTTAATTTAATAATAGTACAATGGAAATAATATCAGGATAGATACACGGGGGAGGCACTAGGCCCTACCCCCAAAATGTGACAGACTTTGATGATCCTCCATGGAAGGCCTCACCCTCCCTGAGCAGTGGATGGTGTGTGGGATGGGGGGCAGGCTTTGTGGGGGGATGGGAGGATGGGAGGGAGAGGAAAATGGGATTGGTATATAAAATATGACTTTTTAATTTAAATAAAAGTTAATTTAAAACAAAATAATCACTTCATTTGGTATCCAAAGTGGAACAAGACCACAAGGCAGCCACTTGTCACTGGCTTTCCAGTTACTAGAATCACTACTTGTGGTCTGCTCTGTCATTTAGGCAGCCCCTTGCTTCTTTGTGGAAGCCAGTATGCTGACTTGTAAGGAGAGTTTAGATTTCATGGCCTTGTGCAGTTTTGAATGCTTGAAACAGTGTTGAAGAATCAAGAAAGAAGACTGAATCATTTACTAAAATTATACAAGGCCCCCCAGAAGAATTCTATTTTCTTTATAAACATTGACTTTTGCTGTAAGTAGAATGGTATAAGACCCAGAAACTAGGCAAATATTAATTGAATTTTTGAGTTTTGAAATGCTAATTCAGAATACAAAACGGGGATTAGTCCTTTAAAGGCAAGATCAGTACCCATTGATGAATGGATTAGAAATACAGCTGATACTGGATCTCACACTTATGATGGTACTTGGAAAGGAGAAGTGATTTCTAAAAATTTTAAGAAAAATCAAAATTTTGGATGCTTTAATTATGTTGAATAAGGTCTGAAAAAGGATTACAGGCAAGGCATTCTTAGAAACAATTTTGTAATTGTTTTCTAGAGATAATCCAAACAGAAGGTTCCAGACTTCTGGAATATGTAGAAGGTGTATCAAAGACCATTACTGGATTCCTGAATGCAGATTAACTAGATACAAATAAGGTAACTCTTTTCCATCAGAATATGCTGTAGAGGACTTCTCACAGGCAATAATATCAAATTTGGTTCAATCATTCCCTATCAGCATTGGGAAAACTATCCACAGAGCAATTAAAAGACATTTAACCCCAGTTGTTAAAAAGTATAGTGCTCTGTATGACAAAACAGCTTTAGTAGATAAAATAAAATTTTTAGGAGAGACCATGAAACAAGTATTTTGGCAAACATATATAACTGATCAAAGGCCAAAGCTGAAAATACAAATAAATGGCATTGTAATTGAAGATTTGCTTACAATTATGGGTGCAGATATAAAAATAATTTCACAAACATCTTGCAATCCAGATTAGATTCTCAAGGGTAAATATTACGCTTTTAGGGACTGTAACTTTTTTATATTATATTATATTATATTATATTATATTATATTATATTATATTATTTATTTTTTGTTAGTTCAAATTATGAACAAGCTTGTTTCACATGTCAATCCCTTCTCCCTTTCCCTCCCCTCAACCTCACCCCTCCTATGCCACCCTGACCTACCCCCACTCCATATACTCTCCACTCCCCAGGCAGGGTAGGGCCCTCAATGGTGCTCTGCAATGTAGAGCTTGTAACTTTATCTCAGGTAAAACAAAGTACAGGGTAGGTCAAATGTATAGGACCAGATGGGCAGGTAGGGAAATTAAAACAGTGTGTGGCTAACAAGCAATCAGTTTATGGGAATGTGATTTGTTACAACAATGTATAATCAATATTGACATTTCTTCAAACTCAGAAATAAAGCCTAAAATACAGAATGCTTCTGAGAGAAATTTATCAAGAACAGTCACCAACCATTAAGATGTACATAAACAATGCACAATGGCTGTTGATCTTTCAAAAGTACCCATCAGTCGTACTTTTAAAACAAACTTGTTTGACCCCACAAAAATTACAGGCATTAGAACAGCTGGTACAGAAGAAGCTAAATTATCAACACTGAAAATTCAACCAGTCCTTGGACTTCTCCTATATTTATCTATAAAAAGAAACATGGTAAATGGAAAATGGGAACAGATCTAAGAACTATTAATGAGTTGATCCAGCCAATGAGCTATTTACAGCCTGAAATTCCCTTGCCTTCCTCATTACCTAAGGGATGTCTATAATGGTGATTCATTTAAAAGATTGCTTCTTTTACTATACTTTTACAAGAACAAGATAGAGAAAAGTTTCCCTTCACAATGCCTATATCTAATGATTCCCAGCTTGCTAAAAGACATCAGTGGGAAATTTTTTCACAAGGGATGTTCAACAACCCCATGTAGTGTCAAAGTATTTTGTACAACTGCCATTGGAAATAATTAGTAGTTTCCTCAATCTATAATTTACCACTGTATATATTATATATTACTAGCTTATTCAGATGCATATACCTTCTAAAAATGTTTGAACATGTAAAGAACTTCTGTTTTCTTGAGGATTACAAATTGCTCCTGAAACAATACAAAGAGGAGAGTCTACCAATTCCCTAGGATATAAAATATGTTTACAAAAATTCAATCACTCAAAGTACAAATCAGGTGAGATCAATTATGAATTCTTAATGATTTTCAAGAATTGCTGGGAGATATTAATTGTTTATGACCAACAATCAGATTAACTACTCAAGAAGCAATTTATTTCAAACCTTACAAGGTGATAACATTTAAATTGTCCAAGAAAATTATAAGCTGAATATGAGAGAGCATTGACTCAGATAGAAAATAAATTGTGGGATGGATGCACATGTGGGTTTCTTGGATCCAGAGCTTCATGGTATTCTGGTTATTTTACCTTCTATGTATTCCCCTGAAGGGATTCTTATGCAGAGAGAAAATAGTATTTTAGAATAGACATTTTTAAAACACAGAGTAAAGGAATTCAAGACCTATATAGAAAAGTTTTTGAATTGATTCTAAAAGGAAAATTATGACTTTGCCAATTAACAGAAATAGACTTGAGAAAAATTATAATACCTTTTAATAATGCTGAAATTACCTCATTGTAGGTGAAAAATGAACATTGGCTAGGAGTTTGCAATAATGTCCAGGGAGAGATTTGAAACAAATCACTAATTGGATCCTTCCTCATATTGTATGAGGAACACCAAGTTTTGAAGCCCCTATAATCTAAACTGATCCAAATAAATCAGGAAAGGAATGTTGTAAGTCATGAAATTTTTGCTAAAGTGGTCAAAGACTTTATGATTCAATTTAAAAGCCAGAATTATATGCTATTCTAATGGTATTATTAGATTTTCCAAAAATATCTAATACAGTTACTGACTGATGGGTTTACCAGGCCCTCTAGCACAGATATGTTTTACACTGGGAAAGAGGTTTTGGTTTTGCTTCCGTGGGAGAAGAAAAGCTATGGATACCACCAAGATTGATAAAGACTATATTCAAACAAGAGAGACCTCTTGATTGGATAATTCATCAAACAGCATGACCATTCAATCTAACTAAATTATAAGACTAATAAATGCTTTTCATTTGATCAGATATAACTTACCAATAGGAAAACTCCTTAAGGTTAGGTTTAGGGCAGTTGTTTTGTTTTTGCGTTTCCAGGAGAATAAAAGCATCTAACTAGGAAATCTAAAGACCACTATACAAATGAGACATCTGAAGAAGGAAAAATAATATTGAGAAAATATCCCAAGAAAAATTGGTCAAATGGCAGACCACATTTCCAGCAGGATAAATTTTCATAAATCTTCCAAAATGTTTAGTTCTGCTATTATTTACAGACATTTGAGGAAAATGGTCTTTTTGTAGTCCTACTTCAATTAAAAATTAAAGCTGGCTTTGGAATTAGAGTGTGGCTCTGTCCTCTAAACCCAAGCATCTTTGTTGAAGTAAAATCCAAAATCTTTCTCATGTCAGAAGAGTTACCTGGTATGGGGCAGAAGAAAATCAAAATTATGGCACTATTCTACTGTAACCATTCTTATTATCCTTTGGTTTTATTTTGACTCTTTAAATCTTTTCTTAAGATATAAATGTTACCTCAAAATTTATAAGATTATTATACACATGTTTAAACTTTCTGTCTTGATATAAATGGTCATATAGAGCACCAACTTATTCTATAAATAGGCCTCATCTAGTTTCCTGTATGTGATTTTGGGCTTGAGTCTGAGGCTGGTAATCAGAAGTTAAGTTTTCATACACTGGATATACTGAACAAATTGTGATCCCTTAACTTCTTAGAGATCTGCTGAATATACATTTAAAATGCTTTCTACAGTAAAGCATGGTCATTTCTGACAGTGAACTTTGGGGTCTCTAAGAAGATAATGGGGCCCCACAATGATGAATCCACTGAGACTGTGGTAACGGCACTCAGCTGACAAACACTACCCATAGATCACCTTCAGACTACACACTGCTCAGAACATCTACAAAGCAGTGAACTAAGATGGTCCCACACATAGACTACTCCAGTCAGGACTTCAGGTAAGCTCTGCACTTTCCCATCACACTGACGCTGAACAACGTCTAGCACTTCTAAGTCTTGACCATTATCTCAATTTTGCCTAAAGATACCATCAACCCCACATGACAGGAAATAATTTTCAAAACACAACACCCAGATTTCCAAGAGATAAGGTAGTTGGGTTTTGGTTGTTTGGTGGATTATGGATGTTTATCATCATTCAGGGGGTTGGTTACAAGTTGTTATTGGTCACAGGGAGGAAACTAAAGAAAGATTAGATTCAGGAATCTTGTTCTGATAAGAAAAAGGGGAATATAGGTATGATAGGATAAGACAGAAGAGTATTGTATCTCCTTTTAAACCGATAAAAGCAACTACTAGCCTTAAATGTTTTACATTGGTATGGATTTTTGTACACTGATATAAATTTAAGGTTATTTTCATACTATATTATGTTTCTACTCTTGTTTAAGGTACTGTAACTTTGCAGCTCATTTAACAATGTAATGTAAATTTTTAGTCCTTGAAAGGTATTGTTATGAACTATTTAGGATAATTAAGAAACACAGGTTAGTAGCCATCTAACAATCAAATTTGTTGTCATGTTAGGTACGTTATCAAGTTCAAAGAAGATATAGTTTAGATAAGATGTTCTTCAAACACTACAGAGCCCTACATGTTATGGCATTTAAGATATTTTAATAACTAAAGCTTTTCATGACAGTGAGACCCTTCTGTTCTTAGAAGTATCAATTTACTTTAAAAAAGAATGAAGAGCATCATAAAACCTCTATTTTGAGCCTGCTTTCATTGTGGCAAATTTAGCCACTGGTCAAGAAACTGCTTTTGCTTTAACTCCTGACAATATGTTGTCCAATTTGGACAATCAAGACACAAAAGATTGAGACTGATGAACTTTACCAAGACAAAGTAAGGCGGTCCTTGAAAATTCCTGCTTCAAAAAAAGACTGTCAGGTATTCTAGGCCTATCAGTTGAAGATGGATGTTCCAACATTGCAGAGGAACCTTGGGTGACTGTTCAGGAAGCCAGCTGTCTGTCATTTCTGTAGTTTTGGAAATTGTTTGCTCTGTATTTTCTGTTTACTCAGATAATATAATATCCTTCTCAGGTCTCTCACATGGCTGAAAACTAGATAGTTATAGTTACAGTTTTTCTTGTTACCAAATTCAGAAAAGAAACACACAAAAGAGGTGTAATATATAAAGTTGGGAGACATGAAAGCATAAGTTTTTAATCTAAGAAAATGTTTTGGGGTCTAAAAAGATCATTTTGTTTTGGTAATACAAGTTAGGAGAGAAAGTGAATTGGGTATAAAACTTTGGATTCACAAAGATTATATACATATGGTAATTTCTCTGAATTTGTCAAATGAAAATGGACTGGATATTGGGAATGTAATTCCTACCTGATAATTGTTCTCATTGCATATCATTTTACTATGTTAGAGGTAAATCATTCCCTTTTTATTTAGACAAAAGGGGACATGTTGTGGGATATTTGATCACACTCTGACACTCCCAAGACTGTCAATAAAGTTTACCTTGAATGAGAGGGCAGAGATATCTAGTAGCTAACAAGAATTAGCCATAGAGGTTTTGGAGGACCCATAACATATATACACAGGAAGTAGCAGACAGGGCCTTAGAAAGATTCATGGGCTCTTTTTGATTGAGGAAGGAGAGAGAGAAGAGGTCACTGGTTGTTTTTCTGCCTCATCTCTGATCAATATGGTTTTTACCTCAATATCTGACTTCTGATTTTTATTTAATAATAGAACATTAGTAATTACTCCAAGATGATAGAAGCATGAATATGTAGCTGACATTGCAATATACCAAGCTGATGAAATGAGGGTGTGCTGATAAAGAGGACAGTGTGAACTAAGAGCCAATAATGCAGGTGGGGTGACCCAGGAAAGATAGAACATTAACAGCAAAGGGTGGATATTCTGACAAAGGGTCTAATACTTCAATGTGTCAGCTATTTAATTCCAACAAACTCATGAAAATCGTTTGGTTTCTGCTGAGTTTAATGCCATGAAAGTCAACTATGGTCTTAATATAATTGTGATGTCATTATAGGGACTGAAGCCAGACTGCAAAGGGATATTATTAATGGAAGCCAGCAGGGAGATGGAGGGAATCAAAGTGAAATTGGACTGTGTGGAAGAACTGACAGAGAGTGATCAGTGAGTCTGAAATGAGAGGTTAGATGGTGTTTAAGTTCTGTTTCATTTCATTTTATTTTTTTCTAAATTGAAAAGAGCTTAAACATATGCAAGTATTGATAAGAGGAAATAGAGAGCAAGGTACTGTCACCTTAGTTTTCCTTCAAGTCACAAAGCTGTTGGATCTTAAGAAGGGATTGACTAACCTTTAATTTGAGGAGTTTGATTATTTTATCTATTTATTTTTATTAAATTATAAGCTTGGGTTAGGATAAAGAAAATCACCCTCCTTCAGCACAAAGTTCATGTTGTAGTTGGTAAAGTTACTATGAAATTGAGAGAGGAGAGAGAGAGAGAGAGAGAGAGAGAGAGAGAGAGAGAGAGAGAGAGAGAGAGAGAGAGAGATGTGTGTGTGTGTTTTAGCTTATCCAAGACAGCAAACACTTAAGCATATCAAGTAATTTATTTGCAATGAGGGATGGCCAGTGCAGGTGATATGCATGGGTACCTTGATTACAGACAGGTCAGAGAGCCCTACTCATCAGTTCTCAGCAAGGTCCTTCCTGCACACTCATGCCACATATTATCAGGTCCGACAGCAGCTTTCAATAAAAATAATAAATGAATTCCATATGCTTACTGGATCTGTATGTAACTCTTGGAGGTGGCAGACAGCTCTAACAATGCTTCATTCCAGCTTCCCTTACTCTTCATAACAATAGTGATAGAGGATTCTCTCCATGTTCATTTAAACTATCATCTTAATGAGTCACCATTTTTAGGACATTGATCGAAGTAATGGCTGTATCCTCATCTGTGACCTTTCAGCTTTGCTGTCTGGTGTTGACCCTATTACTTCTACCTTAGGTCAAGGTTTGTTTAGACAAAATAACTCAGTGCTGTTGATAGTACTTCAATGGCATCTATTGGCCACTCAGTTCTTAAGTGTTTTGTTTGATTGATTATTACATCTCCCAGGAGCAGACTGGATTTTAAGACACATCATAAAGGCCAAGTAAACCCATTTATAACTTACATCTGAACACAATACCTAAAGGTTTCATGTCACAGCCAGATCAGTGGCTTAGCCAGTATTTCTCACACTTGAAATTATGAAGCAAATGAGTGGTTATTTTAAATTTTAGTGACCAAATTTTGGTATGATTTCTTAGTCCTCACTGTTATGCTTCTGTGTTCCATCCCTTTGTGCTTGTCATCTCTGTCATATTCAAAGGATGTTGCTGATGCTGGTGGCAGTTGGTTGTTATATCACTGTGCTCTTATTACATTGCTTTGGGCACTTTTCAACACAATGGAATCACAGGCATTTTCACCACTGCTATTTTTTTTACTACAAATATTTTTAAAGCTCAAATTTCATTGGCTTTTGTGAGATTCCAACTCAAGTGAGCAACCATACTCATTTGAAATAATACTATATATCATGCCATTTATTTGCCTACAGTATGTTTCTGGGCACAATACATATTGCCTTCATAATAAACCACAGGATGTGCCTGCAGAAAATAGCACATTTTTCCCTCATCTTATTTTACACTGTAATCAGTGTGCTTAAATCAGAAAAAGAGTCTGGACTATCAATCTGTTTAGCATGCCTCCACTTAATTCACTAACAACATAAAATATATGTGCAGTTGGCAGTTGAAATGAAAAATAATGAAGCACTTAGGGAAATTAGATTAGTACATTATAATATAATAAGAATTTAATGGTACAAGTAGCCTATACTCCTCATACATTCTGGTATATGGGAAGCTACACGATTACCAACAGTATGATTTTTTTCCTTTGCATTGCCACAACCTATTCATGTGATTTATAATCAGATGTAATAATGTTGTTCTACTGGAATAAAATCTAATATGATATTATATATAATTTTTATTAATTTTATTCTATTGGATAATTGGAGACATCCTATGTTTTTTTTCAAATGACAGAGTAGAGACCTCAGCTCATTTTACACTTTTTAATTTCATGCTTGTCTTCGGCTAAATCTCTTTCATAAATTTCAATTCAACAAAACATAGATGCAGTGCCAAGTTAAAACTTAATGAATTGGCTAGAATTAATCTAGAAGTCAAAGAAACTAGTTTTTTTTTAAACTTAGACATTTTCTTTCAATTCATGTGAAATTTAGCTGAAGAAGGTCATATTTGAGTGACTTGTACTACTAATAAAACTGAATTAATGTACCTTTACTGTTAATGTGTCAAAAGCAAGTGGAAACAGCTAAGGAAGTGACAGTCTTGTCTACTGAGGATTTCAGTATTTCTTGGCCTACATTCTTTTTCTCCTTCCTGAAGAGTGGTGGGATGCCATGAATAAGTGACTTTTGGATAGTGCATAGCTTGTCTTTTCTTAGAGTGACAATGACAAGTATGATACACTGGGGGTGTTTCTGTTTTTCTAAAGTTAATATGTCCAGTCCTATACTTTAGTTTGATGGTGTGGAGTTGAGACATTCGGGAGGTGGAAGAGTCCTGTAACTGAGTTAACACCCTTATGAAACAGGCTGAAGGAATTGTTATACTTCTTGGAGGATACAGGAGCTGCCACCTATTGTAAGATGTCCCTTTCCAGGCACCAGCCTTTGTCTTGATCTTAATATTCTCTACTTACTGAACCCAGTTGACAGTAGCTCAGAGACTCCTTATTTAACACAGCTTAAAAGCCTAAGGTGGATAGGAGACTTACAAAATTGTGCTTCAAATTAAAGTGATCTAATATATGTAATTTAGTGTCATTGTGGAGAATATGTTTCTGGTTTCCCATTTAAGAAAAAAGAAGTGTAAGACCAAAATGGAAGTAGAGATCCACAATGGATCTGGAAGGAGTTTTATTTTAGAATGTTTTTTTCAGATACAAGTTAGAAGTCTAAAAATATCTATGCTAGTTAGTAGCAAAGCACATTAGGGCCGCAGATCTCACACAAGGTATCCAAGGTAATGCAAGGTGATTTTCAAGCTAGGTAGACAGGTGGGAGACATGAGAAGTTGTAAGTGAAAAGCAACGGAAGGAAAAATACAGGTCAGTATATACTAAGTGTCGTGATTAAGAACCAATGAATAATCATGGGCTCATAGGCTGGTTTCCCCCAACCAGGAAGATACTGCTACTGTATTTCCCACAAAGGCAATCCCAGGTTCAAGTAGACAATGTCCTAGAATAAAATTCCCATAAATTATTCATGTTGCTTTCTTGTGTAGCAACCAAAAAGAGACTCCAAGTATTTAGGAGGCTTTCCTTGGGGCATACTGGAATCGAGAATCAAGAGATTTGTAATAGCTGGGTCCACCTTCTTTATTCTACCCCAGTGTCAGTAGACTCTTTCTTAAAGGGGCATTGCTATAGGTTGAATTGTGCCCCTACTCTCTGTAAGTTCATGTGTTGCTGTCTAGATCCCAGTGACAGAATATGACCTTATGTAGAGAAAGGGTCTTTAGAGAAGTAACCAAGTTAAAACTGGTGACATGGTAACAGAAGCAAAATTGTCTGGAGCACAAATGGGACAAATAGAGTAAGGAGGAAGAGAAAGGTAAAGGGGCATGTGACAGTGTGTTTGAAATTCATATGTTCATAAAAATGGCCTCATGTAATCCTGTTTAAAATTAGAGATATTTTTCAAATGAAGTAATTCTTATGATCTTTAATCCACTGTTGTTATTGGTGGAATTAAAAGAAGAGTATATTTGGAAGCCCTCAGGCACCGGAGAAAGAGGATGTGAGTGTGAAAGGTAGCTATGTATAGGGCAAATAGAGAGACTTGGAATATAGAGAGAATTAGAATTCAGTGGTCCTTCACAGCCTTCTGCCTTGCAAGACTCATCAGTGGAACACAGAACTGTGTACTGAGGGAACTTCATAACAAGGGAAGTGAGACAGCACCCAAGGCTTTTATACAAATCATTAAAAACATTTACAAATTTTAAAAGGTTCTGAGCTGTTCCCTTGCTTAGATATGAGAAAGAGAAGCTCTTCTCTGTTGTGCTTTCCTCTTATTTTGCATGGTTGGATCTGGTCTCCAAATGTAAATCCTAGGTCACATTTCAACTATATTAATATCTAGGTCACTTTGCCCAAAATCTCAGCATCATAATCATTTTGCACAATCAGATTAGAACAAGAACTTTAAAGCTGAGATTTCCCTACCTGTATTTCATGGCTGGTTTCTGGCCATAACTCTTTCTAAAGAAAGGAGATGATTTTTTACCTTGTTTATTGAGATAGGGTTTCTCTGTGTGATAGTCCTGGCTGTCCTGGAACTTGTTCTGTAGAGCCATCTGGCCTTGAACTCACCGAGATCTATCTGCCTCTGCCTCCTAAGTGCTGAGATTAAAGGCCTGTACTGCCAATGCCCAGTGAGGAGATCACATCTATAAAATGGGCTTATTTCAGGAAGGAAATCATATTAGTCTCATGCTAACATGGGCATAGACTGACAAGATTTTTAACCAAAGTCAAGCAATGCTTAATAAGTAACTGTGTAATTCGGGTTTCTTGACTCTGTTTTTCAAATGTGAGACAACTATCCTAGGCATGATTATTAGCATCAGTAAAACTGCCCTGTAGATTGGGGCAATCAATTAATGTTCAGTGTACAAGCTAAGTGGAAGTTAAATGTAGTTCACAAAATGAACACATTTTAAAACATTTAGTAAAGGGGCATAAGAAGACTGAAACTTCCAACTTTCAGCTAGAGAGATACACACTCATTATGTTTCCTTTTCTCTTAGACCCAACTGGTAATGATGCTCAACCACTTGACTTCTTCCATGCCGAGTACAAATAATAGTTATACTTTAGTGCTTGCTGAACTGATTTCTGAAGCAAATTTTGTACAGATTTGTGTATGTACAATTGTACACATACAATTTGTAATTTTTTAAAGATTTTATTTATTTATTATGTATACAACATTCTGCTTCCATGTATATCTGCACACCAGAAGAGGGCACCAGATCACATAACGGATGGTTGTGAGCCACCATGTGGTTGTTGGGAATTGAACTTAGGACCTCTGGAAGAGCAGCAAACAAGAGTAACATATCTCTATCCTGAATAATTCATTTCTTTGTAGCAAAGTAGTTTAAAGTCTGTAATTTTATTTTTTTAAAATACAGTTCTGTACACTATCATTCCTTACCACTATTGGTAATAGTTTTATTTTTAATTTTGCATATTTCTCATCAAGTTCACTTACCCACATGTATCCCTGGTTCCATGCTTGGCTCTGGCTATTTTTCGTACCTATTTTTAAAAGTCAGAGTAACAGTGTAGGAGGTCATCCCCTTTGCCTCTTTTCAGGAGAATTTATTTCTTCTACCCCAACATGACTTGGTGTCCATCGGCAACCATTTCCTCATCCATTTTTTAAACCTCCCTCTTCTCTAGCAATCACTCATCTACTTGCATAAATTATGGTATAAATTATGTTAGATTTTTGAAAATGGGAAATATCGAATGTCAGTTGTCTTTCTTTGTCATTCAAATTTCATTTAATACAGCAACATTTAATTCTATCCACATTGTTGTAAATGATAAATATTATTTTATTCTATTCCTAATGATAGAATAATATTCTATTGTACAAAGGTTTTATTTTCACAAGTGACTTTTGATTGGACCTTTTACATAATATTCTTATGTTGTGGTGACCCCTAAACACAAAATTATTTTATTGTTACTTCTTCATAACTTTAATTTTGCTACATTTATGAGTCATAATGTAAATATCTGTGTTCTCCAATGGTCAGAGATGACCCCTGTGAAAGGGTCATTAGACCCCCCCAAAGAGGTCATGAAACACAAGATGAAAACCACTCTTCAGTTCTCATTTTAAAATTGTTAATATTTTCCTTGAACAATACCATACCGACTTCTTGAGTATGGGGAGCTCCCTATTTTCTGGTCCTTTTAAATTCTTTCTGGCTCCATCAGACATCAAAACCTCATCATGTAAGTGTTCTTTCTGACAACTTTTGAGTTAGTCTGAGTCTACATTTTGACAGCAGGAATAATAGTTTGAATGATACTTATCTCCCTGGTAAGAAACCCCAGAACGCAATATTTTCCCGTGTTAGAGTGAATTATTATTTGTCATCATTAGCATTATTTTGACAGTTGTTATCATCCGTCATCTTTGATGAACAGATTTAGTTCTTTGGCATAAAATCTCCCGTTCATTATTGAGATATTCGCTCTGGGCAGCTCCACTTCTGCTTCCGATGTGTATTCTGCTTCCATTTATTCACAGTGTCTCCGCATAACCTGCATGAGGCCTGTTGGGGACATTAGCTATAAAAGAATGAGTTGTCATTTGAATATCCTGAACATGGTTTTTAAAGGGTTTGCCTTTTTCAAATTGATGGTAAATAGGAGGCAACAAGGTCAGTTAGAAGACTTTTGATGACTGTGCTCTTCAAATGAGACATCTTCTTGATTAACAGCTATAGGTGGTTGAAATTTATGCCTTCTCTCTGGGATCCTGGCTCTGTAGGCCATTTTAATTCAGCACAGAGTCAATTCTGACTCTTGTCTTCCCCATAATGGATTGGAATAACAAGGAATTAGAAAAGGTGGGAAAGAAAAATGGCTGCTGAGAGTCAAGCTACATGTGATGTGAGGTGTTACATATTTTCCCCAAAGGCCCTCGTTTCCAGCAAAAGCAGCACCCTGGCTGTATCTTTTGCCACCCCTCTTGAATTATCTGTATCCTTTTTATCTGATTGAACTGCCCATGAAAAATCTACACTGTTATGCTATTGATCCAGAATATCAGCTTCATATGTCTCCTGTAAGATTGGAAAAAGATATGTGAAACAGGCTAGAGGAGTCCTTTGAGTTTGCTTGTCAGCCACCATGTTGCTCTGTGCTGTGTCTTTTACTAGCCCAGGGGAAAGGTTCAATGTCAAGTGGACAGAGTATTAGGTAGAAAGTAGAGCTATGCATTGTGCATTGCAGAATAAATCTCATTTTCTGAGATAGATAAACTAAGAACATGAAGACATGGGTTCCTATCACAGGCTCTATTGAAAAGCACTGATTTTAAAGTAGTTCTAGAGTTAGGTGGGAAATTACCATACTTTGGGTACATACCATATTGACAGGTTTAACATTATTTAATGTATAATGCCTGTATGATGCTCAGTATTTCTTACAGTCCATGAACAAATTTATTTGATATTCAACATCATTTTAACCCATGCTGAAGTGAAAGAGAAAAAAAGTAAAACAAGAAACTTATTTGAAAGATAAAGTTGGGTTGGTGTCAAACTCAGAATGGGTCTGACTGTGTTCTCAGCACAGGGCATTTTCTGAGGATTAATGACCAGTTAGAAAGAGTTGATGGTCCTTGGCTAAAACTTGGATCATTAACTCCAGCCAGTCATTAATTGCCTCAAAATGTCCTGGGCTGAGGTCATTATTGCTATTATAATCTGAGTTAGTGCCTTGTGCTTTAGCCAATAAGATTATCTGAATTATCTTTATTCTTTGCTTGATTCATAATTACAAAAATGTACCACAGGCAATCAGACCTGATGATAGATTAATCATATGCAAAATTAAATTTTCAAATGAAATGTTTTGAATCATATAGCTACCCTAAGTTTCAGGAGAGGTTGTTTTTGGTGTTGTCATTTATTAAAATTGGTTTGCTATGCTGAACCCCTGTCTTAATTACTGAAACTCATTTCCCAAGGCTTGTTGTTGGAATCTAGCAGCCCAGAGTGGATATGCTCTTCAGTTTAAAACATGTTGGTTCCAGTATCTAGAGGCTGTAGTGTTTTAATGTTTTGGCATGTGAAATTTGGATGGGAGGAGCTGGGGACAAAGAAGAAGAGTCAAAGTGCAAGAAGAAAGCAGATGTAGACTTATGGTTGTCTGATTTTGTGATGCTTTTAGCAGTATCACAGTTATTTTCATATTTATTGTGTAATTAAAAATAATATTTAATTAGTTTTTGAGAATTTCATACAATGTATTTTGCTCATATTTAACCGTTATCCCTCCCTGAACCTCTTCTTTACCCACCCCTACCTCTCCCTTCCCTCCCAACAGTCTATTCTCTTTTTCTCTTATTTATTTCACTGAGCCCAGTTTGTGTTGATCATATACTTAAGAGTTTCAGGCCACCCACTGGAGCAAGGTGGGCCTATCCGAGGCTTCACCCTTAAAAATACTGACCCCTTCCCCATCACAAGTCTTCAATTATCAATAGCTCCTCAGCTAAGGAGCTACCTGTCCTTGCTAGAATATTGACTGGCTTGATCTTGCACAGGCCTTGTACAAGTTAAAACTGCTGTAAGTTCATGGGTGTAGCCATCCTGTCAGGTCCTGAAGATACCGTTGTACTCCCAGTCCTCCCCAGTATATGGCTTTTATGATCTTTCTTCCCTATTCTGCAATAGTGATTGGTCTCAGAGGGGAGATTGTTAACAGATGTCACATTTGTGACTAGCAACCCATTGACTCTTATTCTTTATATTCTGGTCAGTTGTGTCTGTGTTTATCACCATTCAATGTCCAAAGAGATGTCTCTGATGAGTTCTAAGAGCTTCATTAATCTTCACACATATACAAACATAAAATTAGAGGGCATTTTGAGACCATGTCCATTTAGTTGGTTTACTAGATTCATCTCTGGGGCCCATGAACTCCCCAACCATGGGCTCTTGGCCAGATAAAGTACAGGCTTGTATTTTCATTTGTGGGGCAACCTTAAATCCAATCAGAAAGTGCTTGTTACTCTCATACTATTGTACCCATGGTTATTACTAATTTTAATCCTTAGTAATGTGTTCAGTTAAGCAAGACAGATGTAATTCTGCCTTGTATATGAGAACACTGAAGTCTGAAAGCATGAGTGATTTACCTTGCATGGCACTGCTACAGATTGAGCAGTTGTCCCCAATCCAAGGTTATTCTCCAGTGTTTGTCCACACCAAACCTCATAACACTATGTTAGTATGGAATGTTCCTTTAAATTTTCATAGGAAAAGGATTGTGTACTGTTAATGAGTATTCAAATGACTTAAATCACCATTTTTCAAAGTGCATCTAAAGCCTGGAGCTTTTTAGAAAAAGAGTACGATTATCAAACAATAGAGCCTCTTGATGCTTTGTGTGGAGAGCACCACTTTGCTGCTGTGAGCTTTTCAGGGTCATTTTGATTACTTGATTCCTTTGTAAGTATGCATATTAATTTATAATCCAATTAGATATATTTTGTAACTGCTTGATGCTTCTGTAGTCCTGTGTTCTGGGCTCTGTGTACAAAGCCTTTTACTGAAATACATAAAGGTGCCGTGAGTAGCCAGTTTTATTGATATGCCATCACAGGGGAAAAGATGAAGAAAATATGAAAATTATTTGAACCATAGTTAAAAACAAAGCAAGAGATATTTTAATATTCATAGATTGATCTAAGGATTGACTAGGGCAAGGCATCAGAAGAAGAGTAAGCCATTGCTTTTGACTTGATTCATTTCCTATGGAGATGGGGAATGTGAACTAGATGATACTATGAGTGCATAAGTATTACACAACTAATGAAGATTTCTAAAATTAATTTTATTGATTATTTGGGAATCTCACATCATGCACCCCAATTGTGCTCAACTCCCAGTGTTTCCATGTCCATTTCCTCTTCCTCATGACCTCCTCCCACAAGGAAAAAAAGTCCATTTTGTGTTATCCATGTATTCACTGCAACATAGTCAGATTACTAGTGGCCAGTCCTCTAAGACCAAGGAAGAAGGAGTCTTTCTCAGTCTGCCTCAGCACCAGAAGTTTTCAACTAAGGAGATATTTGCAGTGGGTGGAGCCAGATGTCCTGCACCCACAGTGCCAGCTCTCCTGCCCACAGGAATGTTAACATGACTTCAAAGGCAGTCCAGACCACAGACCTCCTTGTGGGCTTCAGTAGTAAAAGCAAGGTGTAAACGGCACTTGTCTGTGTCAACACCACTGACCCACTCATGCTTGCAATCTTCATTGTCTCAGGTGGTTACACATGCTACTCATATCAGCATGGCTTCCTGAAGGTAACAAAACCTCAGGACTTTAGGCAGTGGCACAGGGTGCAATTATCCACATGGATCTCAGGCATAAGCCCTGGGGCAGCAACACGGATCACTGACACTAACATGGCACCTGGTGGTATTGCAGGCACTGGTGGTCCTTTGGGGATGAAAGTGAACTTTTCCTCAACTCAGGCTTCCTCATTGCCCAAAACCCAGGGGGATCCCACAACAGACTCAATGTGAAGGGCTAAGGGGCTGAGTCTGTGTCTACTTAAGCTCCAGGCTGTCGTACACCATCCTGATGACCTTACTGGGCAATGACAGCAAGTAGATCTTAGCCATCTCTCTCACCTGTCACCACCATCACATCTCCAACTCTGCCTCTCTCCATAGAGCATGCACTGCACCCTTTTTCTATTTCCCATCTCTGTATCACATATTTGTTACCTATCGAAGCTTGGCTGTCTTTCTTTCCCAACCACTGTGACCCTCACAGCCTCCAGGCTATGAGGCTGAGGGCTGTGTTTGACTGTACAACGCATGAAGATTTATGCTATAATCATAAGCATGTGGAACTGACTGCCCTTAGTCTTACACACCTGATGTACCTGATGGTGTTGACTGTTCTGTTACACTGGAACACTTCTCCTTCTGCCCAGTTTCTGCTCTCCATTGTTCCTATAATCTCATGATGCATAATCTCAGAAAAAGTGGTACCAATTCATAGAAGGGTCTACCCATTTTTATCCTTCGTCAAATGGCGATTATTTTCTTTTTTTTCACTCATGTGATAAATGGTGTGTGTACAAGGACATTTTACATCTCAAGAACATACTCCTGGTAAGTTTACCATTTGTAAAAATAGCAGAATAACAGTTAAATTTCATATCAGAGAATCACATCATTGCATCCCTTTCAGTGAGTTTCCTTCTCTTTGAACAGTAGGTCTATCCAGGTACAACTCAAGTATTACATGTGACACACAGTACATTGTTGAGTTAATAGAAAATCAACAGCTATTACTTTGGCCATTTGCATTTGCACAAAATGACTTAGAAATTCAATGAATTCAAAGATCTATGAAGACTTATTTACATTGTAAGTTTTAGTTGAGGTATATTGTAGGGAGCTGCAGAAAACCGCACCCAAAAGATGGCGCCGGTTTCTGCCCTCCGCCAGCCCGACGGCGAGCGCTCTCTGTAGTAAACAACTCCA